>NC_042621.1:202564805-202880290 GCF_901001135.1 Rhinatrema bivittatum
TAATGTAAAGTAATTTTGCATAATAAAAAAAAAAGAAGTTTTCCAACCTTACCTTACGTCTGTTTAATTAATTAATTTTGTTCTTTTTGGAGTTTATTAGTGGGGGATTTCAGGTATCAATGTGGGGAAGGAGAGAAAGAGAAAATCTCAGAGATGAGAGGAGGAGGAGTGAGAGAGGGTCAAAGATGAGAAGGGAGGAAGAGGAGTAGGATCCGAAAGGCAGAAGAAAGAGGAAGGAGAGAAGAGGAGGAAAGAGAGGTTCTAGGATATTGGAAGGATCCATATTCTGGAGAAGGTGGTTCTGAGATTTTGGGGTGGGATTTGGATGTAGACATTGGTTCTGAGATCTCGGGGTGGAAAATGATTGGGGGGGGGGGGAGGTTGTTCTGGGCTCTTGGTGGGGGATAAAGGGGGAGAGAGAGATGGGAAGTATCCCTCTCCCATCTCTGAGCCTTTTTCTTCTCTCCCCTCCCTATCTGCAGTCCTCATCCCTTCTCTCACCCCCTCTCTCACCCTCTCCCTATCCTGCTCTTCTTTCTCTTCCTTCTTCTTATTTCAGGTGCCCTCTCTCTCTCTCACCCCCCATCTTAAGTACCAATATACACATGCAAATACAACCACTCTTCTCTAGCCCCTCTAAACATCCCCTACTCCTGCTTTCACACCTGATTCTCCCAGCCCCTCTTTAACACACACTATATCCCTCAACCACACCCTTCTTCCACATCACCATCCACACACCCCAGCCCCTCTTTAGTGCACTGATCCCACTTTCCCATCCATCCCCCTCCTTTGCCGATCAGGTCAGGTTAAAAGGAGGTGAGCAGTGGTGCCCAGGGCCGCATCTTCTTCCTCTCCCACCTGGTGCCCAACTGCCGCTTTGAGCCCTTTAGGATGCCCATTGTGCCGTGTGGTTCAAAGCAGCAGACAAGCCTTGGGTGGCAGGAGAGAACATTGCTCACGGTGCTACCACTCATTTCCTCCTCCTGCCAGCCCAATCAGAAATGCTGGAAGGGGAATCGGCAGGTGAAGGGGGAAGGAGTTTTAAAGGCACACGCTGGCCAGCGGCTACCTCCACGACCTAGCTTGACCCCTAGAACATAAGCCCTACCCCAGGGATAGGCGACCTTTTTGAAGTGGTGTGCCAAAATTTAAATTGGGGGTAGATGACTCTGGTCCTTGAGTGCCACAAACCGGTCGGCACTCTGATCCACCAGATTCCTTTTACACAACTCTTGAAAATTAGTTTTAATTAACATTAATTTTCAGTTGAAATATTCAAGGGTTTTATAAAAACTAAGATTGAAACTGTTATTCCTCACGTAAAAACAAAATTATACAAAGGAGAAGAGAAAATTGTCTCTTACTCCTTCCTTCCTCCTTGCTAATGCACTCCCTATAGGAAAACAGAATAGGCCAGGCTGCTATAGATCCCTACGCAGAAACTAGCTAGCAGAATACCTCACTTCAATCACACATGCAGAACCTCACCAAGTACAGAATAAAGTGACCATAAAAAAGTATAAATAGAAACCTGCATACAAAAACAGGAAACTACAACAAGTCAAACTCTGTACAAGGTGCAACAATGGAAAAAAAGCAATATTTTCATGCCTCATAAAACATCAAACAACAAAATTAAGAAATATAAAACAACAATCATAATAGTAAAACCATACCAATAAAAGAATAAATATTTCAAAAAAGCTGACAAATAGAACAACATCCAATAATTAAAAACTCATACACAAATTGTTTAAAATTTTCCAAACACCAATAAAATATTTCAAAAGAGCAGACACATCATATAATACCCAATTAAACCTTTTAGGGATTAAAAAAAATTGCTTTCCATACCTGGGAACATTTGATTTCCAGTCATCCCGAGACTGATATAAATTAGTTGTAGTGGAGGACAGTACACACAAACTCACATACACACGTGCTTTCTCTCTCCCATATGCAATCACACACATGCTTCTCTCTCTTCCATGTGTAATCACACATACATGCTATCACTCTCACATGCAATCACACACACACTCTCATTCACATACAGTCACACACATGCTGTCAATCTTCCACATGCAATTATACACACACGCTCTCACTCTTCCACATGCAATTACACACGTACTCTCCCTGTCTCACATGCAGTTACACCCTCTCCTACATGCACACATGTGTTCTCTTCACAATCATACATGCACATAAAGTCTCTCCAACATGCAATCACACACACACTCTCTTTCACATGCAATCACACACATACTCATGCTCTTTCCCCACATGCAATCACACACGTGTTCTCTCTCCCCACATGCAATCATAAACACACGCTCTCTCTTCCTCATGTAATCACACACATAAGCTCTCTCACATAGAAACACACATACACATGCTCTCACTCACATGCAGTCACACACACACACACACATGCTCTCACTCTTCCACATGCAGACACATGATCTCTTCCACATGCAATCACACACACTCCCTGTCTCACATGCAGTCACACTCTTTCCTACATGTACACACAACACACTCTCTCTGCACATTGTCACACACACATCTCTCCCACATGCAATCACACACACATATGCATGTTCTTTCCCCCACATGCAGTCACATACACATTCTCTCTCCCAGAGGCAATCACTCCCACATGCTGTCTCTCTCTTCCATGTATAATCACACACACCTGCACTCTCTCTTCCACATGTGATAACACTCACACACATGCTCACTCTTTCACCCACATGCAATCATAAACACACGCGCTCTCCCTGTCTCTCACACACAGTCACATACACACACATTCTCTCTCCCACATGCAATCACATACACACACATGTTCTCTCCCACATTTATTTATTTATTTATTTAGAACTTTTCTATACCGATTTTCCAGTAACAGAATTACTGATCAATTCGGTTTACATTTTGAACAATAACAACAGTGACAAGTAAATGTCTTACAAGGAACAGGAAGAAAATAACTTATACAAAGTCATGCAATCACACACACATGTTCTCTCCCATATGTAAACACATCCTCTCTCCTTCATGCAATCACACATGCTCTCTGTCACTCATATTCAGTTACACTCTCTCCACATGCAATCATACACTTTCCCTATCTCTCACATTCACTCACACTCTCTCCACATGCATACACTCGCTCTCTCTCTCCACAATCACACATACTTATGTAATCACACAAATACTCTGTCTCTTTCTCTCCCATATGCAGTCACACATACATGATCTCCCACATACAGTCACACACATGATCTCTCTCTCACATGCAATCACACATTCACTCTCTCCTATATGCGATCACATACACACACATGCACACTCTCCTAAATACAGTCACATACACATGCAGTGTCTCACACATGCAGTCATATACACATATGCTCTCATCTCATATACAATCATACACACATTCTTTCACATGCAATCACACACACATGCTCTCTCACATGCAATTACACTCACGCTCTCACTGTCATGCAGTCACATACATGCTCTCACTCTTCCACATGCAATCACAGATACACACTCTCTTCCACACATACATACACACACACTCTCTCTCTCTATCTGTCACATGCAGTCACTCTCTCCTACATGTGCATACAACACTCTCACTCCACATTCAATCACACTCACAATGTCTCTTATATGCAATCACACACACACACTCCCTTTCTCTCCCACATGCAATCACACACATGCATGCTCTCTCTCCCAAATGCAGTCACACACACATGATCTCTCTCACATGCAATCAAGCACACATGCTCTCTCTCTCCCCTGTATAGTCACACACATATTCTCTCACTCACATGCAGTCACACACACACTCTGTCTCTCCGACCTGTAATCAAGCACACATGTTCTCTCTCCCCGTATACAATCGCACACACATATTTTCTCACTCGCATGCAATCACACACACATATATGCTCTCTCCCCTACATTCAATCATACATATGATCTCTCTCTGCATTCAATCTCACAAACACACCCACATGCTTTCTCTCTCACATGCAATCACATATACACACATGCATGCGCTCTCTCTCTTCCCCACATACAAGCACATACAATCATGCTTTCTCTCACAGGCAGATACCCACCCACCCTCACCGGCTTTCATCCACCCACTCCCAGAGACTCACACATACACTCTCAGAACCTGGGCTTCTTCTTCAGCCATTAGCAGAGTGGGGTCCACTGGCAGCTCTGGGTCTTCCCTTTCTCTTCTGCTAGGATGGGATGTGTGCCTCAGCAGCCTGACAGGATTCTCTAAATCTTCAGCTGCCAGCGAGATGAGGTTCATTGGCAGCCACCAGGTACTCCCTCTCTATTCCGCCACCATGGGTGTTGCTCCATGATAGCCTTCTGTATCATGGGGTGGCCAGCAGCAGGAGTGCTGGGATTGACCCAGTTCAGGCTATAAAAACCCTTTTTCTGAGCATGTGCAGAGTGGTTGGATGTAGTTTGTTTTTTGGGAAGGAGAGGAAGGATTTTTGTGGATCACAAATTCAGACCACTCCACCTGTACCAAAGGGGAGCAAATTTTCCCTACCATCTAGGTTACCTTCACAGACCTAGAAGAGGGACTGTCCAGTTGAGAGGGAAAGAGAAGAAGGTTTTTTGACTTTTAAGAGAGTTGGATATTTTGCCCTGCTCCCGGCTCAGGAGGGCTCTTACCCCTGCCTGAGGGGAAAAGGCTTAGGTTTCTTTGCTCTGTGATCAGTTAAAGTAGTCAACCAATTGCCCAGGTACTATTTTGCCCTATAACCAATGGACAGTGGGGACTGTGGTTGCCTAGTCTGAGAAATGAGTTTTGGAGAAGATTTTTCTTTAACCTGAATAGGAGGGGTTTTTTCCCACCACCACCTCCCTGTGTATCTCAGAGAAGATATTTTTCCTATTTTCTTATTACTGGGAAAGAGACAGTGACTCCGAGATTAAAAAGAGTTTGTAGTATTTGGGGGTTTTTTTTTTCATCTTTCTTTGCATTCTTGTCATTTTTGCTATTTTGACTTGTATCCTATTTTTTTTTTACTTATGCTACACGTTTTGTTGAACCCCACTCCAGGTCTCTTGCCTGCTCTTTTCTGGCATTGGAGGTCACCACTACTGGGATCTTCAGAAGTGAATACTATAGAAAGAGAGACTGATTGTAACTGAGAGACTGTAAACTGATACCCATCCAGATTACACCTACTGTCTTGAAAGATGAACCCTAGCACTGCAGTGGCTAACTGTGCATGATTTGAGAATACTGAGAGGTCTGAGACACTGAGATTAGCTCCCAGAACAGTTTTCCCCTTACATGCTGGTTCTAAACTGAAAAGGGGGAAGGGGGTTACACACCTATCGGGTAGATCATGACTGTCTGTCTGTGACCTTGTTTCAGCACAGAATGGACTGAGATGAAATTTAAGAGAGGTGGCACAGTCAAAGGTGATAGTTAAAAAGCTCTGCATGGGTGCAATTTGCAAGCATTCACTTTTGTTTCATTGACATGCATTTCAGTTGGCATTAGCAGTCGCATGCATTACCTGCCTGCTGTGTGAACTAACCAGGTTTTGTGTGTGCTAAACTGTTTTTGTGCATGTAAAATCTGTAAAACTGCCTGAAAAATTGATTTAGCCCTCAACACGACAAACAAGCACTACTTCCAGGCATGTGTAGAACCAGCGTGAACACACACGATCACACAAATCTATACAAATCTATACATCATAGGGTCATTTTTCAAAGGATATACCCATGTGACTTAGAGCGTTACAGGGGCAGATCTGGCTAGTTGAAAATTTACCTCTGCTTAGCTGGGAGAAAGTATATGAATATTTCACAATGAGGGAAATTTTAAATCTCCGTGGGTAGGGATATATTTGCATACAACTTTTACATGTAGGCTTTACCCCACATTTTCAAAGCAAACTTATGTGCATAAATTTACTTTGAAAATTCTTGGTTAAGTGCCGTGGTACGCATTCACTCATCCACATGAACAAAATCGGGGCACACACATTTTGCTGCGTGCTGAGCCCTGGGCTATCTTATAACAACACTGAGCAGCTTGGAAAATTTGCATCATTGTGTGTTTGGACGTGTTTAGGGAAGTCAACTATGCACTGAATTTTCAAATATGTGTAGTTTCCCATGCCTAAGCTACCCTTAAATGTTGAAGGCACAAAGTGCACAGGTACTTTTGTGCCTGTGTAAGTTTAAGCAAATTTGCAAAATGAAAGGACCTGGCTAGGTTCTCTTTGAAAATCAGCTACAAGTTAGATGGGTACAAAAGTACCTGGTGTGTATCTTGTTGTCCAGCAGCTGAGAGAAAATTGTCTTCATTAAGCTTTGAAATATCTACTTGGTTGGTATACAGTAAGCGCAAACACCCTAAAATGTTATTAATTAATTTTTTTGTTTAGTGTATTAGCATACAGATGACTTTCTATTGTTTAAAGTCTGAGCTGGTTGCTATGCATTAGACTATGGCCGTTGCTTAGCGACCCTTTGTTAACTTAATGTACTCATAACAATGGCCTGTGGTAATCTTATGGTGAGTAAATTAATTGTATCCCAACTGAATTTAACATTTAAATGTTGATGTCGCTATTCCAAACTATTTTCTGTCAGCAATGGTTTGGAAGATCTGATCATAGAGTTTGGACTATAGAGAATCTTATAGCATTTGGAAGGAAGTGGCTGGGAAGATGGTTTTCACTCTGCACCAATAACTGCTAGGTAAATAAAAGCTACCCAAGTAGCACTAGACATTGATTTCTAAATTTAAGAATTTGAATAATGACTACAAGTTATGCTATATTATGTTACATTTATATGCTACCATAGCGGTGTACAAAATGTGAAAATACTTCATCATAGAATGGTAATCTGCGATATGTGCGAATAAAAAATCTTTTACAAATAAATATCAGAATACATCATATAATATATATCCAGGCCTTTGTAAATGATAAATGATTGGCCACTTATGCAGGTGCAAGAATCTTTGTGTAAAGATGAATTTCTTTTTAAAGGGATATCGCTCCGTCCAGGAATTATATCTGGATCTTCCTTTACAAAGGGGCAGGGGCCTGTTTTTTGTACATAAGCAATAAAAGCTCAAGAGCTACATGCACTATTTTGAGAAAGGGGACAGAGAGTTTAACATTAAATGAACTCAATATTGGGGCTACAAAAATAAATAGTTCTAAAGCCAGCCCAGTTTGGATTAATTGAAACTGATGGGAGTCCCTGGTCAACGTGGTTTATCAAGACTCCAGATTTCTATGGACACGCCTGGATACTACAGCGTGAAAGTTTCATGTTCCTGTGGCCTGGTTTGGCCTCTGTTGGAAACAGGATGCTGGGCTTGATGGACCCTTGGTCTGACCCAGCATGGCTATTTCTTATGTTCTTATGTTCTTAATATTGGCATGGGGAAAACAGGCGCTCATGACTGAGCGCCTGCTGTCCCGAAGCACGCCGATCGACCACTCCAGGTTGCCCGATTTAATATTTAAATCAAGTGCCGCAGTGAAAAGGAGGCGGGTGCCCAGGAGAGGTTGGCAGTCAGCCGGTTAGGAAAACGAACGCTCAGTTTTACAAGTGTCTCTTTTCCTAACCTGACCGCCAGCACATTATTTTTTAATTTTTTTTTTTTTAAGGATGTCCTCTTTTTGTTCCTCCGACTTAATATCACTATAATATTAAGTTGGAGGAAGTACAGAAAAGCAGTATTTTCCACTTTTCTGTACACTTTTTGGGCTGTTCAGAAATTAACACCTGTTCTGGGCAGGTGTTATTTTCTGAGGGTAAAAATGTGTACATTGGGCACACATTTTTTTTTTTGAATTGGAAAATAGCTAGTAGCCTCATCAACATGTATTTGCATATGATGAACGCTATTAGTTTCACGGGGGGGGGGGGGGGGGGGGGGGGGGTTGGACGCACATTTTGGACGCGCTAATCCAGGGAGTTGTGGTCGTGTGTCCAAAACCCGCGTCCAACCATGGGTTAAACAATGCGCTCGGCTGAGCGCACTGTATTGCATCGGCCTATCTGGGTTTTACCTGCTTACTATGCAAGCTTAAAAGTAGCAATATAAATAAACTAAGGTGTATTCTATATTAATCCAAACATCAATTGCAGATTTGAATATTGTCATTGAAGCAGCATTTTTTCTTACATGACAGACTGTTTTACACAGAGTCTAGCTCAGTTGCTTGGCAGGCAGGCCAATATTTGTTTATCTGTACTGGAGGAAAATTAAGGCATTGGTGTGTTTTAAGAAGGAAAACTTCTCCGAGGTGAACTCATAGACTATGTCATCAAAAGTCAGCTATAGAGCTGAGACTGCCAAACTCATTTCACATGATGTTCAATGGACCTCAGTTCTTCTGCAATAGATGAAAGGCGAGTGTTGCATTCATTCAGCCACTAAAAATTAACATAAATGATATCTTTATGGAACCCCTGAGTTCAAGACCTCATAAGGAGTCCAAAGGCCTACAGTAAATCCTGGGGCTCTAGCTAACTTCACGTCCCATTCAGTCCATGAGCTCCAGGTTCTCCAGGATTCCTGACAGAGGAAGAGAACACACTCCTAGGCCCTGAGCATTGATCATTCACAATCTGTATAGCACAGAATAATAATCATGCTGGACTCAGTGATAAGGCTCCAACATAACTTTACTGATAGCTTGCTGTGAAGTGGAATATAATTGGGCTTACAAGTCCTTTTCTTCACACAGTCCATAACACAAATATTACCGAGGATAAATCTGCGACTCTGCAGTTCCTTCTACAATATACTTCCCAACCAGATTCCCTCCCAGGGGGACAGTTTTAAAGCTTCCTCCTAGGAGGATCTCTGAACTGGCAGAATAATGCATTCATTTAAAAAGATTTCTAGCTACATTCTTGGCAAACGTTTTGAAGTGGAATACAGTAAAAATTCAGTTCACAATACCTTTGACCAGATGTCTTTGTATTCAAAGCTCACACTTCGCTGGTTCCTTTCATTCCTTGATGTACCTGATAGGTACCATTCCAACTCCTTTCTGGAATATCCTTTGGATATCTAAAGTAGATCTGCACCAGTGAGGTGCCACTCTTCTCCTTTACTACTCTTCTCTCCTCCTGAGCATTGGATATAGTCCAAGCCTAATCTTTTGTTAGGAATGTAAATAAAGAGAAGAGGAAAAAAGAGACCATTGTAGTTTTCTAAAGAAGTAGCTGAAAAGGTAAAGGAGAAAAGATTAGTATTCATAAACTACAAGAGATCACAGAAAGAAGAAGGCAGGCGACAATATCTGGAAAAATTAAGAGAAGCTGGGAAAGTAATCAGGAATGCAAAAATTCAAAGTGAAGAATAAATAGCAAATACGATAAAACAGGGGGACAAGACTTTTTTTTACATGTTAGCGATAGAAGGAAGTGCAAAAGTGGCATTGTGAGCCTCAAAGGTAAAGAGGAGGAATATGTAGAGGCAGATGAGGAAAAAGCAAAATTGCTTAACAAATATCTCTGTTCAGTGTTCACTGTAGAACGGCCTTGGAGCCAGGGCCACATAAAACAAACACAAATAAGATTGGAAGTGAGGTAAACTTCAATTGATTTTCAGAACAGTGTGTTCGTGAGGAGCTAACTAAATTTAAAGGGCCTGATAATCGGGCGGCAGATAGCAGGATAAGTAGGACTTATCTGGCTATCTAGCAGCCACTGAATAGTTGTATTCAGTGGCTGTTAGATAGCCAGATAAGGGCTCAATAGCAGGTCTAAATTTAAACGGATAATACTTGTCCATCTAAGTAGCAATTTGTCCTGGAATATTCAGCAGCATAGTTGTGCTGCTGAATATCCCATCTAAGTTAGCCAGATATATCTATCCGGCTAACTTAGATAAATGGACAATTTTTGAATATTGACCCCAAAGTAGATAAGGCGATGGGGCGGATAGGATACATCTGAGGGTACTACGGGAACTTGGAGATGTCCTGGCAGCTTTGCTTGCTGACCTTTTCAATGCTTCTTTAGAGTCTGGAGTAGTTCCTGAGGACTGGAAAAGGTTGGATGTAGTTCCTCTTCATAAAATTGGAAGTAAGGACAGGGCTGGAAACTACAGGCCAGTTAGTCTGATATCTATGGTGAGCAAACTAATGGAATCGCTGATAGAAAAGATGATAGTGCAATTTTTGGAACCAATGGATTGCAAAATCCGAGGCAGCATGGTTTTACCAGAGGTAAATTTTTTCAGACAAATCTGATCAGTTTCTTTGATTGGGTGACCAGAGAGTTGGATCCAGAGAGAGCGCTAGATATAGTTTACTTGGATTTCAGCAAGGCCTTTGACACTGTTCCGCACAGAAGACATAAATAAATTGTGGGCCCTTGATATGGATCCTAGAGTGACTGACTGGGTGGCGACAATGGGTAGTGGTAAATGGAGTTGTCTCTGAGGAGGGAGTTGTTACTAATGGTATGCCTCAGGGATTGGTCCTTGGACTGGTTCTTTTCAACATTTTTGTGAGCAACATAACGGAAAGGTTTTCTGGCAAGGTTTGTCTATTTGCTGATGATACCAAAATCTGTTACAGGGTGGACATCCAGGAAGGAGTGGAAAACTTGAGGAGGGATCTAGTGAAGCTCAAGGAATGGTCTAAGGTCTGGCAGCTAAGATTTAATGCTAAAAAATAGTGTATTTAGGATACAAAAACCGAAGGGAAAGGTACTGTATTGGAGGTTACATTCTTCTAAGCACAAAGGAAGAGCAAGATATGGAGGTAATTGTATCTGATGATCTTAAGGTGGCGAAACAGGTGGATAAAGCAATGTAAAAGCCAGAAAGATGCTTGGCTACATAG
Organism: Rhinatrema bivittatum; assembly: GCF_901001135.1. Lineage (NCBI taxonomy): Eukaryota > Metazoa > Chordata > Amphibia > Gymnophiona > Rhinatrematidae > Rhinatrema > Rhinatrema bivittatum. Next base: position 202,575,707 of record NC_042621.1, read on the forward strand.
GGAGAGGAATGGTCAGTAGAAAAAGGGAGGTGATATTACCCCTGTATAGGTACCTGAAGAGAACTTACTTGGAATACTGTATACAACCCATCATCAGAATAGGATGAGCCAGGCTTAGCAAAATCCGAGGAAGACAACTCTCCCTGAACGTCTGAGCATCGATGACACAGGTAAGAAGCCAGGTGAGGCTGAGAAGTCCTAATATGGCAGGCAACACAAACAGGAAGACACTTAGGCTTCTTGCTTACTGGGGCAATCGCGGCGGTAAACATGCGTCTGAATGGCTCGTGCTCAAAAAGGCTATACGAATAAAAAATAAGTGCCTAGAAGGAAGCGCGGCAAGACGCATGCACTTGTGCGCCAAGCTAAGCTTGTGAACAGTTTTAAAATTTGTGCGCGTAAAAAGCGCGCCCAAAACTGAGCACACTTGTGTGCAGAGCCGATACACTGTGCACACCTATGGCCTGTAGAGGACAGCAGAGCACACCCAGCAGCATGCAAAAAACGCTGCCGTGGCCTACCACACAGCAAGCAAGTAAAAAGCCTAACAGTGGGGCCTAGACCACCAAGGGCCGCTCAACCTGCCAGGCTGCCCAGTTCCCCAACCCCAACGGGAGTGGGAATGAACATCGGGGCGGCGCACCAAGCATGGAGGTAAAACTTCTCTTTTTTTAACCTTACCTGAGCTTAGCTCTTACCGGCTGAATACAGAGATGGTCTCCGGCTTCGGGAGGAAAGGGCATCTGCCCATGCTCGGCCTCCTGCACTCACTGCCTTTCAGCTGGACTAGCAGCTAAGTCCACAGCGGGAAACCCAGCTACCGGACCAAGGCACACCTCTGAGGGCCCATGGAAATCACCTCAGGAATTCTCAGCTGGGGTGGGACCTTTAGGTTAATCACCACAGGAGAGAGGGGCTTTCTTTTCCTTAATTTAGACTTCAAATTTCTCCTTCCAAAAAACTCAAAGCAGTCCCCAGTGGGGAGATGCATGTCCACCATCTGCTGGAGACAGAGAATACTGGCAGACTGGGGTCACTGCAGGACTATATATACTGTGACGTCAGCTTGCTCCATCCCTATCTATTGGCAGGGGATCACAAACCCACTGGTCCTGAGTCTCTCTGTCTACATGCTAGAAAAGGTCTTTTTCTACTGACATGTTTCTATGTTTCCATGTTTCCTTCTTTTTTTTTTTAATTCTTTATTTATTCATTTTCCATATTATACAAGTATTCACTTGCAATATTGCAATTACAGAACCAGAAAATATTATATAATCATTACAAAGAACACCATAAAATATTTCACTTTCTGTATTCTTTAAAGTAAAAAGAGAAAGTTTATCAACTATAGAGCATTTTTATTGCAATTATATCATAAACTAATGAAAAAGTAAGTTAAATTATTCTCCTACTTCTATCTACTTATGCCTGTTTATCTACCCCTAGAAGTACTCTGAGTTGTTCAGGATCGGTGAATTGATATTTTTGTTCATTCAAATTTATCACACATTTGCAGGGATATCTTAATAAAAACTGACCACCCTTATCTATTACAAGTTGTCTTAAAGTAAGAAATTTCTTTCTCCTAAGTTGAGTAGTTTTTACCAAATCCGGATATATCCAGATTTTATAACCATAAAAGGTCTTCATTCTATTTCGAAAAAAGAATCTAAATATATTGTCTTTGTCAGAGATAAATGCTAATGTAACTAACAAATTTCTTCTTTTTTCAACAATTAGTTCACTTTGAGATTTTTCAAGAAGATCAGATAATTCAAGTGAAAATTCATCCTTTTTTTGATCTCCTAATTCTTTAATTTGTTTTCCATCTTGAACTTGCTCTTCCTTACCTTTCAGAGTGTTTATATAAAAAGCTCTTACTATTGTTGGCATACATTGGTCTGGTATTTGTAACACTTGTGTTATATAAGACCTGAACAGATCAATAGGATTCATTTTACTAATGATTGGGAAATTTATAATACGGATATTTAAATTTCTTGAATAATTTTCAATATTCTCTATCTTTCTTTGGATTTCATTTTCACTTTTTATCTGATTTACTTGAATTTTCTCCACTAAAGATAACCGGCTAACAATTTCTTTAGTTTGTTTTTGTTGATTAAGCATCATCTCTGCATTACTTTTTACCGCTATGTTAATCTCATTCATAACTTTAGTTAAATTCTTAATTGAATTATCCAACTTAGACATATATGTCCATAAAGTGTCCAAAGTTATATTGGAGGGTCTTTTTTCCTCTTCATTAATATTTCTATTTTCTCGAGTTAACATCTGGTCAAATTTTTTGGGAGGGTCAATCTGTTGGGTTCGTGGACCCTTGGGCCGGTCGGGACCGGAAGATGGAGTACTGCGAGGTAATAGCAGTAGCCCCGACCGGGAGGCAGCAAGGACGGAGAAGTGGCTGGCCCGAGGAAGGCCCTGGAAAAGCCCTTTGTGACCAAGGGCTTGGCAAGGGAGAAGAAGACGGATGGAGCTGACACAGTGGTGAGGAAGTCTTCGCCCTGGAAGCCGAGCCTCCCCCGAGAGGAGCTCATAGGAGTTCGGCCGCTGGGACTTAGGAGATTCACCCTGGAAGCCGGAGTCCCCCCAGGAGGAGCCCATAGGAACCCGGCCGCTGGGACTTAGGAGAGCCCGCGGGGCAGAGTCAGACGGGATCCGCGGTCGAGTGCCGGAGGGTCGTTGCTCACCAGTCCAGAGTCAAGTGCCAGAGAGTCGCCGCTTGCCAGTCCAGAGTCGAGTGCCAGGGAATCGCCACTTGCCAGTCCAGAGTCGAGAGCCAGGGAATCGTCGTAAGCCAGTCCAGAGTCAGAAGCCGAGGAGTCGTCGTAAGCCAGATCAGGATCAGGAGCCAGAGGGTCGTCGTAAGCCAGTCCAGGATCAGGAATCAGGAAACCAAGGAAGCACAGGATGCAGCAACTCAAGACAGGAAACCTGGAACCTCGTTGCAAGGCAAGGAAGGTATCTCGATGCAGGGTTTAAATACCCTGAGCGTCTGACGTCATCCTGGGGGCAGTGCAGAGGTTTCCCGCGCTGGCCCCTTTAAGAGCTGGGGCCTGCCGCGCACGCACGGCTAGGGGGCGGGGCCTAGCCGCGGAGAACGCCGGCAACCAGCACGGCGTGGGAGCGCCGCTCCTGGGGCCTGCATGGCCCGAAAACGCGGCGGAACCGGAGGGGCACCGCGCCGGGGTGAGTGGCGGTCCCGGGGACGGCCCGGGATCGCAACAGTACCCCCCCCCCCTGCGCCCCCTCCCAGGAGGCCGGGGTTTGGCCGGATGAGCCAGATGGAACCGGCGAAGGAGATCCTTATCCAGGACATGAGAGGAAGGTTCCCACGAGTTCTCCTCGGGCCCGTAGCCCTCCCAAGACAGGAGGTACTCCCAGCGATGGCGACGGAACCGGACATCCAGCACCTCTTTAACCGTGTACGTGGCTCCCGGGTCAGAAGTAACAGCAGTGGGCTTCGGAGGCAAGGGTCGAAAGCAGGAGAGGACCACCGGTTTGAGGAGAGAGACGTGGAAGACGTCATGGATGCGAAGGGTAGAGGGAAGACGCAGGCGGTAGGAAACCGCGCCAACACGTTCGGCTACCTGGAAAGGACCAATGTAACGAGGCGCTAGTCTCATGGAGGGCAGACGAAGTTGGATGTTCTTGGTGCTGAGCCATACCCTGGAGCCAGGCAGAAACACTGGGGCAGGTCGCCGAGACTTATCCGCATAAGCCTTGAAGCGTGCGGCGGTGTGACGGAGCTTTTCTTGTGTGGAGTGCCAAAGCTGCTGAATCTGGCTGGCCGTCAATTGCGCCGTTGGCGAGGATGTAGAGATCGATAACGGTAGTGGCGGTTTGGGAACCTTTTCATAAACCAGCTTGAAGGGAGACTGTAGCGTGGCAAAGTGTCGATGGCGATTGTAAGAGAACTCTGCCCACGGAAGAAGGGCAGCCCAGTTGTCCTGCTGATCCCCTACAAAAGCCCGGAGGAACGCCTTCAGGGTTCGGTTCGTGCGCTCCACTTGGCCGTTGCCCTGGGGGTGAAATGCCGTGGTCAAGTCTAACTGAACCCCAAATTTTCTACAGAGCGCCCGCCAGTATTTCGCCGTAAATTGGGGCCCTCGGTCCGAGGCAATATGCTGCGGCAAGCCGTGCAGACGGAAGATGTGTTGGATAAACAATTCAGCTAATTCCGGGGCCGTGGGTAACTTGGCCAGAGGCACAAAGTGAGCCATTTTTGAGAAATGGTCAATGGTGACCCACACCACCGTTTTACCCTGGGACGGGGGCAGCTCTACCACAAAATCCATGGAGATGTGCGTCCACGGTTCCGTGTGTACAGGGAGTGGCTGGAGGAGACCCCAGGGACGGCCTGGTAAGGACTTCTGCTGTGCACATGTGGGACAAGACTGGACATAAAGACGGACATCCTCCTTTACCCGTGGCCACCAATAGAACTCGGTTAGTAGTTCCAGAGTCCGGGAGATCCCGGGGTGACCCGCCGTCAGTGAGTCGTGCGCCCAAGCTAGGACCCTTTTCCTTGAGCGGAGTGGGACTACCGTCCTCCCGGCATGTGTTAAGTCGGTGGCAGACAATTGGACCTTCGCTGGATCCAGAATGTACTGAGGGGGTTCAGAGGTGTCTTCCATTTCTGAAGTGCGTGAGAGAGCGTCCGCCCTAATATTCTTGGCCGCCGGTCGGTACCGAAGTGAAAAGTTGAACCGACTGAAAAAGAGTGACCAGCGTGCCTGTCGGGGGTTGAGTCTTTGTGCTTGGGATAGGTACGCCAGATTCTTGTGGTCCGTATACACTACGATTGGGTGTTGGGCCCCCTCCAACCACTGGCGCCATTCTTCAAAGGCCAATTTAATGGCCAGTAGTTCTTTGTCCCCGATACCATAGTTCCTTTCGGCAGGCGAAAATTTCCGGGAGAAGTAGGAACATGGTCGAGCTTTACCGTCTCTGGAAATCTGGGACAGGACGGCCCCTACAGCCACACTGAAGCATCCACCTCCACTATGAACGGGCGTACCGGATCCGGGTGCCGGAGACAGGTGTCTTGAAGGAAAGCCTCCTTTAGAGTCTGGAAGGCCTGTACGGCGGTTGGAGTCCAATTCCGGGCATCGGCACCCTTGCGTGTGAGAGCCGTAAGAGGAGCCACCAAGGTGGAGTACTGCGGGATGAAGTGGCGGTAGAAGTTGGCGAAGCCTAAGAACCGCTGGAGCGCCTTTACCCCCATAGGCTGTGGCCATTTCCGGATAGCTGCAACTTTATCGGGGTCCATGCGGAAACCAGTCGAGGAGATGATGTACCCCAGAAAGGGCAAGGATTCCTCTTCGAACTGGCATTTCTCCAGTTTGGCATACAGTCGGTTTTCTCGTAATCTTAGCAAAACCTGGCGCACGTGTTGGCGATGTTCCTCAAGGTCCCGGGAAAAAATCAACACATCGTCCAGGTAGACTATGACTGAGGTGTACAAGAGGTCGCGCAGTACCTCGTTCATTAAATTTTGAAACACAGCTGGGGCGTTGCAGAGACCAAAAGGCATGACGAGGTACTCATAATGACCGTCCCTGGTGTTAAAGGCGGTCTTCTACTCGTCTCCCGGTCGTATCCGTACGAGGTTGTATGCCCTCTAAGGTCCAATTTGGTGAAGATACGGGCCCCCTGCAGGCGATCTAGGAGTTCCGGAATCAGGGGCAACGGATAGCGGTCTCGTCGGGTGATCTGGTTCAGACCCCGGTAGTCGATACAGGGCCGAAGGGACCCATCCTTCTTGGCCACGAAAAAGAAGCCGGCGCCTGCGGGGGATTTGGAGGGTCTTATGAATCCTCGGTCTAGATTCTCCTTGATGTAAGCAGACATGGCCTTGGTCTCAGGCAAGGACAGAGGGTAAACTCTACCACGCGGAGGCGTGGTATTTGGCAGTAAGTCGATCGCACAGTCGAAGGGGCGATGCTCGGGAAGTAACTCAGCCTTCTCCTTAGAGAAGACATCCCGGAAGGCCTGGTACTGTGGTGGTACTGTCAGCGGGGCTGTCAGAAGCGGAAGGATCTGAAGCGGACGAGCCGGAAGACAACTGTGGGAGCAGGCTGGTCCCCAAGACGTGATCTGAAGCGAGTGCCAGTCGATTACTGGCGAGTGTTTCCTTAGCCAGGGCAGTCCGAGGATGAGCGGGTGAATGGATCTCTCGAGGATGAGGAAAGAGATCTCCTCCTTATGAAGGAGCCCGACCTGAAGCTGGAGAGGGCGCGTACGAGTAGTAATGGACCCTGGAAGGGGAACCCCTTGGATAGATGATACCCGCAAAGGAGGTTCTTGAGGCAGGATCTTAAGCTGCAGTTGTTGCGCCAGATCACGGAGGATAAAATTCCCCCCGGACCCAGAGTCGAGCAGCGCCAGGGTGTCGAACCCTCCTCCAGGAAGACAGAGTTTAGCTGGAACAGTGCATGGGGAGTCCGGAGAGATACTGCCTAGAGTCAACTCCCCGCTAGACTCTAGGTTCTGGCGTTTCCCGGACGCTCTGTGCAGCGAGCCAGGAAATGCCCCTTACCACCACAATAGAGGCATAGGCCCTGCGAGCGTCGACGCCTTCGTTCTTCAGCCGAGAGAGGGCCTCGGCCCAACTGCATGGGTTCCTCCGGCGGGACGGCAGCTGTCACAGAGGGTGAAGGTTGGGCCCGAGGTGGCGTGGTACGACGGGCGACCGGTCCCTGCACGGACCTTCGCTCTCGGAAACGGCGCTGAATGCGTCGATCCACTCGTCCGGCCAATTCGATGAGCTCTTGGAGGTCGTCCGGGAGCTCCCGGGCCGCGAGTTCATCCTGGAGCCGAGGGGAAAGACCCTCCAGGAATATCCCGTGTAGGCTGTCCTCCCCCCAGGCCAGCTCAGTGGCCAGGGTCTGGAACTCCATCGCATATTCTTCTAGGGGACGATTACCTTGTCGCAACTGGAGGAGTTCTGAGGCGGCCGTGGAGGCTCGGGATGGCTCATCAAAAATCCTCTGGAAGGCCTTGACGAAGAGTACAAGGTTATTCAACCGGGAGTCTTGGCGCTCCCAGAGGGAAGAAGCCCAGGTCAAGGGTTTCCCGTCCAGGAGAGAAATGATTTATTTATTTATTTATTTATTTAACAACTTTTAATATACCGACGTTCGTATGGCACATCACGCCGGTTTACAAGTAACTCAATTAAAGGAGGAAATTACAATGAACAGGGGGCAGGGGATGGGAGCAGGCCAGAAAAAAGGAGGGGGGTAAGGGAGACAGGAGAAGAGAGAGAAAGATAGGTAGCGTGAAAGAGAGTAAGGAACAACTGTCAAAAATAAGAAATAGGAGGAACTTATTTACAGAAGGGACTATTTACAGCAGTTACAACTAGCAATAGATTAATTACATCGGATACAATGAGCAATTTTGTAAAATAGTAGAACGAGGGCGGGCAAAGGAGAGGCGATAAGGAGGTGCCTTAAAGGGCTGGCAGGGTGTGAGGGATTAAGGCTGGGGGCTGTAAGAGGAACTAGGGTAGGAGTGACTAGGTTTGATTGGTTTCCGGATAGGCCTTTCTGAAAAGCCACGTTTTTATGCCTTTTTTGAAGGTGGCCAGGCAGGGTTCAAGGCGGAGAAAGGTGGGGAGAGTGTTCCAGAGTGAAGGGCCTGCTATGGTAAAGGCCCTTTCTCTCGTGGAGGTGAGATGAGCAATTTTGAGGGAGGGAGTATGTAGGATACCTGTGTGGGAGGATCTGGTAGGACGATTGGTTATGCGGAAGTGCGGTGAGTCCTTGAGCCAGGGGTTGGATTTGTAGAGGAGGTTGTGTAGTATAGTGAGGGTTTTATACTGTATACGGAAAGAGATGGGTAACCAGTGGAGGTCCTTGAGTATGGGGGTGATGTGGTCTCTTTTTCGGGTGTTCGTTAAGATTCTCGCCATCGCGTTCTGCAGGATTTGTAGGGGTTTGATGGTCGACTGTGGAAGGCCAATGAGGAGGGAATTGCAGTAATCCACTTTGGAGAGGATAGTGGTCTGCAAGACTAGACGGAAATCTTGTGTGTGGAGCAGTGGTTTTAGCTTTTTCATGATGTGGAGTTTGATGTAGGTCGTTTTGGACCGGTCCGTAGAGAACTGAGCAGGCAGAAGGTCAAAGCGGATATAGCAGTGGTTGAGAAACCCCCAACACGCCTTCGGGTCTCCGGAATATCTAGGCGGTGCTGGCATCTGTACCGGGACAGGCGAACTGGCGCTGGCCTGGGACGAGGATGCTACCGGGCGAGTTGCAGAGGTCCCCTCAACGCGATCCGCCAGGCGCTGGACTGCTGACATCAGAGTATCGAGGCAGGACTGTTGTTGTTGCAGTTTCTGGGCTATGCCCGGGATGGCTTTGAGGCCGGCCAGGTCCGCCGGGTCCATGGCCTTGCAATCTGTTGGGTTCGTGGACCCTTGGGCCGGTCGGGACCGGAAGATGGAGTACTGCGAGGTAGTAGCAGTAGCCCCGACCGGGAGGCGGCAAGGACGGAGAAGTGGCTGGCCCGAGGAAGGCCCTGGAAAAGCCCTTTGCGACCAAGGGCTTGGCAAGGGAGAAGAAGACGGATGGAGCTGACACAGTGGTGAGGAAGTCTTCGCCCTGGAAGCCGAGCCTCCCCCGAGAGGAGCTCGTAGGAGTTCGGCCGCTGGGACTTAGGAGATTCACCCTGGAAGCCGGAGTCCCCCCAGGAGGAGCCCGTAGGAACCCGGCCGCTGGGACTTAGGAGAGCCCGCGGGGGCAGAGTCAGATGGGATCCGCGGTCAAGTGCCGGAGGGTCGTTGCTCACCAGTCCAGAGTCAAGTGCCAGAGAGTCGCCGCTTGCCAGTCCAGAGTCGAGTGCCAGGGAATCGCCGCTTGCCAGTCCAGAGTCGAGAGCCAGGGAATTGTCGTAAGCCAGTCCAGAGTCAGAAGCCGAGGAGTCGTCGTAAGCCAGATCAGGATCAGGAGCCAGAGGGTCGTCATAAGCCAGTCCGGGATCAGGAATCAGGAAACCAAGGAAGCACAGGATGCAGCAACTCAAGACAGGAAACCTGGAACCTCGTTGCAAGGCAAGGAAGGTATCTCGATGCAGGGTTTAAATACCCTGAGCGTCTGACGTCATCCTGGGGGCAGTGCAGAGGTTTCCCGCGCTGGCCCCTTTAAGAGCTGGGGCGGGGCCTAGCCGCGGAGAACGCCGGCAACCAGCACGGCATGGGAGCGCCGCTCCTGGGGCCTGCACGGCCCGAAAACGTGGCGGAACCGGAGGGGCACCGCGCCGGGGTGAGTGGCGGTCCCGGGGACGGCCCGGGATCGCAACACAATCTTTACTACCAACATCCCTTGTTCTTTTCCTGTATTTTCACCGATCACTTCCACACTCCCAGACTCTCCTTGAGGGGTATCTGGTAAACTGAAGGATAGTAGTCCTTCTTTACCAGGTGGTGTAGGAGTCTCAGGCGCCCCTGGGCTTAATGAGATGTTGTCAGCCAGTGGTGGTAGATTTTGCCCTGAATCCAACCCCACAGCGGCCCCCTCACCAGGGATGTTTTGTGGAGAATTTAACCAATCCACAACAGTCCTTTGTCTTTGTTCCATAATAGGAGTACTAGAGATTGGCCGTAACTTAGCCTTTCTCTTTGTATGAGGCATAAAAAAAAATGTTTTACTTAGGAACTTGGACTTTGGATTTTTATTAAGGTAATAGTAAACTTACTTGCTAAAAATGAACTTTCTCTTATTGAAAGGCAGAGAGGAAAGATGTAAGAAATTCTTACTACCCTTCAGTCAATTTAATTAGTATATTATTTTTACCTTAACCTGTTAAATCACTTTCAGGAAAATGCCATTACCCAAAAAGGAAAACGTCCATGCTCATCCGTGCGAATCCGGTCGGAGCCGGTCAGAGCCGCGCGCGCCTTTGGCGGCGCACCATCGGCAGCTGCGCGCCGATAGAATGAATTATTTATAATTCCTTACCGGCCCCTCCTAGTGACGTTGCAGAATCTGATTGGGTGTTCTTTAAGCACCGTCGGGGCAGAACTTCGTCTACCCCCGGAAGCTCAGTTCTTACGTTCAAACGAAGCAATTTGCAGCAGGTAGGGTAACCAGGGAATGGACACAGTAGAAAGTAGTGCACTTTGCAGGAAAAACGCCCTCCTCGCCTCTAGAGAAACCACAGGAGTCTCAGTATTTGTAATTCCTTACCGGCCCCTCCTAGTGACGTTGCAGAATCTGATTGGGTGTTCTTTAAGCACCGTCGGGGCAGAACTTCGTCTACCCCCGGAAGCTCAGTTCTTACGTTCCAACGAAGCAATTTGCAGCAGGTAGGGTAACCAGGTAATGGACACAGTAGAAAGTAGTGCACTTTGCAGGAAAAACGCCCTCCTCGCCTCTCTCCATGTTTCCTTCTAAATCTCTCAGAGGGAGAGATTTAGAATAGTGCAATAATACAAGACCAGGCAACCAAATCCAAATGTCATGATTTAGCCTGCTATGCAGCCCCTCCACCCCCTCCCACCAGCAGAGGTCATCAGCAGGCCTTGCTCCCAGCTGCTCTAGCCACCCTATTGCTGACCCCATGGGGCGGCAACTCCAGGTCTATTTAACCCAGCCTGTCCATTCCCTCAGTGCCTCTTCACTGAGTTACTTTGGCTGCCAGATCTGGCCATCCTTGTCTTGCTATTCTGCCTTGCCCTGTGGTCTAGTCAGGTCTTCTGCCTTGCCTTGCCTTGTGGCCCACCTAAGCCTACTGCCTTAATTGTGGGCTACTTTGGCCTCCTGACTTGCAGCCTACCCTAGCCTCCTGCCTTGCCTTGAGGCATACCTTGCCTCTTGCCATATTCTGTGGCATTCCAGATCTACTGACTATACTCAGTAGCCTCTTGGGCTTCCCTACTACCTCTTCTAGAAGGGCATTCCAGGCGTCCACCACCCTCTCCGTGAAGAAATATTTCCTGATGTTGGTTGTGAGTCATCCCCTAGAGTTTCATTTCATGATCCCCGAATTCTACAGTTTTGAAATGAAATTTCAGGGGGGATGACGCAGAACCAACATCAGGAAATATTTATTTCGGAGAGGATAGTAGATGCCTGGAATGCCCTTCCACTTCTGGAAAAAGGGAACAATGAGAGAGATGATCAAATCTGCAGATGACATAAAATTATTCCAGTTGTTAAATCACAAGTGGATTGCAAGATATCGCAGGAGAATCTTATAAGCCTGGGCTGCCCGGAACACCTTGGTGTTAGTTTTATTTATGTCTCTCTATCAAGGAAGAGTACTGATGACTGAGATATTCTCCTTTGCCTGTTTGGACTACATCCAGTTATCGTTAGTGTGAATTCTTTTAGTGATTCGGAAACTTTTGGACTTCAAATAAATTCTATCCTTTTGGAACCAACAAATGTTTGTGGACATTTAATTCATGTTAAGCCTCTTCTTGGGCCTCCCAGAAAATTTATGGTCCCCAATTGGTGATTCCTGGTGGACTAAAACTAATCCTGGGCTGCATAGAGTCACTCACCACCTCTGCAGTCTCCGAGGGTGAAAGGGAGAAGGGAGGTTATGCACACATGAAAACACCGAAGGTTGAGGCGAGATATCCTAGATCCTGCCATGAATCCTACAGTCTATGACACACTACCCTCTTTGAACATTTCAAGGAGGGCTATAATGTCAGGGGTGGCTGCTAGGTAAGTATTTATTTATATATTTATATATTTATTTGAATAATTTGTAGGCCACCCAATTACAAAAGCTCTGAGCAGCTTCCAAGACAATAAAAACATTCATAAAATATTCAAAGCAAACAGACTGCAGGTCTCACATTCAAACACAGACATTTACAAGGCTCACTAAATTGACAATAACAATATCTTAAGATGTTAAACCATATTCTTTTATCTTATCTACCACTTAGACCCACACTCTTCCTTTTTTTACAGTTTCTTCTTAAACTTTTGCAAACTTTAGTGATCATATCCGTGCAAACCAAACAAGTCTACAAGGAAACAACTTTAATGACCAAAACCAAACTAGCATATACACACACTCAGTACTTCCTGCTACCATAATGCGAGTGGGTCAGGGGAGGAAGGACACCCTCAAATGAAGGCAACACAGATTGACAATCAAAACAGGAATTCTACTGCAGCTTACTTTCTCTATGATTTCCTCCTAGGTGACACAGGATCTGAGTGCCATCCATGGTGCTTTGCTCCAGTAAATGTCCTAAGAACTCCAGCAGACAGGAGATACAACAAGGCCTGTGCATGCATCACTGATGTTTGGATTACTCAGGTGGTACTTCAAAATAGTCCCCAGAAAAAACTGGCTTCGACTATGCTCACCTGAGGCATTCATCACAATAATGTAGTAAGGTACCACATAGAAGCCAACATTAAAATCTAAACCTCCCACAGGATCCCAACTTTCATCCTGCCAGATGTTGGGATAGCACTGTGAGCACTGTGAGCAGGATTCAGACTAGAAGTAGAGTCATGGTGGCTTATGTCTCCCATAGGTGGCACAAAGAAGGGGGAGAAAGTTTTACTGGACCAGCTTTCTTTTCTGTATTTTCTTTTACAGGATGCCTCCATAGGCCTTCCTCTGCTGACTTCAAGTACACTCACAGATGATAGATCAGTCTCTTATTTTTGCCAAATAACATACGTGCTTTATTAGTGAAACCAATGGGTTAATGAAGGCCTTTAACTTAGTTTACATACACGAACTTTAACACATTTTAATGAAAGTCCCATCTGAAAGGAAAAAGACACCACATACAGGGGCGGATTTTCAGAACCCTGCTCGCGTAAATCCGCCCAAAACCGGGCGGATTTACGCGAGCAGGGCCCTGCGCGCCGGGAAGCCTATTTTACATAGGCCTACTGGCGCGCGCAGAGCCCCGGGACTCGCGTAAGTCCCGGGGTTTTCGGAGGGGGCGTGTCAGGGGGCATGTCGGGGGGCGGGCCTGAACCGTGCAGCGTTTTCGGGGCGTGTCTGGAGCGTTCCGGGGGCGGGGCCCGGGGGCGTGGCTACGGCCCGGGGCGTGGCCGGGGGCGTGGCCGCACCCTCCGGACCCGCCCCCAGGTCGCGTCCCGGCACGCAGGAGGCCCGCTGACGCGCGGGGATTTACGCCTCCCTCTGGGAGGCGTAAATCCCCCGACAAAGGTAAGGGGGGGGTTTAGACAGGGCCGGGCGGGTGGGTTAGGTAGGGGAAGGGAGGGGAAGGTGAGGGGAGGGCAAAGGAAAGTTCCCTCCGAGGCCGCTCCGATTTCGGAGCGGCCTTGGAGGGAACGGGGGTAGGCTGCGCGGCTCGGCGCGCGCCGGCTATACGAAATCGATAGCCTTGCGCGCGCCGATCCAGGATTTTAGCGGATACGCGCGGCTCCGCGCGTATCTACTAAAATCCAGCGTACTTTTGTTTGCGCCTGGAGCGCAAACAAAAGTAGGCTATTCGCGCTCGTTTTAAAATCCGCCCCACAATGTGTAAGTGCCCCAACAGTCCATATTTAAACAATGAAAATGTATTTTCAAACACAAGTTACACAAATGACAACTCTTCTCAAACAGTGCTGTACACTTCACAGTGTATAAGGCACAATATTTGAATTATTTCAAAGTCCATTGCACAAGTTTCTATCAAATAACATGAATATGCAGAAACATTTCAAAAAATGGTCTTCTTAATTAGTGCCAACAGTCTGCAAGATAGGTATTTGCAGCAGAGAGGTGAGGAGGTTGCAAAGTATTCTCAGACAGGGCAGCAACAGTGGAGCTGTAAGTTCCTGAGAGAAAGCATCAAATAGGAACTACAAGGAATGGTTAGGAAATAGCGTCTTTCCACCCTTTTGCAGCCTTTCTCCAGTTTGTTTCCTTCTACATGAGCTTTCCTATGTGAAGTGGATGGCATGAAAGGAATGGAAATAGATTTGGTGGTTGAGGGACACAGTATTGTTGGTTGCCTGAACGCTATCTTCTGGCATATAGTAAGTGTCAAATGTGTCCAAGGACCATAGCAAATCTTCTGAGCTTCGAGTCTGAGCAGCTTTCTGGGCATCTATGACTTCTTTGATGTCACCAATTATTTTGCTTTGAATGGAGAGCTCTTTCCGTAGGAATTTGAGGCCCTCATAGACTATCATTCTGATGTTGCTGCCCCAACACTACAAAGTGCTCATAGAGAGAAGATGGTTAAATGATGTCACCCTTCCAAGTCATGATTATTATATTCCTCCCTGGCATCAATAGATTGCATTTGCCAAGGCACCATCTAATGCTGATCCTTCTCTTCTATGCAGATCCTCCTGGTCGAATATCATATGAGAATATAGGTTGGTCATCCTTAGTGCATGTGGCACGACCTGCTTTCTCCAATTCCTATCACTCAGTGGCAGCTGTGTAATCCAGCAATGTGAGTCCTGTATTTTAGGACCTGAAGCTGCTCTCCACAAACCCAATGTATATGGAAAAGATAGAAAGATAAGTAAATTGTATTGCTGAGGACATACATCCATATTGCTTCAATCGCAACTGTGAGGCTCATCTACAACAAGGCCCCTATTCTGCAGCTCCCTTGCCCTAAAATGTTAGTGCGCCACTATGTCTCCAACCTTTCTAAACAATCTTGCCTCAAGTTTGCCCTTACCCCTCACAAATGGTTGTACACCCACTATTCTATTCTTCTATACCAACTTTTTCTCCAAAGGGAAACCAAAGGCAGTTTATATCATTCATAAAAGATAATAGAATAATAGGGCTAGTGCTAGGCTTTCTGCTGCAATGTATGAACAATTACCATGCTGCCCTCTCCCACCCCACTCATTCAGTCTCTGTCCAGGCCTGCAAGACAAAAGCCCAGCTCCCTCCAGTGATCTAAACTTTAAAAACTTAGGTGCCCTAGCTGAACATTATAGCCTTGCAATTGCCCCCATCCAAGAATTATACATTTAAAAAATAGATTTTACATTCAAAAAAACATCCAAAGTACAGTCTTCTGAAGTAAAGAAATATTACAACATGCTGGACGGGAGTAGGAAGTAGGGAGGTATATCGCCAGTGATAAGATTGGGCTTCTACCTTATAATGGTAAAAAACTTATAGATCCCAACCCAACTAAATTCTACACTTCAGCTCAGTTCTACTTATAACTATTAGTTGCTCCTGAAGAAACTGCCAAAACGGTTTTCTTTTTTCCCTTTAGGAATAATCAGTCCCTGGTGCAGACTTCTTCTTGAAAGCAGCCACCAGTGCCTTAACTGGAGGGGTGGGGCCTCCACAGCAGTGGGACTGGATCACCAACAAGCCATGGCAAGAACCAGCAACTGTCTGGGATCACCAGCTGAAAGGGAGTGGATCTCAGTGGAGAGAGCTCCCCTTTGGCAGCCACTGGTGTTCTTCAGATGCAGACTTCCTCCTTGGCCTGCCCTCTTCTTGAAGGTGGATACTGATGAAGACATTGGAGAGGTGGAGCCTCTGCAGCACCAGGATCAGATCACCAACAGACCATGGCAGGAATCAGCAGCTGTCTGGGAACACTGGCTGAACTTTAAGAAAACCTACAAAATTGTTAGTGTGGTTGTTCTCCATCAAGTCCTCTTCACATACCTAGATAGTCAAGTTTTCAGGATATCCACAATGAACGTGCATTAAATACATTTGCATACAATGGAGGCAGTGCATGCAACTCTATCTGATTTGTGTTCATTGTGGATATTCTGAAAACCAGACTGACTGGGTGTGTCCCAAGGACTGGATTTAGAACCTGTTTGTTAGTGAACACTTGCTATGTGTTCCTACAATGCAGATAACTCACCAACGTGCCCCTGATGTATTCGTGATACTGTATTCATGGATTTTGTGAGGCTGACAATGATGTCTGGACCCAAAGGTTTCCATCAGTGGTATGAGACATATGGGACAGATAAAACCATTCCTGTCTTCTTCTGAAAGGCATGGATCTTTGCAGACTTTTCTCAGTTGCCCCTTTTAATGTCCTGATAGCAATGTTTCTTTTATTTATTTAGGCATTTTATATAATGTCATTCCAAAAGAAGATCACAATAGTTTACAAAATCAACATTCACATTATA
Source organism: Rhinatrema bivittatum (assembly GCF_901001135.1). NCBI lineage: Eukaryota > Metazoa > Chordata > Amphibia > Gymnophiona > Rhinatrematidae > Rhinatrema > Rhinatrema bivittatum. The sequence continues at coordinate 202,591,813 of NC_042621.1, forward strand.
GGTCAACACAAAATCAGCAAATGCAACATTCACAGGTCAACACAACATCAAAACATGTTAGCTAGATTGTTAAATAGTAATATTCCTGATCATGAATGTTTCTTGTATGTTAGTGTGCTGGAGACTGCTGCCATCAAATGCTAGTTGTTTCTAAATGTGCTTCTTTGCTGCCAGGGTTTCCTTGTGCAGTCTCTCCGACAAAGCATATTGTAGTTCTACAGTTCCAGCTCCAGAATGTAGTTTCCTTCTAAAGTTGAGCACATTTGTTGACATGGTCATGCCCCTGCCAATGTAGAGTGTGGACCAGCCTCTGATTCCTGTTTCTCTGCCAGTTCTTCTACACTTTCCTTCTCCTGCAGCTCCTCTTCCTCCCACTCAACTTGCTGTGCCTCCTTGACAGCCATAGAAGGCATGTATTTTTCAGAGTCCCAACATACTCTGTCTCCTCCCACTCCTTTCTCCCTGTGCTGTGCTGTGCTATCCTCTGTTTCTCCCCCCAATGTCTAATGAACTTGACCTGGGCTATTTATATATTTATTTATTTTAAAATATTTATTACCCTCCCTTGCATGGTTCAGGGCAAGGTACAACATATACATATATAAAAATGTCAGAGTTTTCTAAAACATCATGCTAATTACAGAACAATTAGGTATAGACAAACATATGGCATATCACAGCGGTTAAGAACACATTGAGAAGGACATCATGGCTCTGACTTATCAAATGCCTTTTTAAAAAATAGGTCTTCAATACCTTTTTGAACAGCTTTGGTTCCTCTATGCATCATAAGGAAGCTGGAAGCGAGTTCCAGAGCGCAGGGACTGCAGTGGAAAAGGCTCCTTCCCTTGTTTCATCGAGGTGGACCATTTTATGTGAAGGTACATTTAACAGTCCTTCGTTAGAGGATCTGAGTGATTGAGAAGGGTGTATATAGTGTGTCTTAAGAGAGTCAAGGCAATCCATGGAGAGGAGACATTGTGCAAGAGATTGTATATGGTGACTGTCATTTTATATGGGATGTGGTACATTACTGGGAGCCACTGGAGTGACTGGAGAATGGGCGTGATGTGCTTCCAAACCGGTATTTGTTAGTAGATGAGTAGCAGAGTTATGCAGCAGCAGTCTAATGGAATAGGGCATGAGACCAAATGAGAGAGTTGCAGTAGTCCAGGTTTGAAAAATTAAATGATTGTAGCACAATATAAAAATCTGGTAAATCAAGAAGCGGATTCAAATGTCTCAAAAGGCAGAGTTTGAAAAATAGGGTTTCTGAAACCGATTTGATGCAATGTCCCTCCTTCACCCTCTGGCTCTGACCCACAACTGTCTCCTCCCTCTTCACCTCTACACTGTAGTATTTATTTTACTTAATTTTTAACTCACGTGACCACCATAAGATGCTCTAAGCGAGAAACAACCATATTAATATCACAGTAGACTGCCTTTCGGTAATCTCTATTCTTTTCCTGACACTACCATCCTTCTGCTCCTCTCCACTAGATCTAGCCATACATTTATCTTTCATATTCCTTCCACACCCACTGACACTGTCAGTCTCACTGTGCTCTAGTTTTACCTGCTATGACACCTCCCCACAATCAGAGGCTTCCAGGGAGCTTCAGTTACAGTTCTGCCAGTAATATCCTTACTGTCATACCATGCCTCAGCCTTAGTCTTATTTAACCCAGTCTGCTCAATACCTCTGTGCCTCTTCATTGAGTCACCTTGGCTCTTTGACCTGGCCATCCTGTTCTTGTGACCTACCCAGGCCTCCTGCCTTGCCTTGTGGCATCTCTTTGGCTTTTGTCTTGCCTTGTTACCTTCCAGGCCTCCTTGTCTTCCTCTGTGGTCTCTGGGCCCGCTAGGTTCTCCTAACCAGTCTTGTGCCCTATTGGGTTTCCCTGTTTAATGTTGCCTGTTCTTTCTAATCCAGTTCTGTCCTTGTCCATTTCAGTCTTGTCCTGTCCTCACCCTAGTCCTATCTTGGTTCCTGTCTTTGACATGTATCTGCATCTAGCCCAAGCCAGTCCCTGCATTCAGTCTGTATCTGTATCCAGTCCCAGTCAGTCCCTGCATTCAGTCCGTATCTGTATCCAGCCCCAGCCAGTCCCTGCATTCAGTCCGTATCTGTATCCAGCCCCAGTCAGTCCCTGCATTCAGTCCGTATCTGTATCCAGCCCCAACCAGTCCCTGCATTCAGTCTGTATCTGTATCCAGCTCCAGCCAGTTCCAGCATTCAGTCCACCTTTATCCACATGTTTATTAACTCCTTCAAAAAAGTGAAGCAGATTTGTGAGGCAAGACTTGCCTTGGGTAAAGCCATGCTGACTTTGTTCCATTAAACCATGTCTTTCTATATGTTCTGTGATTTTGATGTTTAGAACACTTTCCACTATTTTTCCTGGCACTGAAGTCAGGCTAACTGGTCTGTAGTTTCCCGGATCGCCCCTGGAGCCCTTTTTAAATATTGGGGTTACATTTGCTATCCTCCAGTCTTCAGGTTCAACGAATGATGTTAATGGTAGGTTATAAATTTTTACTAATAGGTCTGAAATTTCATTTTTTAGTTCCTTCAGAACTCTGGGGTGTATACCATCCGGTCCAGGTGATTTACTACTCTTCAGTTTGTCAATCAGGTCTACCACGTCTTCTAGGTTCACCGTGATTTGATTCAGTCCATCTGAATCATTACTCATGAAAACCTTCTCCATTACGGGTACCTCCCCAACATCCTCTTCAGTAAACACTGAAGCAAAGAAATCATTTAATCTTTCTGCGATGGCCTTATTTTCTCTAAGTGCCCATTTAACCCCTCGATCATCTAACGGTCCAATTGACTCCCTCACAGGCTTTCTGCTTCGGATATATTTTAAAAAGTTTTTACTGTGAGTTTTTGCCTCTACAGCCAACTTCTTTTCAAATTCTCTCTTAGCCTGTCTTATCAATATCTTACGTTTAACTTGTACAGCCAGAAACAAGCCCTGCCGGCCCCCAGAACCCAGGAATATAACCTGCGGGGAAGGGGGTTGGATAGGCAGAAGTCAAGCTCCAATCCTGCCCTGTAACCCTGTACTGCCTCTGAAGGGGTGCTCCCAGACTCCAGCCTGCCAGTCCATGACAGACACACAATTGCTCACCCTGTTCCTTGCTCCATTCTCTCAACAAACCCATCCTATCATGCCTCTCTTTCAAGAACCCTACTGACACAGAAGTCTGACAGAGAAAAACATGCATGCTTGCACTCTCTCAATTCACAGACCAGGAAGAATAGACAAAGAGCAATATAATGTAGTCCTCATAGTACAATTAGTAGCATAAAATAATAATAAAAAATTAAAATGTCAAATACAATAAATATATACAAATTTTTAGCAGTAAAACCTTGGGTCCCTATTTCATATCAACAGTGAAACATTAGCTCTAGAGATCCACAGATTCAGATCAGAAAGTCTTGCCACAAAAAAGCACTAAATACTTGAGCTAGAAAGACTGCAGTAGAGATGTTAAATATCAATAGGGAAAGGAGTTTGTATGGTAAGGTGAAAGCCCAAGGGATGGGGAGCTGACAGTTGGAGATGAAGGGAAAAGCATGTCTCCCCATTAACTAGGAAGCTGACTTCGGGAGAAGGGTTAAAATATAAAAGCATACAAAGAATCACAGGTTACCACCAATCCTGCCATAATCCCTATTCTCTTTCTATATACATTTCTAAAACTTGGCCAATTCTCTTGGATTGTCTAACCTAGTTAAAATACAATTCAGAAAGTTCTCCTAGCAAAATGATGGCTTTGACCAAAAAGGCAACCATTTCCTTGATCTGTAAAAACAGTATTCCTCATACCTATGCAGAATATGGTAGCCTAACTACACAGAGAAAGTACATTGGCACTTGAGAACATATACAGAGAGAAAGCTGAATTATCATAAATTTAAAAAACTGCAATGAATATTGCCAGTTGTCAGGGTTTTATCATAGATACAGATAATATATATATATTTTATAAATTAATTCAATCACCTTCAAAATAATAAAAAAAAATGTTTTGTTTTTTTTTACTCATCTCATACTAGTGGCTTTTGCTGGTAAAAGAGGTGAAGGAATGCTAGCTATGGGCTGCTGAAGTTTATATAAGAGAATTTAAATATCAACAGGGAAGGGGAATTTGCAATAGAAGGTGATAATCCATAGGAAGGAGTGGCCTAATTCCTAAAGCAATGAGCTGAGACCGAAGAAAACCAGGGAGCTCCTTGTAACTTTGGGCAAATCACTTTATATCTCATTGCTCCACATATCCTCCTAAACCATAAGCTCTTTGGGGAAGGGACTTATTACATCCTAATTCTAATAATACCGTCAGCCAAGTTAAGAACATAAGAAATTGCCATGCTGGCTCAGACCAAGGGTCCATCAAGCCCAGCATCCTGTTTTCAACAGATGCCAAACCAGGCCACAAGAACCTGGCAATTATCCAAACACTAAGAAGATCCCATGCTACTGATGCAATTAATAGCAGTGGCTATTCCCTGAGTAAATTTGTTTAATAGCAGTTAATGGACTTCTCCTCCAAGAACTTATCCAAACCTTTTATGAACCCAGTCACACTAACTGCACTAACCACATCCTCTGGCAACAAATTCCAGAGCTTAAATGTGCGCTGAGTGAAAAAGAATTTTCTCCGATTAGTCTTAAATGTGCTACTTGCTAACTTCATGGAATGCCCCCTAGTCCTCCTATTATCCGAAAGTGTAAATAACAGATTCACATCTATTCGTTCAAGTTGAGCATCATTAGGAAAGATGGACTTGTAAAAATAGAGGGAGTGGTATTTACTGAAAGAAGTTTTAATTGCTTATTCAAAAGGAACAAAATGTTGCATATATGGTAAAACGGGAGGAACAAGACTTTTTATTTTTTAGATAGGCTAGTGATAAAAGGAAGCACAAAAGTGGAAAGACCAGGAGCAGGACCAAAAGTGGAAAGACCAGGAGCAGGACCACATAAAACGAACACAAATAAGATTGGAAGCAGGGATGGATTGGCCTATCGGAGGAATTGGACATCCCCCAGTGGGCCGGTTGCATTGATCACATGCAGGCCGATACAGTACAGTGCGCTCCGACGGAGTGCACTGTTAGCCTCCTCTTGGATGCGCGTTTTCCCTTACCCCTTATTCAGTAAGGGGAGGAAAACGCGCGTCCAACCCGCGGCACCTAATAGCACCCTCAACATGCAAATGCATGTTGAGGGCGCTATTAGGTATGCGCGCGGGATACAGAAAGTAAAATGTGCAGCCAAGCCGCACATTTTACTTTCAGAAATTTCTTCCGGCACTGGGAAAGTGCACAGAAAAGCAGTAAAAACTGCTTTTCTGTGCACCCTCTGACTTAATATCATGGCAATATTAAGTCGGAGGTCCCGAAGAGTAAAAAAAGGTAAAAAAAAAAAAATTTGAATTCGGCCAGCGGCTGTCAGGCCGAAAACTGAATGCTCAATTTTGCCGGCGTCCGGTTTCTGAGCCCGTGGCTGTCAGCGGGCTCAAGAACCGATGCCGGCAAAATTGAGCATCGGCTGTCAAACCTGCTGACAACCGCCGCTCCTGTCAAAAAGGAGGGGCTAGGGACACGCTAGGCCCGTTAAATTAGGCCCGTTTTTACTGCCGGGCCTAATTTAAATACAGAATTGCGCGCGCCGGCAAGTGGCTGGTGCACGCGCCGAGAGAGCGGGCATTCACCCACTCTCCCGCAGACTTTACTGTATTGGCCTGGTGGTCTGCTTAGAGGGGCTGCTGCAGAAGGAGGTCTTGGCAGGGCCAAAATGGAGCTCAACCCGGTGCAGGTTGATGAAGGGCTCGGCGGTGCCATGATGGTGTTCAACCCGCTGTGGCTCGATGAAGATCTCGGTGGGGCCGCAATGATGAGCGACCTGCCGTGGCTCGATGAAGGGATCAGCAGGGCTGCAATGGAGCTCTACCCTCTGTGTCTAGAAGAGAAAGGCCTACAGGGCTGGAAGAAAGCATCTGGCTGTTGCAAAGCCACCTGTAGCATTGGCCTCCTCCTGCCTCCCCTCCGGCAGTAAATATGGAGCAGCACCGGCGTGACCAAGGCCCAGTAGAAAGAAGGAGGCCTAAGGTATGTGTGTATGAGAGAGAGCATCTGTATGTTTTTGTGTATGAAAGAAAGAGCCTGTGTGTGTATGAGAGAGTCTGCACATGTGAATGCATGAGGGAGAGTACCTGTGTGTGTGTATAAGAGAGAGGGGAGAACCTGCATGTGTGCATGAGACAGAGAGCATTTGCATGAGTGTATGAGAGTGCCTGCATGTGTGTTGAGAGACAGAGAGAGCTAGTGTGAGCCTGAATGTATGTATGAGAGACAAAGAGAGCCTACATATGAGAGAGAGAGCCTCTGCATGTTTGTATGAGAGCGAGAGAGCGCCTGCAGGAGCGTATGAGAGAATGAGCCACCTGCATGTGTGTATGAGAGACAGAGAGTGCCTGCATGAATATTATGAGACAGAGAGAGCCTGAATGTACATATGAGAGACAGAGAGCCTACATATGAGAGCGCCTCTGCATGTTTGTATGAGAGACAGAGCACCTGCATGAGCAAGAGATCCTACATGTGTTTGAGAGACGGAATGCCTATGTGTGCAAAGGGAAGAGACAGAGGATAAAGATTGTGTGGCCTCCCATTTCCCTCAATCCACAACAATCCCTGGTATTTCTTTACTTTATGGTATGGAGAGCTGGAGATTTTTAATCCTATTATTTTAAATTTTGGCATGTTATTTCATATGTCTGCTGTTTTGAAATATTTAGTGCAAATTTATGTGACTTTTTAAAATTATTAGATGTTTGTGGCCTGTTTTGACATGAGGAAATCAGATACCCCGTGGGCTGGTTTTGAAAAAAATCCCCCAGGCTGATATTTTCCTGCAATCTGCCCCTGATTGGAAGTGGGGTAAACCTTAACTGATTTTTGGAATAATATGTTCATGAGGAGTTAACAAAACTTAAAGTAGATAAAGGGATGGAGCCGGATGTGATACATCTGAGGGTAATAAGGGAACTTGGAGAAGTTCTAGCAGCTCTACTGGTGCATTTTTTCAATACTTCTTTAGAGTTGGGAGTAGTTACAGAAGACTGGAGATGGGCAGATGTGGTTCCTAGACACCCAAGTAGAAGAAAGGAGGAGACTGGGAACTACTGACCAATTAGTCTGACCTCTGTGGTCAGCAAATTAATGGAATCACTGCTAAAACAGAGGTTAGTGCACTTTCTGGATTCCAAAGGATTGCAAGATCTGACCGAGGCAGCATGGTTTTACCCGAGATACATCTTGTCAGATGAATCAGATCAATGTCTTTGATTGGGTGACCAGATTTGGATTGGGGAGAGTGTTAGATATACTAAACTTGGATTTCAAAAAGGCCTTTAATATGGTTCTGCATAGGCGACCTAAATAAATTGAGCGCTCTTGGTGTGGTCCCTAAAGAGAGCTACTGGCTTAGAAACTGGTTGAGTGGAAGGTGACAAAGGGATGTAGTAAACAGAGTTCACTCCAAGGAAAGGGAATTACTAGTTATGATCCTTAGATTGGTTCTTTTCAACATTTTTGTAAGTAGCATTGCAGAAGGATTGTCAGAAAAGGTTTGTCTTTTAGGCGATGATACCAAAACCTGCAATAAGGTAGACAGCAAGGAAAAAGGTGTGGGGAAAACAGGAGGAGGGATTTAGTGAAGTTCGAGGAATGGTTTAGGGTCTGGCAGCAATGATTTAATGCTAAAAACTGCAGTTAGACACATTAAGGTAAATTTTTAAAGCCCGATGAGCACCAAAATTAGGGGATGCGTGAATGTTGGGCTCGAGCGCGCCGAGCGGATTTTAAAAGCCGCCCAGATACGTGCATAAATGCTGATGCTCACACATCTCCGAACTTCTCAAAAAGAGGCGGGGCGTGGGCGGTACATGGGTGTTTTGGGATTTTAACCAGAAATTTGCACATACTTATGCGATCTGGCACGCACAGAAGCCCCCCTGCCGCGTAACTTTACTTCTGCTATGGATGGCGTGCAAATAAAAAAAAATTGAGCCATTTTGGAGGGGTTTAAAAGTTCTGGGGTAATTGGTGAGTGTGAAGGCTATCAGTTCAGGGGGGTTGGAGGACCTATCTATTAAGTGGGTGAATTGGGAATGAACTGGTAAAACTGGCAAATGTATCGGTGAGTCCCTTATAAAATCTCCCCATTTACGCAGTAGCGATTTGTGCACACAGGTGTGTGCCCACTTAAAATTCAGCACCCACTTGCACACAGCCAGGCTATTTTATAACATGCACGCATATACGTGCGTATGTTATAAAATAGTCGTGTCCCTGGGCGCGGTCCAATAAATGTGCGCCCACGCACTGGTTTAAAAGTTACAGTCTTAGAATGCAAAACTTCAAGGGAGAGGTATAGTATAGGGGTGAAATTGCTTCTATGCACGAATAAGAGCAGAGGAGATCATATCTGATGATCTTAAGGTGACCAAATGGGTGGATAAGGTGAAGGCAAATGCCAGGAAGATGTTTGGCTGCATAGGGAGAGGAATGGTCAGCAGAAAAAGGAAAGTGATTATTACCCTTGTACAGTTCCCCAGTGAGACTTCATTTGGAGTACTGTGTACAATTCTGGAGAATGCACCTTCAAAAGGATATAAACCAGTTGGAGTCAATCCAGAGTAGTGTTCCCTCTAAGGATTGGATTGCTGTAAGCCAAAATGTTTGGTTACATTACCCTGTGAGTGCTACTTTCTTTGATGCAAAATGTATATCAGTTTATATGCAAGGAACTGAAATTTCATGCAGAAAGCCACAAGAAAACAGCACAAAGCTTTTTCTATATTGAAACAGCACTATCAGCACTCAAAGAACAACAGCCATACTTATGAAAAGGCAACACTGTACATATTAAACCAGGCCCTAAAACACCAATACACCCTCCTATTTGGAATAGAGAACAAGCCAAGTTGCTGTAGAGCCCTACACAGAAACTACATGCTAGCAGAATACCTAACCTTATTTATTTAAAATTTGTAGACCGCATATCAGCATTCCTAGGTGGATAACATATGCATAAAACAAACACATAAGATATATTCAATTAAATAACAAAGACTAAAATGTAAATCAAACTATACCAATATATAATATTTAAATTGCATAAATGACATAAAAATTAACTAAAAACAAAAAATATTAGTTAAAACTGCAAACCCTAATGAACTCAAGAAAAATTAAAAATAAAATTATAAAAACCAAATAAAACTAATCTGGGAAGGCAGTTAAAAACCTGCTGCTCACCTTCACTGCAAGGTATATAATCATAAGTTAAAGGTCTTTTGGAATAAAATGCCATTAACATCATCCTGCTGCTATCTTTCACTGCAGCACATAAAATCATAAGCTAAAGGCTTGTTGAAATAAAAATGCCTTTAACTGCTTCCTGAATCTTAGCAAAATGTTTTATCCTTTAATGCATTGAGATAGTGTGTTTCATAATGTTGGACCCTGTGTTGCGCTCGGGGGTGGACCCTTGTCCTGGGACACTGAAGGAACGCCTCCTGAAAGGGAACAGGTGGTAACTGCCCCCAGGGGGCGGAGCACTGGAGGAGACAGAGGCTGTGAAGAGCTTCATCACTGGAAGCCCGAAGTTCCCCCCAGGGAGGAGCCCGTAGGGACCCGGGCCTCTTGGACTTAGGTGGGCCTCGCAGGGTCTCCTGAAAGAATGGAAGTCCGGTGTGCTCATAGACACAGGGGGAGCGCGATCGGGTTCGAAGTTGGAGGCTGGTTGGAACAAGGAGAACCAGAATTGAGTAGATGACAAGGCAAGGAACAGAGCCAGAATCTGGAGACAAGGTCAGGCAGGCAAAGGTCAAGATCCAGAGGTCAGTCCAAGGAGTGGTCATGTACCGGAGGTCAGATGAGGCCAAAGGCAGGCTGAGGTCTTGAGGCAGGGGGCAGGCAGGTCAGAAGCAAGCTGAGGTCAGTACCAATAAGACAGTCAGAGGGTACTACCGGGGTAGACAGATGAACACAGGAACGAGACTAGGAACAAACACAGAGGCAATCTTAGAACAAACCAACCCGAAGCAGTGCTCGATCTTCATCCTGCCAGGCCACGTCTCCAGCCAGAACACGGAAGACCAGACAGAACCGATTGACAGGAGCAAGGTCCAGGGCAAGCAGCTGAACAAGACAGAGAAATTCCTGTTCTAGTCAACATAGATGTTCTTGGAATTCTTGAAGTGGGAGCTTGAACCCACAAGCTTGGAAACAAGTGTTCTTGGATTGAGGGATGTGTGGGCTGGGACCCACAAACTAGGAATCAATTCTTGAAAGCACCAAGAGTGGGACTTGAACCCACAACCTTCAGATCAAGGTCTTTTCACCTTAGGCATTGCACCACATGCCAAGGCAAGGAAGCATAGACAGGAACTTCCTTATATCGAAGGATCAATCAGGGCACACCACAGAGCTAAGACCCACCCTTGGCCCTACATGAGTCTGGGCGGTCCGCGCGTAGGGGCGTGGCTAACATGGCAGAGGATGCCGAGCCTCGGCGTGAGTCCTGGCGCGCAGTGGAAGGCCCGGCGACCGCTGCTGCGGGACGCAGGGGCCTGGCAGGGCTGGCAACTACCGCAAGGGAGGTCGTCCGAGGACCCGCTGTGGAACCATGAAGGTGAGCAGGACCGTGCGCGGGACGGCCGCGGGCGGGGCGCATAACACCCTGGGCATAGAATAAACGTTCCCTTGACTTGTCCAAGCAAACTAATGTAACGGAAGGCACATCTAAAAGTTGTGTTAGGAAGCTGATCTTAGATATCGTTGGTCTATATATTTTCAAAGCCGCATTTAAACTTTATCTTGGTCACACATGCCGCACACAGACAGCCTCTCACCAAATACAGAATTAAAAAAACAAAGTATAAACATTATATAGTATAAACAAAGTATAAACAGTAGAAAATGAAGTTTTCTACTGCTCGTTTTCCATTGTTATCTATTGTTCTATGTATAGCCCATGAGCAAAGTTACCGTTCACTGTAAACCGAGGTGATCTGTATCCCACACAGGAACCCCGGTATATAAAACCCAATAAATAAAATAAATAAAATAAATAAACAAACAGAAACGTGCAGAGAAATTCTGTATGCAGTGCAACCATGGGGGGAAAAAAAAGAAGCAATTAAGAAATATAATTAATATCAATAATAGTAAATCCATTCCAATAAACAGAATAATTCAGAACAGCTAATGAATAGAATAATATCCAATAATTAAAAACTCAGATAAAATATTTCAAAATAGACCCATCAAATAACACCCAATAAATATAACTAATAAGGATTTTAAAATCACCCGCTTTCCATAGAAGACAGAGAAGAAGTGGGGTCGTTGCGCACAAACTTCATCCTCTCTCCCTTTCTCTCATGCACATACACACACTGGCTTTCACAATGGCAGTTGCAACTCTAGCCACCCTCCCACTGACAATGGCTCTAGACAGTACAAAGAGAGAAACAGCTGCCTTTGTTACTTCAGCCTCTCAGTGTCCAGCACAGGCATACAAATCTATTAGTGCCACCAAGGATCTTCAGCATCTTGGCCTCCTCCCCGCAATGCACCCTCCCCTCCCCCCAGGCCCAAGCCAAATAGCACTGCACAGGACGCTTCTCCTCACCCATGTCAAGGCCAAGTTCAACAGCTGACAAACAGAATAACATCCAATGATTAAAAATTCATTAAAATTTTAAAAACATTTACCAAATATAAAAAATATTTCAAAACAGACATCAAATAATACCCAATAATTAAAAGTAATAGGGATAAAAAAAAAAATCCTCAGCTGTTCATACCTGGGAACGTTTGATTTCCAGTCACCCTGAGATTGTCGTGGATTAGTAGAGAGGAAACACACTCCTCTCATGTGCACACACCCTCCCCCCCCCCCCCCCCACACACACATATAAACAAGCTCTCACTTATTCACACACACATACATACACACACCTGCTCTCCTCCTCACATTCACTGGCTTTCTCTCTCAGGCACATACATACACATTCTCTCTCTGACACAAGCACACACAAGGATTTTCTCTCACACTTACACATTCAGTGGCTCTGTCTTCCTCACAAAACACACCCCCACACTGACTCTCCCTCTCTCTCACACACACACACTGGCTCTCTCCCTCTCTCTCACACACACACACTGGCTCTCTCCCTCTCTCTCACACACACTGGCTCTATCCCTATCACATACACACACTGGCTCTCTCCCTCTCTCACACACTGGCTCTCTCCCACACACTGCCTCTATCTCCCACTCACACACACTGACTCTCTCTCCCACACACAAACACACACTGGCTCTCTCCCACATACACACACTGGCTCTCTCCCACCCACACGCAAACATACTGGCTCTCTCCCACAGAGACACAAACACACACAAACACTGGCTCTCTCCCACAGAGACACAAACACTGGCTCTCTCCCACACACATACAGGTTCTCTCATACTCGCTGCTTTTCTTTCCCTCCCCCCCCCCATACAGGCACGCTTTCCCTCACCCACACAGGTTCACTTTCTAACTAACTCTCACACCAGGCCTCCTATTCTGCAGATGGGAGAGGATGTGCTGGGGCACCGCTGGGCCTTTGCATCCAGCAACTGGTGGGAGGGTGTGGGCCTCTTCTTTGACAGCAGGTGGGAGAGGAAATGCCGGCAGCCTGCTGGGCCTTTTCTTCTGCTGTGGGTGGGAGGGCAGGTGCCAGTGGCCCAGCTGGACCTCTTCTTCGGCCATGGGCAGGAGGCGCTGGTGGCCTGCTGGATCTTTTCTTCTGCGGTGGGTGGGAGGGCAGCTGTATGCTGCCAGGAAATGTTTGTGTGCTGAAGTATGAAAAGCTGTGCATGGGTGAGCCCAAGCACAATTTAGAGGTCACACTGGTCCAGAGGGTGGCATGGTCAGTCCTTTTTGTTCTAAAACATATGGAGACAGACTTAAAGATCTACACATATATACCTTAGAGGAAAGGCGAGATACGACAGACATTTAAATACCTCTACGATTTCCATAAATAAGAGGTGAGCCTCTTTCAATGGAAAGGATGCTCTAGAATGTGGGGTCATTGGATGAGGCTGAAAGGAGGTAGGACTCAGGAATATTCTAAGGAAATATTTCTTTACGGAGAGAATAGTGGATGCATGCAACAGCCTCCTCATGCAGGTTGTGGAGACAAGAACGGTCTCTGAATTCAAGGAAGCATGGGATAAACACAGGAGTTCCCCGAGTGAGAGGTAGAGATTGTAAAACTCAATTAGTTGGTGTGGATGGGCAGACTAGATAGGCCATATGGACTTTTTCTGCCGTCATGTTTCTAGGAGTATGTCACAGCATTGTTTCTCATGTCACAAAACATCTAACTCATTAATAACCATTTTGCCTTTACATTCAAACCATTTGCAGACATCAGAACTGTTTATAACTGATACTATTCAGAGCTGCTGTAATTTCTCTTTAGTTTTTGAACCGTATGTGAAGTATTGCTGTACACACTATCCTTAAGAAATCCCCATAAAAGCAGTCACATGGATTCCGATCAGTAGAATATGGTGGTCAGGACCACCCTGTTCCAAAGTAACCAGAATATTGAGTTGTGATGACCCTATCATGAAAATACTGCATTGTCTGTATGCAATCGTGCACCATCTTGTTTGAAAAATGTTTCCTCAAAATTATTTTCCATACCGTGAAGAAGTGTATTAAATTGGTCTTAAAGGGTTATCAGGCAGAGATCAATATTCACTATGGTCTTTAAAGATTGGTTTGTTCATTCTTGCTGCTTAAATGGTGCCCCAAGCCATGCATTTCTATGGATGCAAAGATGTCTGTATGTTTGGGGGGAGCGGTTTCTGAGGCTTATTCACATATCCATCAGTATGAAAATGTATTTCATCACTAAACCAAATGCTTCAAATAACTCCAGGATTATCTATCAGAAATTGCTGGAATGGACCACAAAAGTGGAGCTGCTTGAGGGAGGTGTTCCTGAGAGCATGTTTTGGGTGGGAGCAGAGAATAACCAAGCACAGATTGTATTTTTACATCTACATACTTTATTTTCCATAAAAATTATGCCCGCACAAAAAAGCAGGTGCAAAGTACTTGTGGCAAATTTTCAAAAGGAAAAAGAACGTGTGGACTTTCTCTTTGAAATTTGGTGCACAGTTACACTGGTTAAAAGTACTGGCAAACTTGCACCACGGCGAGCAGTTTGAAAATCACCACTTTACATGTAAATTTATGGATTTACAGAATAATTTTACAGTTTTTTGGTGTTCTAATGTCTTTTTTTTTTTTTTAGGTGAAAACGGTGCTCTGAGTAGAACGTAGTATACAGAATGTAATCCTGTAACTCAGCTGAGAATATATTTTAGTATTAATAGCCAGGAAATAAAACCTATTGTTAACCGATAAGACTAAAAGAAAATTTGTTTCTCATGTTTTCCTTAACAAATAAACATGCATATATCAATACTAGTAGTCACTAGGTCACATCTTTTTATTACCTTAAAACAGGTTTGAGTTAATGCTGCAAATTCAACAGTTCCATCCTATACCGTAGATTATTTATAAAACGTATAACATGGCTATCAATATTCCTAGGCAGATATACCCTTCACATCGACTATTGCAACTTAAATAATTGGCTCTATAGAAGAATGCTCTTCCAGATTCTTGATGCAGTCACTATCCTTAAGAGAGAAAAGATGACCAAGCAGTGATTCAAACCATAAAACTCCCACAGAATCACAATGATCTTTTTTTCTGCACTTCTCAGAATAAATTGTAATTGGAAATCCTCAGTTTATACTCACTGCTCTGAACCATTTTTTTTAGGAGCAGCGATTTAAACATATGAAAATAAAATAAACTAATCAACCAACACCATTAATTTATGTAGCGTGAGTGATAAACTCTGGTTGATTTTATACTGATTCATGCTCAAAGACATTTTAGATGAGAACAATATTTTTTTAAAGATTTTTTTATATTCCGCTTTTCACAGCATTTCAAAGCGGATTGCATTCGGTACTGTAGGTATTTCCCTATCCCCAAGAGGGCTTACAATCTAAGGCCTGGATTCACCATTCTATCGCAGAATGTTGAATCCAGCGAAAACGGGGGTGGGCCTGCAAAAGCCGGCAGCCTTTGCACCACCGTGGTGTTTTCGCTGCCGGCTTTCGCACCCAATAGCACCACCGTGAAAGGTCACCTCCGAGCCACATGGAGAAACTGTAGGCAGCTCCAGCCGCAAGATGAAAAAAAGGACAGCCTCCGGGCCGCAGGGAAAGTGGAAGCGCGGCTCCTGCAGCGCGGGAAGCATGTCGACGGTCTCCGGACCACTTAAGAAGCAGAGACACGGCTCCTGCCGCTGGTAAAACATGTCGGCGGCCTCCGGGCCGCTTGGAAGAATGGTAGCGCGGCTCCTGCCGCTTGTGCAGTTCGTCGGCGGCCTCCAGGCCGCGTGAAGGGCACAGCACAGCTCCAGCCACAGGGAAAAAGAAGAAAGAGGTGGAGAGACAGCTCGTGACTCCAGCCACGGGCCAGATCGCAACAGTGAGGTCTCATCACAGAGTGATACAGAGGCATTATGACATTCTCCGTTTTATTCCCTTCCTAATAATTCCTAACATTCCGTTTACTTTTTGACCTAGTATACAACAAAATCAGAAATCTCAAAAAGAAATGTATTTTTGCTATATATTCACTAGCCACCTCAGCAGTTATTGTTTTGTTGGGTTCTCACAATACAAGTACTTTGAGCAATGAGAAATTCTGCACCAAAAATTAGAAATTCTGCACCAAAAACTATGGTTTACAATTCTGCATGTGTCAAAATAACACAAAATAGTCACTGTATCTGAGTAATAATAAATTTAATTTAATAATTTAAATTACAATGCAGAAAATGTGACTCAGATGCAAGTCACCTACATCCACCTTATTCCCACCAGCCTCTCATTCCCACAAACCTCTCCCTACCCATCCTTGTCCCCATCAGTCTCTATTCCCCTCCTTCAGCCTTTTCATGTTTCCCTCCCCCATCAGCCTCTTGCCCCTTACTCTCACCAGCCACTAGCCCCTCTCTCCAAGCAGCCCCTCTCCCCCACCACCTCCAGGGCCGGTGCTAGCTTTTTTGCTGTCCTGTGCGAACAATTATTATGTCCTGTCCCCGTCCCCCCCCCCACCCACCGGCTCCCAGTTCATTCTTCTCCCTCCAGTAATCTAAACTTTAAAATCTGATATTTTTCCCTACTCAGGTCCACCCCCTCTCCTTTGGAAGCCATGGCCAGTGCAAGGGCATTAGATGTTCTAGGAGAACTTTAAAGCCCCCACCCCAGCCCTCTACAACAGTGGCGTAGCCAAAAATGATTTTTTGGTTGGGTACAAGGTTAACATGGGTGGGCTGTAAGCATGCATGTCTGAGACCTACTAGTTGTTTTCTTATTGATAAATAATGCCATAGAAAGCCACTGTAGGGTGCAATGTAAGTAGTCTACTACAGCCATTATGTATCATGCGTGAAACTTTAAAACATTTACCTCAATTATTTCAAGCACTTACCTGAATTAAAAATTCCTTATTAATCTGTATTAAATTTATTGCAATGTATAAATGCACGAGTATATAATGTAAAAAGCAAAGAAAACAAACAGATCCAATTAATCATGCATTAATTATCTTTGCAGAAAGCTGGAAATCGCACAATAAAATAGCATTAATCATCATAACAGTTGCAGAGCAGAGCTAGGACAATTCACATTACATTCTGTTATCTGTGAACCGATGTGAGGTTACTAAACAAATGTCGATATATAAAAACTGCAAATAAATAAATAAATAAAATCATGAAAAAAAATTCAAATTCTTGTGTTACTTCAGCAAAAAATATCCCTCCACTGCTATTTTGTGAAGTAACACAAACTCCTGCAAAGAAAGAGATGTCTAGAACCTTGCCATACCACACAATACAGTCACAACACTGACTCTCAGGACTCATATAACAGCAAACTTACGAAAAAGCAGCAATGCAAATACTACACCAGGCCCTAGAACATTAATACATCACCTACTGGAGTAACAGAACAAGCTGGACTACTACAGAGAAACTACACACTAGCAGAAATACTGCACTTCAGTCACACACAGGCAAAATAGACTGACTACAAATTAAAAACAAACACACACACAAAACCAAAACAGAAAGCCTGAGAATCTAGACTCTGAACAGTGGAATACTGAAGAGCGAGCAAAATACAAAAATATAAGAAATACACATTCCCAAAGATGGCATATTGAAATTGCTAATAATAATTTTGCAGCTTCTACTGTGAGAATGGGTCCGCAACAATAAAAAACTGCTTCACTGAAACACTGCTGTTGCTGCCACTGCTGCCAGCTTATGCAGGGGATCCACATGTTGCAACATCAGATCGGGCAGGGGTTTGGGTTACCTCTGCCCAGTTCGACGCCTAAATCTGAGTATGCAAACCTCCTTAGGGAATCCTAGGCCGCGGATGGCCTGGAGTCTCTTCTCTACTTCAGTTGCCAGCAGGGTGGATTCTCCCTGGCAGCCCTGTGGCCTCCGCTCCATTTTGTATGCTCGTGTCCCCAGGCCACCACCCCTTTGGAGCTGCTGCCCTGTGCAAGTGCACAGTGGACTGCGCCGGCCCTGACCACCTCCACTAGCCTCTTTCTTCCCCACCAGCTTCTCTTTGAATCTTGTCCCCATTAGCCTTTTGCCTCTCTCACACTCCACCAGCTTCTCTCTCCCACTCTCTACAAGCCTCGTGTATTTCTTCTCTTTTCCCTCACCACCAGCCTCTTCTTCCCCACATCAGTCTTTCCCCCTCTCCTCCCAGTAGCCTCTATCCAGTCTCTCTTCTTTTTCCCCCCTGCAGCTTATTCTCCATTCTTCCAAAGAGGTCAAGTTTTCAGGATACCTGTAATGAACATACATGAAATCTATATGCAGTGTCTTTAGTTTGTAGTCTAGTTCAGTGCTTCTCAACTCAGTCCTCGGGACCCACCTAACTAGTCAGGTTTTCAGGATATCTATAATGAATATGCATGATATAGATTTGCATGCACTGCTTCCATTTTCTGCAAAGTTATCTCATGCATATTCATTGTGAATATCCTTAAAACCTAACCAGATAGGTGTGCCCCGAGGACTGGGTCAAGAAACACTGGTCTAGTTGCATACTTAGGACTGAAACGAGTCTGGTTTTTAAGATAGCCAAAGTATGCAACTAGACCACTGTTTCTCGACCCAGTCCTCGGGGCACACCTATCCGGTTAGGTTTTAAGGGTATTCACAATGAATATGCATGAGATAGCTTTGCAGACAATGGAAGCAGTGCATGCAAATCTATATCATGCATATTCATTGTGAATACCCTTAAAACCTAACCGGATAGGTGTGCCCCGAGGACTGGGTCGAGAAACACTGGTCTAGTTGCATACTTTGAAAACCATACTCTTTTCAGTCCTGCACCCAAAACATTACAATTAGGCCTGAGAACCTAAATAGAGGAGAGACATGACAACAATATTCAAATATCTCAAAAGGTAGAAATACACAAGAAGCAACACTATGTCAGAGGAAAGAATGCTCTAGAACAGGGATGGTCAACTTGGTCCTCAAGAGCCACAAACAAGTCTTATTTTCAGAATATCCACAATGAATATTCACACTAGAGATCTGCATGCAATACACACATCAAATGCAAATATATCTCATGCATATTAATTATGGATATCCTGAAAACTAGGTCTGTTCATTGTTCTTGAAGACTGGAGTTGGCCACCCTTGCTCTAGAACAAGAGGACATGATATGAAGCTCCAAGAGGGTAGAATCAGGAATATCATTAGGAAATGTTTCTTCACAGAAAGGGGGGGGGGGGGGGATACATTAAACAACCCTTGCCCTCTAATGGAGATGGAGGAGACAAAAATGTGTAAAAGAATTCAAGAAAGCATGGGATAAGCACAGAGGATCCCTAGCTGTAAAGAAATAAAGGGAAAGCTGAAGATCAGCTGCCATGCCTGACCTTGTAGGAATGCAATCTGGCAGGACAGATGGGATTTTAGTAATTAAAAATACAAATATATTTCAAAAGAGATTGTTTAATTTTGATAGCAGTACTTTTTTTATGGGTTATCATAAGGCTTGGGGATAACTGCACAGAGTGACAGTTGCTACCCTTAAGAGAAATGCAGGGGTAACCTGCATGGCACAGCAGATACTACCATAGGAAGTTTTCTAGGTGGACTGGATGGGCCATTTGTTCATTTTCTGCCATCATTGGTTCACACTCCCCCCCCCCCCCCCCCCCTCCCATTTTCTAGCTCTATCTCCTGAACAAAATGCCTAGAAATCTTAGAATATTAATTTTTCTGATATTCTATAACAGGTACATTAAAAAGGATATGTCAGCACTTTAAAAACAACAAAACAGATTGTCTGCTCTTGGAAGGGAGTAATAGCTCCCAAAACGTAGTCAAGAAATTTAGTTAGTCCTATTGACTTTCTTTCGTTTACCTTTACTTCCCTTGAAATAAACAAACCATCGAGGGCTTAGTCATTCATTTGTGCATTTATACAACAAGCATGAAATGAGCAGATCCCTCTAGAAATAGAGCCCTGTGCTCCCTGCCCCCACTATCGCCATCCTCTAGTGATGTGGAAGTACTTTATGTTATAACAAGCTATTCGGATCGTTCTCAGCTTCTTGTACGATTCTATTGTCCTTTTCCAAAATGCAAAAAAAAAAAAAAAAGCATGAGTCAGAGGACTTGTTTGCCAATGTATTGGGTAAAAGGCCGTGCAATGCAAGAAGTACCCGTCACAGTAGCTATTTTTGGAAGCGCATCAGAAACAGCGCGCACGCCTTCTGTGGAAGGGCTTCGCTTCTTTCCTGCGAGCCCCCACGGAGCCTTTGACGTGCCGCACGCAGCGCCTCTGGGCGTCTTCCGGCTTTTCCCCGGAGGGAGGGCCTTTGCCTCACCGCACCTTGCTCGCGGCCGATTTGTGGAGCAGAACGTTACCCTAACCGGCGATTGTTTTAACCGAAAAGGAGAATAGACCTGAGCAGGGCTACGGCCGCAGTTAGAGGGGCTGCGGGGAGACAGGGTAGCCTCCTCGATGACTGTGCGATGGGCTCCTTTCAAACGAGAATTCAAAGCTCTCGTGCATTAATAAGACCAGCAATATTGCGACTTAAAAGGAGGATAGGGAAGGCGGGATCTGCTCTGAGCCGCTCGCCTGCAGGGTGGCACGGAGAGGATTGTTTTATGAATGGTAAACTGGGAGGGGCTGAACGTTAGGATGTTCTGTCGTCAGTGGCATTCATGAAGCTCATGCTGTGCGTTATATTTCGGCATAAATAAAACAGAGACAACCCCCCCCCCCCCCCCTCCCTTTCAGATTGGCTTTCTGGAGCAAATAGGATTTTACTGGCAGAATCGTCATTCTCGTATATCACAAAATACTCCGTATAAATTGGGGCTTCCAGAACTAGGAAACCCCTGGGTCCGCATGGAAAATCGTATACAGCAAGTGAACGAAACGTTTCTTCCAAAGACATTCTGAGGGGCTGGAGACCCATCACTGACTGCGCTCTTGTTGTTCTCCATCTAGCCAAATGTTCTGCTTTTGCTTGCAGAATTCTTTGCTGAAGTTAGAAGCCCTTGAAACTGATCTGTGCTCTGCATTTCTTCCTACCCAGGAGGAGGATAATCGAGAACAAGAGTCCAAGGAAGCAGCCTCAGCTTCAGCCCAAAGTGAGCAGACTGATGGAGTCGTTTCTGGAGGTAAGCGTCTGTGACATGATTTGTTCTCGACTGAAATATTACTAGTAGGGCCGCTGTCTCGCAATCTAACCTAATATTTGCACCTGTCAGAACCTGTGCAGATACAAATTAAAGGTTGATACGGAATATTATGCTCCTAATTTACATCTGAAAGCGTGCAGATAAAAATCACAATTGACAATAAACACAAATCTTCCCTGTTCGCGGGTGCAAATGTATGCATTTTTTGGGGAACATTGAGACCAAAAAGAACGTTTTTGTTAATTTTGTCTTAGAATATTTTTAATTATTTTTTGTAACTGTACTGTTTTTCTGGAAGAGTCTCTGCATGTTTTGGGAGGAAGGGTAATTTGCTTCTGTCATGCCTAATTCTCTTGTTTTGTTACAGCCAAGCCTGTTAGTTTCCCTCTTGTTGATTTTAATTTATTGCGTCAGCAGAGAATGAGTGAAAGGGAGCAGATGTGCTGCACAATCTGTTACTTGAGCAGCACTGGGTTTCCTTTATACTCTTCGCCTGAAGGCTCCTCATTTTTTTGGCATTGAATATAGGGCTGCCAGCGTTTCCATAGACCAGGACTGGACATTGGAGGAAGGGGGTAGTGATTTACATGCTCATTTACATGAATTTTAATACATTTACATACATATTAAATCCTGCCTGTGAACTACCTTCCAGAGCAATGAAAGAGATTCCCTGCCACTCAGTTGCTCCCCTCTGTGGGGCAGGCTGCTCTAGATCCCTACACAGAAATTACAAACTAACAAAATACCTCACCTTGGTCAGAGATGCAGAACATAAACAGACCCTCACCAAATACAGAATAAAGAGACCGTAAAGTATAAATACAAATATGCAGACAAAATCTAAACTGGAAACTGCAACAAACTGGGCTGTATACAGTGCAATTGAAAAACAGAAACATCACCATTCTTCATAATAGAATAGTAAAAGCAAGAAACAAAAACATCAATCATAACAGTAAAACCATACAAATAAACTGCTTTGAAAAAAAAATTTCAAAGCAGCTAATGAATAGAACATCCCATAATAAAAAATGTATATAAAATGTTTTAAAATTTCTCCAAACATCCATAAAATATTTCAAAACTGCTGACACATCAAGTAACACACAGTAATTAAAACTAGTAAGGATTTTTAAAAAATCCCCTGCTTTCCATATCTGGGAAGTTTTGATTTCTAGTCTCCCGGGGGTGTGTGTGTGTGTGTGTGTGTGTGTGGTCTCTTCTCTCTTTATATAACACGCATTCATTCTCTGACACACTGCCTCTCTGTCACTCATAAACGTGCATTCTTCCTTCATCACACACACACACACACGCTCCCTTCATCAAACACTCTCTCTCTCACACATACTCCTTTCCACACACTCTCACACATGTTCTCAGAGTGTCAAAGGGATGCTGGACAGGGAAGCAGGAAAACAGAGTGAGCAGGATTGTCAGAAGGGGTAGACACCGGGGAACCGCACAGGGTGCAGTGTACAAGCAAGATCTGGGAGGGAGGCATTCGTGCACTCATGAAAGGGCTGGGTGCCAGCGCTGCAGGCCATCATTGTAATGGCATGAGCCCTCCTTAGTCCCTATGCAGCTGTTGACTCAGCTGGCCAGTTATGTTACCCAGGGAGGCGGGGCCAGCCATGCGCACAGGGCAGCCCAGTAACAGGTCTCAGGAAATCAGGGTGATGGTAGGAAAGGGGGAGACTGGGTTCAGGGCCGGGGATGCTGGGAAGTGAGAAGGAAATAAGAGGGGATGCTGGTCAGGGAGGGGGTCCCAGTACACTACATTTGTATTTAACATTAGGTAATGTACCTCGAAAGAATCCCTTATTAACTATACTCTAAAGCACAACTACCAAGAAGATATCAATAAAATTAACATGTTGAATCCGGTGAGGTTTGATCAGCAAGAGTAGCTTACCTTAACACTCGCTGGACTATCACCACACCGTTTTTATTATATAGACACTTTTAATTAATCATTCTCCAAAGACAACTGGTTCTGCAGTTTTTAATATGTTTTTTGTAATTTTTTGCACTTATTAAAAAATTGTTCCATGAGTTAAGGACACTCTGTTTCATTAAAAATGTCTTCTTCTTTTTTTTTTTTTTTTTAATTTATACTTTATTAAGTTTTTAAACAGTTTAACATTGTAAAAACAAACAAAATATTTCGTTTTGAGAAAATAACAACATAATGGAAAACAGCCTTCTTGCCACAAGTGATCAAAACAATAATATTTAGTCCACATTATGGGAGGATATTTCAAAATATAATTATAGGAAAACTGTAATCTCACCTTACAGAAAAAATAGGAGAATATACTTATCTTGCAGTTTCATTTCTCAGCCTAGTTCTTTATCTGCCAGGAAAGACTCTAAGTGGGAAGGATCTTGGAAGATAAATTTATTTTTCTGATAAACAGAGCATTTACAGGGAAATTTTAAATAGAATGTTGCCCCTAGGGCTAACACTCTAGACTTTAAAGTCAGAAATTGTTTCTGCCTTAATTGTGTTGCTCTAGCTACGTCAGGGAATATTTGGATCCTTTGTCCACAAAAATTGTAATCCTTATTTGCAAAATATTTTTGTTAAACCTGATTCTTATCTCTCTCTCTACAAAAGGTAACTAACAATGTTGACCCTTGTGGTATATTGGCGAGAGATGCTTCCAAAAATGAAGTTAAATTTGGGGAATGCTGGACAAGGTCCATATCCTCTTGACTCACTTGAGTCCTTAATCTGGATTTTGAAATATAATATAGCTTTGATATACTTGCCTCATCAATTGATGTAATAGATAACACCTCTACCAAATATTTTTAAGCAATTCTATGGCAGATATTAAACTGCTTTCAGGAAAATGTAATAATCTTAAATTTCTATTGCAATTTTTGTTTTCCAAATTTTCCATCTGTCTATGAATTACTAACCCATTCTTTATAAAGGAATTATTTACATCCTGAAGTACAACTACTTGGGCAGACAAAGTTTTACCTTGTTCTTCTAGTTGTGTCAAACGATTATTATGCCTCTCCATTATATTTTTAAATTCACAAGTAGTTATTCTATTCTGCTCAATTGAATTAGTCATTTTCTGAAGATTATCTAAAACCTTCCATACATCTCGCAGAGTAATATTCTGGGGGTCTATGGGTTCCATGACCATTTCTTGAGGTCTCTGACCCAATTGCTCCCCTTCAATTTCTATATTACTAATTACATTAGTCAATATATTATTAATATTCTCCGATTCTCTTAATCCAAGGAAGCTGCTCTGGATTGTAGGGCTGGACTCTTTCATATTAGGTTGAGACAACTGCTGTGGCCCTTGAGTTTATGGGGATCCTGAAGAAAAAGATATTTCAGGAATTGTTCTTCGAATAGGATGACTTACCCCTCTTGCGACGTGGTCCCCTCACAGGAACTTCTACAGAGGAAGTCCAATCTTTTACTTTTCTCTTCCTGCCCGTAAAGATGTATTAAGAAAGACGAAAAACATTTTAAGAAGGGGCGCGCGCCTTAGCAGTCTCAGTTTTAAAGCAAAGGCAATCCGTCCCCCAAAGATGACCTCACAGGGGCGGGGCTATGGGCAGGTCCGCTGTTGTCGCTCCGACTCCAACACCACTAGGGTAGGAGCCCCGAACTCAATCCCAGCCAGAATACCTCTCTACCAAGGGGTCTCTCCTCCAGGTTCCTCCGATACAACGCCGTAGCAGTCTCAGTTTTAAAGCAAAGGCAATCCATCCCCCAAAGATGACCTCACAGGGGCGGGGCTACGGGCAGGTCTGCTGTTGTCGCTCCGACTCCAACACCACTAGGGTGGGAGCCAGAACTCAATCCCTGCCAAAATACCTCTCTACCGAGGGGTCTCTCCTCCAGGTTCCTCCCCCCCCAAAAAAATCTCTTCTTTTGATGACAAAGCTAGTGTCCCAAGTTCTTTTATTTCATATGAAAAACTCTTCTTATAGTATCTAAACCAGTGGTTCTCAACCTTTTTTCCATCAGGGCACATCTGAGAGATGATGCTCTCATTGTGACACACTGACCATCATAGGATTAAATATAAGCATATGCTCTGCATCCACAGGAATCCCCTGCTTCCTAACAATGGGTGCAGAACAGAACTAAGACATTTCCCTGTACAACTCACCATACAAAAAAGATATTCTGGTGTCTTAATAACAGCATCACAAACTCCCCCTACTACCAGGTGCATTGTAAAATAATACAAACAAACCCCACTCTGTACACATCTATCAAACCTGCCATACTGCAGCAGCACTAACTCCAAGAAATAAAATAGCAATAGCCCTACCCATGAAAATGCAGCAATTCACCACTAGTGCAATATAATATTGAGAAAATGCAACAAATAAGGCTGATACAAACCTCTAGTAAAGTACCTCATCTCAGTCACATACACACAGAACACAGACAGACCTGCCTTCACCAAATATAGAATAAAAGACCACAAATTACAAATGTGAAAACAAAAGCTTCTGCATGCAGTGCAAAACTGGAGACTAGCAACAAAAATATATTTCCTCCTACACTAAGCAAAGTTCAAAGAGAGAAGAAGAAGAAATGCAAATTCTCAAAACAGGCATAGTATGGCCCTTGTACCCAGTCACTCCCCTCCATGCCTCCAACACCCCTCACTTCTCTGAACTACTCAATCATCCCTTCACATGCTCATATCCCTGTCACCCCACACCCCACATCCTCTTCCCCATGCTCCCTCATCTGCTCAACCCTTTCTGCCCTTCTCTCTCCCCTTCCCTACCCAGAATACCTCTGACCACCTCTTTCCTACCTCTTCCTGCTCAGCATCCCCCGCTCCCCACACCTCTATTTATATACATAATTTAAACAGAAGTACAGGAGTTTCCTTTTAAGGTTGAGCTGAAAAAGTATGGGTGGATACAAATCTGAATAATATCTTTCAGTATGTTGATCCTTTGCTAAGCAAAATGGAATTGGAATTCACTATGTGGGGGTTCCTTCCTTTCTCTGTGGTTGATAGAATTAATATTCTAAATAGGTTGTATTTAGTCTAAGCTTCTACAGGTTTGATTTGATTGTTTTTTATGGCTACCTTTGTTTTTAATGTGGTTTTTAAAGGTTAATGTGACAAGATTAGAAGTCGGGTACAAACATTACCCTTGTATCTAAAATATTGGAAGGACTCTCCCATAGATTCATTTGGGCAGGTAAAGGCCCTCATTTCAGTTTAACACTGTACAGAAACCATGGAAAGCATGTGGACGACTTACACCAAATTTTAAACTTTATGGGTCTCAAAGTTGGCACAGATTAGACCACTATGTGCCTTATTCCAAATTGCAGTTGATAACCACATTGATCGTGTAATTTGTGCTTGTCTACATAACCAAACAGCAAATCAGGTAAATTCTCCAAATAGTGCTCTTCACCGGGCTCTGGTCTGTCACCCACTTTCCACCAATTTGATTTCACTAAGATGCGCATGCGTTACTAGCCAGCAGGCTCCATTAGAAATAATGTGCATTGCAGTAAATAACGTGTCTTAATATTTTATTTATGCTTTTTATATACCGTTGTCCCAACATAAGATCACAACGGTTCACATAAATTGCATTTGATTACATTGTATAATATTGAATTAACAGGATCTTATTTAAAGTAATTGTATCTATTTTAATACTGTTGAATAATCAAAACATTCAGAGTTAATGATCTAATATTGATATTTACTGTTTCAGTTTTGAATAGATTTTAGTCAATTATTATTT
The DNA here is from genome assembly GCF_901001135.1 of Rhinatrema bivittatum. Taxonomy (NCBI): domain Eukaryota; kingdom Metazoa; phylum Chordata; class Amphibia; order Gymnophiona; family Rhinatrematidae; genus Rhinatrema; species Rhinatrema bivittatum. The sequence goes on from NC_042621.1 coordinate 202,618,537, forward strand.
GCTGTGCTGAGAAGAAGTAATATTTCTGGAATAATAATGTTCATTAAGTGGTTTACTTGATATTTATTTACATAAGTTCATAGGCTTTTCTGAAGAGCCAGGTTTTAAGTTCTTGTTTGAATTTCTTTTTTTCCATTAAGTTTTATTGATTCGGGTAGTTCGTTCCATAGTTTGAGTCCTGCTGTTGTGAACCCAATCAGTGTTCAGATTTGAAGGAACTGTAAGAAGACTTTTAGCTTTTTATTGTTATTCCTGGAGGAGGTGGATCATAATTGTTTATAATATTAAAGATGAGGGATAATTCTTTGTATTGGGTTCTGAATTTTATTGGAAGCCAGTGAAGGTTGATTAGAGAAGGGATAATACGATCAAATTTTCTAGTTCCTGTAAGGAGTCTTGCTGAAGCATTTTGGAGAAGTTGTAGTGGTTTATATGGTTTTGTATGCGTTACCGTGCACCGCACCTTAATGAATAGACCCCATAGATATTTGGGGAATGGAGGTGATCTTGCATTGTTAACTCCACTTTGGAATAATAAGAGATTTGCAGATTTAATCTAATTTAAAGACTTAAATATGTGTATAAAAAAGGAATACGTTACCAGCACAGATATATATATTAGTGAGAGAACTCACAAGTCGTTTGAGCAATTTAATCAGGAATCTGATGTTCCTTCTATGCATTTTTTAAAAAATCTTGGCACATCTTGTGAGCAATTATAGGCCCAATGAGTAGGGTTCCATTATTGTCCCTGTTGGAAGAGTTAATGGTATGCTGTAAATTAAAACGGACCTTGGCCCTTTATTTCAAGCTGAGGCACTTTGAAGAAAAAACTTTGCAGGGTCTGCAGGATAATTGAGAAACAGGGGCTTATGTTTTTGAATGAAAGTGCTTTGTGTCTCCCAGATTTATATCTGTTAATTCTAATTTGAGACTTGTACACTTTAACTTTGTGTCAGGAGCACATTCTGTAACAGAATGTTTTAAATGGGTTGATTGAGCTCATCAGTCTGCGTGAAATGTGAATTTTGATTATGTTTTTCCATATCGTTTGTCAATGTAAATAACTTCCCAGTATTCGGGAATGGATTGCTTCAGTCCTTGGTATTTGTAAAGGACCAGATTCGGTGCTGTGCAGAGCCAACAGTGATTTGTGAAGTTCAAAACGTTTAGTTCTAGCAGGGACCAGCAGTTTCTTTTCCCTGGCTATGCCCAGGATGAACTTCAGGCCAATAACTTCTTTTCGCTTCCAGTGCTAGAGGGGCAAAGGCCTGTTGCTGCTGCCTTCAGTGGGGCCTATACAGGAGCACTTGATCATAATTCCAAAACAAACAAACACAAATGCAGCTCCTGGGCCTGCATGTACTTCTCACCAGTCCAGCAGGGGACTCCTGTAAGTCCCCTGCAAAACTTGGGGTAGGCTTCAGTATCCACTACAAAAAATAGTTATTGTAGGCCAATAGTCCTCACCCATGCCATTGATAAACCTACTCTGTCATATTTTGCACTGTAACCTCAGCGACCCTCCCCACACTGAGGCTAAGTGATTCCCTTAATCCCAGAAAGAGTCCTTCTGCAGGCTTATCGGATTGCAAGGCAAACCCCTCCTTGTTTCTTCCACTTAAGGGAAGGACCAGTCCATCAGCACCTTCATGGCCGCCTCCTCCCCTGGTGTGAATAGTGCTGTCTCCCCTGACTCTGGGCTTTCTGTGTTAATTATTATTATTTATTATTTTTTATTTATTAAGTTTTCTATACCGACATTAAAGTACACATCATATCGGTTTACATAATAACAAAAGATGGAAATTACAAATAACAGGGGAGGGGGAATGGGACAACTAATAGGGGTCCGGGAGTAACGGGGACCTGAACAAGATACCAGAGAGGAGAATAACAGGGGTTAACAGGATACAGTAAAAACAGGTTACAGTTAACTTGAAGGATATAGTTGAGTTTACAGGTTATGATAAATTACAGGGTAACAAAATTACAGGGTTGCAATTTACAGATTACAATAAATTTTGGGGTAACAAGATCAGCAGAATATATTGGATATTGTAAAGGGATGGACAGGCGGGCCTGGTCTGCAGGGGGTGTAAGGGTGTAAACAGGGGGTTTAATCCCCATACTCTCCTGAACACTTGCCTCAGTGAATAGGGCTGTGGGTGCCTCTGCCTTCCCAGCTCTTGGAGAACTCTCCCCATGCCCCTGTTGGTCTTGGTCTTTCCCAAAGGCTGATAATCCCCCACTTTTATTTTCTATCCTGGGGGCTATGTCTGTCTTTGTGTCTTGTACTCATACAGCTTCAACCTAGGGAAGCCAGTGTCTTCAGCCAAATGATCCTGTCACAGTATTGTATACAAGATTAAAATTTCTTTAGACCTGCTAATATATTTGCTGGGGTCTGATAAGGATAAAAATCTGGGTCCTCATTTATAAGTCTTGCATAGATGTTCAGGAGAATAGCCTTGAAATAGAAAGGTCTATCCACACTATTTGAAGAGACTGGACCACTGCATCAGTAGCATGGGATCTTCTTAGTGTTTGGGTAATTGCCAGGTTCTTGTGGCCTGGTTTGGCCTCTGTTGGAAACAGGATGCTGGGCTTGATGGACCCTTGGTCTGACCCAGCAGGGCAATTTCTTATGTCTAAATAAGTTTACAAGAACCCAGCAGGGATAGTTATTTAATTTTAAATTAGGATAATTAGCAGATAAAAGACCAATACGGTCCATCCACTCTGGCCAGCGAAGTGTTCAGAGTTGTAACTGCTACTCCTGTGCAGGTTTCCCACATACAGAAAAGTTACTAAAGGTTACTCCAGTGCTTCATTTCCATCCTCTTACCATTAAGGATCTTCTGTACTTATCCCCACCTTTTTGAATTCCGTTATCACCAATCATCTACCGTTCTTTCCATGAAAAAATATTTCCTGATATTCCTGAATCCAACCCCCTGGAGTTTTTCATATCATGACTCTACAGCTTCCATTTCATTGGAAAAGGTTTGTCTCTTGTGCGTTTTTAATACCTTTCAAATATTTAAAAGTCTGTATGATATCCTTCTCCCATCTCTCCTCTCCTCTAGGGTATGAATATTTCCTAACCTGACTACTGGCAAGATTTTTTTTTTTCATGCTGCTTACAGAAAAGCAGTATTTTGGGCTTTTTTTGTGGCTTTATGGGGCATTTTTCAGATGGCTTAGAGCGCATTAAGGTTTCCGTGTTAAAATGTGTGCGTCAGGTGCACAGTGATTTTTTTGCATTGGGGGTAATAGCTAATAGCCTCATGTACATGCATTTGCCTGTGATGAGTGCTATTAGCTTACATGCTGATTTGGATGTACATTTTGCATGCAGTAATCCCTTTATTGCATTGGGCGTTAGCCTTGTGCGTCCAAAACACATGTCCAAGTGCTCCTTTACCTTTGCGCTAGGCTCAGCACACGATATTGCATTGGCCAATAGGTGAGGCCTCACCAATGACCTATACAGGGACAGCACCTCCTTTTTTTTTTTTGTTCCTGATATATAGGTGGGCCTGTGCCTCCTGGCCAGAACCCACCCTTAACCGAAGCGCCGTCCTCCCACAAAGGACGGTGGAACGATGAAAGCAGGGGGAGAAGAGGCGCGCGGCGACACGGGTGAGAGAGTCGGCGTGCGACCTGGCACCTCCCCCCCACGCGTACAAGTGCAATGACGTGGCACTAAGCCGTGCCGAGAGCGGCACCGGCCGATGATGTCATCAGCCCTTTAAAGGGCCGCGACGGAGGCCAGAGAACCCCCTTTTGGATCGCGCGCCGGAAAAACCCATCCACCCCCGGAAATAAGTTAGCAAAAAACTTGACAATGTCTTTAAAGAGCGATGCTCGAAGGGAAGATTAACACTGTGTATTATATTAAGCTTTCAATATTATGTATACATTGTTGTAATAGCTAACACAATCAGCAGATAGCATACTTATGTTAGTACAGTTCAAAATATTATTCATTGTGGCGTGTTAATGTCGCAGCTGAGAAGGAGGGGGCGGTTACCCGGGTTCAAGTGATGCTGTTTTCATCAGAGGACGGCGTGGTAGCCGATCAGCGCCTGGGATGGTGCTAAAAGGTGGGGCGCGGAATGTGCCGGTGGTCAGGGCCCCCTTGCTGGTGGACATGGCGAGGGGCCCGTGGAGTAAGGCTGCCTTTCTTGGTCCCTACGGCGGGCAGCAGTGGAGACATCATACTAGCTTAGGTATCCAGGGAAGTTTTTCCTGGTGTGTTAAATAAAAGCTGCGGCCTTATACCAACAACAGTTTCTGTGTTTTCCATGTATTCAAAACAAATGCATAATTTGTCTAAGGTACGGTAAGGGGCCAGAAGGTAGGGACGACGGCCACGTGGGGTAGAGGGACGGCTGCTAGCATTACTATGCCTCTCTGAATGTAGTCCGGTCCTAGTCACTACTTTTGTAACATTCCTTTGTGTCCTTCAGGTAGATCATCAGACACTTGTCACCTCCAGGTCTCTCTCTTGGTTTGGCAACAATGTGGATTAGACGCCAAAAGTAGTCCAAGTATTGAGCTTTATTTGAGAGGAGACGTATATTTTATATCTGTGCCCGACTCAGGCCGAGTTTCGCCCCAATAGGGGCTGCCTCAGGGGCTAAAATCAACAAATAAACAATGTAAACAATACAGGACATACATAAATACATTAAAAACAACATAAAAATATTTTAAAAAACCATAAAAAATGTCTAATACCAGGTAACACATAAATAAGTAAAATCATAAACAGAACTCAAACTGAAGTAAAGATAAGACATAACCAAAAATACAGTGGAATATCATAATTTTACCTGTAAATAGATGAGCACTATGTTAATTCACTTAAACTTAGTGCGCCAAATTACAGGTAGTCTGTTAGTCTGAAAAAAATGATAAAAATTGAACAGAGAAGAGAGGAGACTGACATAACATACAGTTAGAAAAAATAAAAAAACTCATTGAAAATGTGAATACAAAAAATGAATAATTAAAACTAAAAAATGTTCAAACCATTGGCTGATACAATACAGCATGGCATGCAGGCGCTCAATGTGTATTGGAATCCTAAAACAGGTGTGTGGGTCTGAACATTAAACACAGTGCAACGCTATAACACCTGATTAAACGCTTACAAATATAAAAATAGTGCGGACCAATTTTAAAAAAAGATGAAATATGTCCCATGTATTTCAATATGACAGAATAAAAAAATAAAAATAAATACTAAACATTAAAACTGTTCGTGGCTAATTCGGACTATCGTGCACTGAAATAAATGACCGGAAACACACTGAAAAAAGAGTAAGTGTGCTCTAAAAACAGTTGACTTATACTTATAGAACATACAAAAAGTAAACGCTGATGCCGACTGTTCACTATACCACTGCTATTTAGACATTTTTTATGGTTTTAAAAAATATTTTTATGTGGTTTTTAATGTATTTATGTATGTCCTGTATTGTTTACATTGTTTATTTGTTGATTTTAGCCCCTGAGGCAGCCTCTGTTTGGGCGAAACTCGGCCTGAGTCGGGCACAGATATAAAATATACGTCTCCTCTCAAAGCTCAATACTTGGACTACTTTTGGCGTCTAATCATCATTGTTGCCTAAACGGCTTTCTTAGATAGCGTTCCCTCTTGCTTTATTGGTCTTTCTCTCTTGGTTTGGGCATCAGTTTCTCATCTCCCATCGCTTACAGCTGCTTTGTGTTTCTGCACCCCAAATGCATGATTGCACATTTTGACACTGAATCTTAACTGCCTAGCCTTGGACCTCTCCTCAAACTTTCTTAGATCACTTCTCATTCTAGCTACTCCTTCATGGGTGTCCACCTTAGAGTCAGCTACAAAAAGACAAGTTTTTTCTTTTAACTGGTCTAATTGTCTGGTCAGTTTTTAGCCATTTTCTAGTATTTATTCATAGATTATTTTTTGAATGATATAAAATGAATGTCACGGATTCCTTTTTGTCCCTTTTCATTTCATTGTTAATCTTTATTTTTGTAAAAGTTGCAAAAGCCACTAAAATACTAAAAAAAAAAATACAATGTTTATGATCAGATTAAGTGACCTCTCTCAGTAGTGTAATTGTAATAAATGATCATCAATACAAAAGTTAAAAATATGATCCACTTTGCAATCTGCCATTGTACAAGTGAATTAGCTATAGAGGACTGTCTCCTATGGACTAAAATGTTTAAAATAGAAGAGAGAAAAAGTCATATGCATTAATGTGATATGCTGGCTTATGGGGAACCTTAACTAATAATTGAAATACAAAAAAATATATTTTTTGTCCTTTTGTCTGATATATTCATTTTGAGAACAAAATATTATCATTCTTGATCATTTTCATCACCATTGTCACCTTTTGTTACTGTTTATTAAATTTGTATTACTATATTGCCTTTTATTCCATAGGTCAAGGCGATTTATTGTTAAAATATCAAAACATTAAAATACATCAATATCAAATCCTTAAAATGTAGACAATGTCAAAGTCAGAAACATACCAATGTCAAAAGACAAACATTAAAACGTAAGAGCACCATTAAAATATATTCATCATATAATATAAAAACATTAAATATTATTAAAAGGCAATTGATAAATAAGACCCTATCCTGACTATCCCGAAATACTGCCCTGTAGAAGTAAAAGCTATCTAGCTATCAGAATTAAAAGCCAGATAGAATAATTACGACAATTAATTTCCTGAACTTTAAAAAATTAGACTTTGCGTATTCATAAGGAATCATATTCAGTTGCAGAGGGCTTTGATGTGCAAAAGTACAAATTTCAACTGGTCTCATTTCAACTGGTCCTACAAGCTAGCGTTTATCAAATGCTTATTCATGTTTATGATAGCAAATCTGTTCCTATTGTAGATGAATTTGTCATACTGTGTAATCTTAGGTAATTAGCAGCACTTGAATATTAACTGGCTAGTGAATTGCTGAGCGATTTCCACCATAAGAAGAGCTGGCCATATACCCCTTCTCAGCAATGTAGGTTGTCGGCAAGTGTAGATGAAATCAAGCATCTGGCATGCATGCTTCCATCATTTGTTGTGCACTTGGGCCATGGTGGCAGGTCACATTTTTATCTAACAGAATAAACTGTTTCATAGCATAGAAGCACACCTGTGTAGTGTCAAAAGCTATGAATTACATCTTTTTTGTTGGTCTGTAAAAAGGTATCACAATATACTAAGACTCCAGTTTTCTCCTGGACCTCTGCAACAACTAGAACTTCACGAACCAAGTGCCATAGCTATAGAAACAAACTAAGATAACAGTTCAAGGCACACTTTTGTCTTCCTGTTGTAAAATCAAAATCTTATTTAATCTCTGGTTTTACTTTTGCTTTTGTGCAACTAAGGAACCTCTGCTTGTCTTCTGCTTTCTTTTTTTAAATCTTAATTTTTTTTCAAAGCATAAATAAATCAAGTAAAACTTGAATAACAATTATAGTGATAATACATCATAGAAAAACAAAAAAAAGATGCTATAATGAAAAAAAAACCCTGGACACTAACACTGTATACCTAGTCCACAATAAAGGGAAGGCTCCACTGGAGAACCATGCATTCAATTTAACAAAGAAAGGGATGTTATGAACTCAAACCAAGGCTTAATAAATACTCTAGGGCACAATCATTCTGGTACTATTTCAGAGGATTCAGCCAACGGAGATCTCAGCTCTTTATTGACACTAAGAAATGCAATGAGTTGGGAGGGATCAAAAAAAGCCCATACGTTTTAGCTTGATATTTAACAACACATTTGCATGAATGTTATAAAGCCCCCATCTCTAACACAGCAAGCAGGATGCATCACCAAAAACTGTCGTCTTCTCTTTTGAGTAGTTCTAGAAATATCAGAAAACATTCTAACTTAACAGTTCAGAGAGGAAACATTTTTAGTTTAAGAAAAAGCCATAATAGCTTTGGATTCTGATAGAGAATGGTTAAGAACACCAACAAGGTAGCTAAAATAGAGGCTTCTTCTTCACGCCTCTCCAAAAAAAGCAGAAGATTTAAGAGATCCATTTGTCGATTCTCCACTTGCTCTTTTTTATTTTGTGGAACATAATCTTAGAAATGGTAGGAATGTATTTTGTTCTGATATCTTTAAACATTCTATAAGAAATCTCTTAAACAAATCAATAGGAGAAGTCATAGGAAGCCTAAGAAAATTAATCAGCCGCAGGTTACAACACTTAGAATAGTTCTAAAAAAAACCTCCAATGTTTTATGATTACTAGAGTATCCTTAACTACAGAATTAAGAAGATTTTTGTTCAGTTGCAGCAGTTTCATCCTGATCCAACTGAGTTCTGATAATATTAATCTCGGATTCTTGTTCTTTAACCTTAGACATTGCTTGATCAATTTTTGAGGAAATAGAAAATATTTGGGCTGAAAGAGAATGGCCCATAAACATCACTACTTCCCAGATGGATTCTAAATAAAAATGATTAGGCCGAGAAAGAGAGAGGGACTCCACCACTGGGAGATTAACTACAGGCAAACCTGATGTTGCTCCCAGTTGTAGCTCTAAGCGCTTCAATTGGATTCTGAGGCTGAAAACCCGCTATATGGCCAGCAGCTCGACAATCTGCTGGAAATGAGGTCCCCATCTCGCTCCCTCTGGGCTCGACAACAACACTGGCATCATCACCGGGGAATGAGATAGCTGAAGCCTCGGATGGAGCACCACTTGCTGGCTGCAGTGAGGTGACCCTAACTTCAGAGCTCAGTGTGACATCAAAGCTGGGATCACGTCAAAGTGCTCCTGTCTCCTTGGTGCGTTCCAATGGCATTCCATCGAAGTTGGTACCTTTGGCCTTCCAGCCGGGAGACAAAGCAATCCATGGGACCAGCAACCAGAGAACACCCAGGCTCAGAGAGAAACACTTGGGGGTAGATTTTCAAAGGGGTAGGATATGTGCATACCCCCCGAAAACCTACCCCAAACCCCCCTGTGCGCGCCGAGCAAGCCCCGGGACGCGCGTAAGTCCCGGGGCTTGCATGGAGAGGCGTGCCAGGGGGCGTGGCGGTCGTGACGCAGCATTTTGGGGGCGTGGCGCGGGTGACGCGACGTTTCGGGGGTGGCGCCGCAGGCATGGTTTCGGCCCGGGGGCATTCCGGGGGCATGGCCGCGCCCTCCGGAACAGCCCCCGGGTCAGGTGATGGCGCGCCAGCAGCCCGCTGGCGAGCGCAGATTTACGTCTGCCTCCAGCGATAAAGGTAGGGGGGGGTTTGGGAGGGGAAGGTGAGGGGAGGGCAAAAGAAAGTTCCCTCTGAGGCCGCTCCGATTTCGGAGCAGCCTCGGAGGGAACGGAGGCAGGCTGTGCGGCTCGGCGCGCACAGGCTGCCCAAAATTGGCAGCCTTGCGCGCGCCGATCCCGGATTTTAATGGATACACGCGGCTACGTGCATATCTATTGAAATCCCGCGTGCTCTTGTTCACGCCTGGTGCGCAAACAAAAGTACACATTCGCGCTAAATTATAAAATCTACCTCTTGGGGTCTCTCCCTTTGCACTTAACCATGAGGTAAGATATTCACGCCGCCAGCATACAAAGCAAACGCTTTTGTCTCCAGCGTTTTCTTTGGGTGACTGTTTCCTGTATTCACAATCTATTCTGGGAAAGGATATTTCCTTATGTTACTTCTGAGTCTACCCCTGTAAGTATTAATCAGCTGAGACATAAGTCTGCCTAGGAACAACCCTGGAGATGCCCCTTTTTTGACCAGCTAATTTGCTTGCCCTATGAATTTAGGAAGATATATTTTAACTGGTCATCAAGGGCAAATTTTTAAAAGCAAAGATTTAACTGTTTAACCCTAGTGTGCACATCTTTGCTCAGCATTTAAAGGACCCATTGCGGGAAAGCCCCAAGGCACCCTTGGATGACGTCAGACACTGTGGCCTATAAAAGGCCCTTGCTGGTTCTGCTTCAGTGCCTCAGCAATGGGTCCAACTACTTGATGTAATGCGTGTTGCTCCAGTGTTTTTGTTTTCAAGTCTGCTTGTTTTCAGTTCCAGCCTTGTCTTCTCTCTTCAGCTTCTTCCTCCATGCCCGCCTTTTGTTGTTCCTGCTTGCCCTGCCTTTCTGTCCCTCCTCTCCTCTTGGATGGATACCTAGTTTGACCTCAGCCTAATCTCGGATCCACCTGACCGCTGCCTGCCTCTGACCACTGGCTGTTCTCGGATATGCCTGACCACCACCTGCCTCTGACCATCGCTCAGACCTTGGACCCATCTGATCTCGGCCTGCCTACGACCCAAACTATCCAAGGACTTCCCATCTGCTATCAGCAGAGACTCCCATGTGAGATCTGCCGGCTCTAGCACCCAAAGGCTGAACCTGAGGGGAAAGACAGCTGGTATAGGTGAAAGTCCCACTGGGTCTCTGCTACGCCCAGATCTGCCTGTCGATAGTGGGAACCTGCAGGGCTCCTCCCTGCAGGTTACACCAATCCTGCCTTGGCCCAAGGATCCACAAATGCAACAGGTTGCTGAGGCCCTCGATCTGGCAGACTTGACCATGCTGCAGGCTATCCCAGACATGGCTCGCAAACTCCAGGAGCAACAGGCTGCCTTGGAGCTCTTGACTGTAGCTGTAGACTGTCTTACCATGCAACGGGATGCCCTGCCTGCACCTACCACCCTGCCTCTGCCAGTAGTGGTACCTGTGCTGCTCCCAGTACTCAGTTGGCGCGTACCACAGTTACCAGCTCCACCCCGTTTTGTCAGGGATTCCAAGAAATACCAAGGATTTCTGAATCTGTGCCATAGGCTCTCTCAGTTGCAGTTGCAGGCCCCATTATTCCCAGATGGTCAAACCACTTTTATATTCTCTCGCTGCTAGAGGAAGCAGTGTTGCCAGGGTCTCCCCTCTCTGGGAGAGAGGGAATCCTATCCTGGATCTCCAACAATTTACAGAGCAATTCAACGCCACATTTGAGGAACCAGGTCAGGCAACGTCAGTGGCCTTGGACCTACTTCAGCTGCGCCAGGAGCCCCAAACCTTAGCGGAGTATGCTGTGGAATTCAGGACCTTGAAATCTGAGCTGAACTGGCAGGGAGACAGCTTGCTTGCTATTTTTTTGGAAGGCCTATTACCTAAAATTAAGGATAAGTGTGCTGCCTGGGAGCCCCCTACCTCACTTAAAACACTCATTGACCTCACAGGGAAAATAGACTGGTGCCTACAGGAGAGAGCCGCCCAGCATGTAGAAATGTTACATGGGCATCGTTCTTCCAACCATTGCTTACGACTGATACCGCAACGCCAGTGACCCTTCCACCGAAAGAGCCTATGCAGTCGCGCAGCTGTTGCTTGACTCCCGAAGAAAAGATTCATCGCAGGCAACTAGGAGGCCTCTGCTTATATTGCATGGCCCAAGGCCACGTCTTAGCTCAGGGCCCCGAGAGAATGTGAGGTATACAATGCCCAGAGTCGGTTGGGCGGATGATCTTAGGTCTCACCGCCTTGACTCCCCAACTTCTCTTGCCAGTCAACTTGGAACAGTCTCCCATATGTTTTTCCACCCAAGACTTGGTAAACTCTGGCTTCAGGGGGAACTTCCATACAGCAAGAGCTTGTCAATCAATCCAAATACTTACTGTTCCCATGACTCCACCCCTGGCACTTTCGTCCATCTGTGGAGAACACCTTTCAGGGCAGGTGACCCAGTCCACTGTGCACCTCACATTACGTATTGGCTCCTCACACAGAGGTCATTAGCTTCCACATCCTGTCCAGAGCCATAAGTCTGATTTTATTAGGCCTGCTGTGGCTCCAGAGACATCAACCACAGTTTGACTGGTCCACGTTGGAACTTATTCATTAGGGACCTGGATGTACCGGATCCTGTATTGAATCCGAAGGGTCGTCTTGCCTGGTTATCATGACTTCCAGCCTTTCGAGACTTCCAACGCCTTATAGGGAGCCTGAGAAACTCAGACCTCCTTGCAACTTCCCTAGGAAAATGCCCTTAAAATGGCCTATAAATAGTTACAGGAATAGCCAGAGCAAGAGAGATCTGAACCAAAGAGCATGGAAAAGGAAAACAGTCTTGCCAAGAAAAGCCTTGATTCACTTCTCAACGACAAAGATGAAAAGATATGAACCCTGCAAACCCAATCTATGGAAAAAAGTAAAAGGAAGAGAGAGAGTGAAAAGAATCCCACAGTCCTGTCTAGTTCTCCAATCAAGAGTTTGAGAAGGTTAGTAGGGGTGGCCTCCACCAACTCACTTTGAAAGAGACAGTCCCTTAGCTTTTAGCGCAATTTTCATCCAAGTAATTGCGTGAACTATGGGAAGAAACAAATCATTTGGTTGAGGAAACTACCATCTGAGTAAAGAAAACTGCACATTACTGAAGAAAGTACTATTATGCACATAACTGAAGGAAGGGTACTATTATGCTATCTTCACGGACTGCCGCTCTCACCTCCGGGCCTGGTCCAGCCAAGTGATCCCGAGATGCCGTCAGCACATGCGGCAAGGCGCCGCCATCAATACCATCCTGGGCCAGCCCACCACTTCAGTGCAGTGAGATGCCGCTGATTCCAACGCGGCTGAATATCGCTGCCAACCTTATATGGCATGCTATCAAGTATACCACGTGTCTCTACTCAGTATTTAAAGGGCTGTGGCAGGAAAGCCTCGCAGTGCCCTTGGATGACTTCAGATGCTGTGCCCTATAAAAGGCCCTTGCCAGCTCTGCTTCGATGCCTCGGGAATATGTCCAGCTACTTGACATAATGCATAATGTGTGTTCCCCAGCGGACTTGTCTTCGTTCCAGCCTTATCATCTGTCTTCACTTTCTTCCTTGATGCCTGCCTATTCTTCTCCTTGCCCGTCTACCCTGTCTTTCTGTCCCTTCTCTCCTCTTGGACAGATACCTAGTTTCACCTCTTCCTGATCTGATTCGTTTGACCGCTGCCTGCCTCTGACCACTCCCTATCCTCGGATATACCTGATTGCCACCTGCCTCTGACCATCGCTTGAACCTTGGAGCCATCTGACCTCAGTCTGCCTATGACCCAAGCTATCCAAGGACCTCCTGTCTGCCATCAGGAGAGACCTCACCTAAGACCTGCCGGCCCTGACACCCAAAGACACAACGGGGTAGATTTTCAAAAACGGCGCGTTCGTGTACTTTTGTTAGCGCTCCAGGCACAAACAAAAGTACGCGGGATTTTAGTAGATACGCGCATAGCCGCTAAAATCCTGGATTGGTGCGCGCAAGCCTGCCTATTCCGTGTAGCCGACGCGCGCCGAGCCGTGCAGCCTGCCGCCGTTCCCTCCAAGGCCGCTTCGAAATCGGAGCGGCCTCGGAGGGAATTCGCTAATGCCCTCCCCTCACCTTCCCCTCCCTTCCTCTACCTAACCCACCCCTACCTTTGTTGGGGGATTTACGCCTCCCAGAGGGAGAAGTAAATCCCCGCGCGCCAGCGGGCTGCTGGCGCGCCTAGACGCATCCCAGGGGCGGTTCCGGAGTGCGCGGCCACGCCCCGGACCGCCCCGGGCCAAAACCACGCCCCCGGGCCCGCCCCCGAAACGCCGCGTCCCGCCCCGAAAGCGGTGCGCTGCTCGTCCCCGCCCCCGACACGCCCCCCTCGGAAAACCCCGGGACTTATGCGAGTCCCGGGGTTTTAAGAGCCCTGCACCGGCGTGCAGGGCTCTTAAAATCCGCCCCAACCTGAGGGGAATGAGGGCTGGTGTAGGCGAAGGTCCTACTGGGTCTCTGCTTTGCCTGGGTCTGCTTGCCGATGGTGGAAATCTGCAGGGCTCCTTCCTGCAGGTTGCGCCAATCCTGCCTTGGCCCAAGGGTCTATGAATACATCCTTTACAAAATGGAAAACAGGTTCTATTGAAGAAAATAAGAGAGAGCATATGCACTGGCAAATTAGATCTCTCTCGTTCTCGTTCTCTCTCTCCTCTCATTGTCAGTGACAAGGTGTGCAGCAGTTTTAACAGATTTATAGGTATCTGACAGGAGATGCAATGTGAGTGTGTCTCCTATAGCCCCTGGAACTGGACCAAGGCCACTATCTCATTTTGCATGTGAAACATCAATTAGGCAGGCCAAGAGAAATTTTGAGGAGAAAATTGCCAAAGATGATAAAACCTTTTTCAAGTACATAAAATGAAGCCTGCAAGGGTGCCAGTTGAACCATTAGACTGGAGGGTAAAGGAGGCACTTTAGAAAAACTAAATGAATTCTTTGCTTCAGACTTCACAGCAGAGGATGTTGGCTAGATACTCATCGGAACCATTCAGAGGAACATAAACCAAATGCTGTATATCTGGAAGAGCTGCTAGAGCAAATTGAAAAGCTAACTAGTAGCAAATCACTGATATTCATTATTGTTCTAAAGAAGCTCAAATATGAACTTGCAGACCTGCTACTGGTAATCTGTAACCTATTATTAAAATCTGCCACCGTATCTGAAGAGGATAGCCAGTTGTTTCTGATAGTGGTGAAGATTAGGAATCTTGGTCCCTGGGAACTTGTTCCAATATCTCCCAGACAATAAACCAGTAAGTTTATTTTATATACCAGAGGTTCTCAAACCTACCCTGGGGGATCCCCAACCAGTCAGGTTTTTAGGATATCCACAAGGAAAATGTATAAGATAAAATATGCATGCTATAGAGGCATTTTACCGCATGCCTATTCATTGTGGATATGCTGAAAACCTGACTGGCTGGGGGGTCTTCCAGGACATGTTTGGGAACCACATACCTATCAACACCAGAACTGATATCTTTCACAATCCAAAAAAGTTTAAATATCCTTTCTTTGCCAAGCGTTTAACTCCTACTGCCGCAGAAACAAAGCAAATAGCCATGCTAATGCAACTCCTCTCCCAGTCCTGCCTCCCAGATGTTGGCAATTGATGTCTTTCTTCTTTTTGTTTTCTTGCTTTATCTCCTTGGTGCCATGTTTTCCATTTTGACATCACATTCACATTATTATTATTGATTATTTCTATACTTGTTGGTATATGTGATACTGCCTAATGTTTACTTAAGGTTATTGTATTTTTTTTAGAAATTAATTTAGAAAAAATATGGTTATATGTTTCTATGTTAATTGAAGGTCAGTAAATTTGGCTAAACACTTTGGTATGTGGTCCTATGTAAGTTGTTCTAGACTTCATTACTTTTTACCTTTGAAAACCTCATTATTATTATTATTGCTAATATTTAATATTGAGAGAGATTCCAGTTTTATCTTTCTGATAAACTCTAACAAGTATTCTTATCAGCCACTAGTTTTTTGTTGTTGTTGTTGTTGTTGTTCAAAGACATAGTTCTTTCATATTGTTCTGAGGGCTTTCATGCAATAGTTAAAATCTCTGAATTTCTCTTGCTATCTGCAAAAGATTCTGGGGGAATTCTGAGTTTCATGAGTGCTTAAGACTATATGATTTAACACTTATTTTTATAAAGGGCTCCAAGGGTGATCCAGGAAACTAATGTCAGAATAGTAGAAATTATATTGTTAAGAACAAAATTACTGGGCATGTGGATAAACATGGCTTATTGGGAAAAAGTTAACATGGATTTAGGAAAGGAAAGCCTTGCTAATCTACTGGAATCTTTTAAAGGTGTAAATAATGTATTTAGATTTTCAGATGACATTTGATAAAGTCACTCATGGTAGTCTCCTCTGGAAATTTAAAAGTCATGGGACAGGATGAAAAGTCCTATTTTTAGATTGGTTTAAATGATCAGTTTTCCAAATGGAGAGGGGTAAACAGAGTGCCTCAGGGATCTGTACTGGGACCAATGTTTAACTTATTCACTAATTATCTGGAGTAGGGGACAATGAATAAGGTGGTCAATTTGCATATGTAGTTCAAAGTAGAGGGAGGTGCTGATGTCACCTGCTCAAGATGGCTGTCTAATTCTCAAGCTCCTGGCAACGGCGCTTGTTTTGGAAGATTCCCTGACTCCTGCTGGCTTGAAAAATTGATCTAAATAGAGCCGCGGCATCCTAAAATCATGGTGACCTGTAAGAAAACGCCAGACCTTTGGGAATTTTCATTTTTAGGGAGTTCTGCCCACTGCAGGGATGGCTGTGATTCCTGCATGGCGCCAGAGGTTGAAAAATCTGATGTAACTAAAGGCCCCAATAAAAGCTCTCTGAATACGGGAGGTCTTTCCAGAGAACAGCTTACCTGGTTTAAAGAATTAAAAAGTCTGAAATTGCTGCAGTGAAGATTGAAGTTGTTCAACAAGTCAGGGAACTCAGAAAGGAAATCGCTGATATGGATCAAAGGCAGACTGATGTTGAATAGCCGGGGCATGAATATGCAGATGATTTAACATAATTGCACTCTGAGGTGCGCAAGCCTTGACACCGGGATAAATGTGAGTTGGCTCTTAAGCTGAAAGACCTGGAAAACAGGAACAGGAACAAGGAGTTCCTGATAATGATACATATACAAACTGCCATGAAATAGTTGAATCGATTTGCGCTTCTGTTCTGGAGTCTGGAAATACTGGAAAGACTACAAAGGAGATCTTGGTAGACAGAGCACATTGTTCTTTGGCAGACCACAGCCTAATAAATCTAGAGATATAGTTACATGTTTACACAATTTTGCAGTGAAAGATGAGGAAAGCCAAAGGCTCTCTATTCAGTGGTGCAATCATGACGTTGCTGTCTTTAATGACTTGTCTCCACAAACACTGCAAAAGAGGAGAGATTTGAAACCGGTAACTGACATTCTTAGGTCTGCAGTTGCTGAAGGAGTGCTCTAACTTTTCAATATTATACCATAACTTTTTTTTTTCTAGCAGGTCTGACTCGTATGGGAGTTGGGGGTTATCTATTTGATTGCAATATCGCTTATATTTCAGTTGAAGTATAAGCAATTGTTGGATTAGGGTTGGGTGGGGAGAAATTGTGAAAGGGGCTCTGGCAATGTTTGTAAGAGGCATGTTAGATGGGTACTCTAAATTACTGGATGGGGTATGTTCTCCCACTATACGAAATATGCTTGTTGCTTAGAAGATGTTTGATTTTATTTATTTTATTTATTTATGTAACGGTTTTATATACCGACATTCATCAATGATATCACATCGGTTCACAGCGAAACATGAAACTAGTGCCTGTGGCGGCGCTTTACATCGAACAAGTTTAACATAATACAATTAGAACATATTGAAACATAACAATTAGAGAGAAAGGAAAGGTAGGGGAAATAAAGCATTAATCTAAAATTAAAATAACATGAATACAAGAGGGTAAAAAAGAGAAAAAAGGAGGAAAAGTGACAGAAGAATGAAATTAGATTAATAAATTAGTGTAGGCAAAGATTGCAGGTATATACAAAATGTACAATTATAGGGAATAAAATGAAATAACAAATGTGAAGGGAAGGGGTGAGGAGAGGGGGGGAGAAGAAGGGGTAGGGAGGGGGTAGGGTAACACAGGAGGGAGTGAGAGGAGGAATGAAGTATGCTTAGGGAGAAACCAGTTCGAGGGGGACTCATCCGCATTTAGTGAAAATCCGGGTCAGGGGGGACAGAGATGGGAGGGCATAGATGAGAGAAATGAGAATTTAAGTGTATGCTTTCTTTTTAAATGTTTTTATTTTATTATTATTTTCTTGTATTCTTTTGGTGCCTTATTGGGCTATATTGAGGTTTTAGCCTTTTTCTATTCTTCATACAAATTGGCTCTTAAGGTTGTTTCTCTTAATGCCAAAGGCTTGAACTCACTGTTTAACAGGAACAGGAGGCATTGAGATTTAATTCAGAAGACACATTTACGGGAAAAAAAAGATGAGGTTATTACATTCTATAGGGTTCCCTAGGAAGTTCTTAGCATCTAGTACTTTAAAAAATAAATATGGTGGAGTAGGAATTTTAGTTTCCAAACATGTTGTAGCTGACTTTCTAGAAATATATAGGAACATTGAAGGCTGATATATTATGATAAATATGGTGATAGCAGAAGAAACATATATACTTCTGAATATTTATGCTCCAAATTCAGATCAAGAGCCCTTTTTCCAGAAGCTTTTGGATCTTATTGTGCCAAAGCTGTGGGTCATGTAGTTTTAGGGGGAGATTTTAATATTACCCTGAACCCTACTTTAGATAATTCAAGGGGAGTGGAAGTTACTCCAAAAAAAAGATAATTTTATCCTAAAAACCTTTATCTCTAGAATAGGGGTAGTCAGTATTTGCAGACTGTGCCATACATCGGAATGGGATTATACTTATTATTCTAAACCATATAATTGACATTCCCATATTGACTTAGTTTTAATAGATAAACTTCTAGTTTCCAGGGTGCAAGAGGCTGAGATATGATCATCATGTGGGCTGATCATGCCCCTATTATTTTTAAATTTTATCTGACCAATAATGACACAGGCAATCATTACTGGTGAGTTGATTCTTTATTGAATGATAAAGATGCTTGTAATAAATTGAGATCTATTCTTGCAGATTATCTATTGTTATTGTTTGTAAGGTTTTGGGTGGACCCTTGGACACTGTGGCAGATGACCACGCCCTCAGGGGGAAGTCCCGTGAGGGGCCACAGGTCAGGCTCAGCTTTAGGACACACAACACAGAATTATCTTTTATTAAACAGAGTTGAGAAGCCACCAGAGGTGGCAGTAGTGAGTAGAGATGAAGCCCAGCTGGGATTGTAGTCCCTCAGGACACTGGAACAGGATCCCCAATAGCTGTGACAGAGGCTTCTCCCGGAAGGTAACACAGAAGCTGGAATAGAGGCAGACCCTCGAGGAGCGAGTACCTGGTTCCAGGGAACACTCTGAGAGAGTCTAGATGGTAACTCACTGATGGTGTAGGCAGCGGTTTCTTCCAAGCAGAAGTGAGCTCAGGCAGCGAGTCCGGGAACATGGGCCCTCAAGGAGTGAGTACTGGTTCCAGACAGCGACCTGAAAGAAAAGAGAGAGACCCCAAGGAGCAAGTACCCCCGATAGAGTAAGTCCAATAAGGAGAGGCAGAGTAGCTAGGTACGGAGAGCGAATCCCATCCGTAAGGAGTCCCTTGCTAATTCGTTTAGCTAGCAAAGTAGGCTTTTGTATCCGGGATGCGTGACGTCATCACAGGGGGACGCCCCTGAGGTTCGTGCCAAAGAAGGAATAAGAAGCAGGCCCGCGCAGCGTGCGCCCTATGGCAGCTGAACAACATGGCGGGATGCAGCGACCAAGCCGGACCGGGGACGTCGGAGAGGATGGCAGGCAGACGCCGCGGCAGCCAGACGTCCATCAACCGCGGGAGGAGTCGCCAAAGAGGTAAGGAGGGCGGAGTGGAGACGTTGGGCAGCGACACTCGTAACATCTACAGATTAACAATACTGGAGAGGATTCTGCTGTTGGCTTTGGGAGGGTCTTAAAGCAATTGCTCAGGGTCACTTGATTTCCTGGTCCAGCTATAAGAAGAAAAAGAATTTAAGTGAGCAGTTGGGCATGGAGCAAGATATTAAGACTAGAAAATTACACAAACGGCATTCAGACAGTAAACATCTTGAAGCATTGGAAAGGCTAGGGAAAAGCTTAAACTACTGGTCTGAGGAAATTACCCATCAATTTAACATGACTAAGCAGAATTATTTCCCGTCGATAGCAGGGCTGAATTAGCCATGCTGTCATGGGATCTGTCAATCAGGTCCGGGAGGCGGAGCTTTATCAAGCAGAGATTTAGATTTTAGCTCTCTGTGGCTACGCGTGTGTTCCTGCGCAGGAAAGTAACAGATTCTCCTCAGTCTGTTCTTTTTCCGCGAGTGGGATCACACGCGGGGCTGACTTCTCCTCAACGTTTATTATTTTTTCTTAAAAATGTCAAAAAAGTCGGGGTTTAAACCCTGTACTTTTGTGGCAAGGTAATGTCGGTCACGGATGGCCATGGCAGATGTTACCGATGCCTGGGGCCAGAGCACAATTTACAAAATTGTGAATTTTGTGCCCGAATGTCTCTAGAGCCCAAAAACAGCGGGCTTACAGGATACGGGAACTGTTCACTTTTTCGGAGCCATCGGAGGCTCATTCTTCACCTGGCTTCCTTGACAACAACGGCTCCATCACAAAAACGATCATCGTCATGGGATCCTCACCCCTCCAGGCTTGGAGGTAAGGACTTGCTGAGACGACATGGGCCATTGGATCCGACAGGACCGAGAGAGCCTCAGAGATCGGCGCAGGAAACAACGGCGCTTAAAACTTCAGCGCCTACAACTTCTGCGCCCAAAGTACCTTCCGCGCCCAAATCACCGGCGCATAAACCTTCTGCGCCCAAAATGACATCTGCACACAGCGCAGACAACATCCATGCATAAGGCGCCAAAGACTTATGTGCATAAGTCACCATATGCGCACATGGCGCAGAAGACATTGGAGCACACGACAACAAAGAAATCTAAGCACAGTGCACTATGCCAGTCCAAACACCCATATCATTCGGTACCACATGCATTAAAACGAAAACACCAGTCTCCGGATGTACCTCATTCCAGTTCCACAGAGGTGAAATCAAAATGCATAAGACGATCGCCGTCAGGAAGTAGAATCCACACAGAATCATCGTCGCGCCATCACCATAGGTGATCACGCCACTTACATCAAAAGACTGTGAAGGCGAGGGACACATGGGAAGTGAGCCCTTCTACATCTAAGTCCTCTCACATATGCAGTGCAGACACCTTATCTCGTAGAGACATAATACAAATCACTTCCTCTGCTGCATCTACATCCTCAGATAAGTCTGTTAGTACCACAGAGGGCAGGATGGGGAGAAAGTATGATATGCCAAGTGCTTCCCCTAAAATTCCTCCGGTGCAACCTAAAGTATGTGAATTACCAAAACAATCTGGTCGTTCAACAATGCCTCCTCAAACAAAAGAGGCATTTTTTCAAATATCCCAATCATTGGCAGGGTTTTATGAAACTCTTGAATCATCATCCTTTAAGATGTCTAATGATCTATCTGTGAGTTCCCCGGAACACAGTATACGTACCTCTAGAGAACAGTCTGTGGAACCTCCGGCATCCCCAATAGCAAAACGACCAATTTCACCAATTCAACAACAAGATACACCTATCGATCCTCTGTCTCCGCAAACATCCCCATCGTCATCTATCGGATTCCTATCAGATCCACAGGAACAACCGCACGAACCGTATTCCCCTCCAGAGGACCTGACCTACCCAACATTTTTAGAAAAATTGGGCATGATATTACATCTGGAGGTACAAAAGGAGACAGTCCCTAGAATCAGAAACCTTTGGTTTCCTAAAGATTTTTGATGCTCCGGGAGAACCAACATCTCTTCCACCACAGGAACTATTACATACCGTCTTACAGAAATCTTGGGAAACACCTTACTCTCTGTCGGCGGTTTCAAAGAAATCAATTTAAAATTTCATATGTGGAAAACATCACCTTACTCTATGCCGCAACTACCACATGCTTCAATTGTGGTAGAGTCTGCAATGCAAAGATTCAAAAAAGCAAAGACACATACCTCCTATCCACCAGGCAAAGACAACCGATATTTAGATGAACTTGGCAAAAAGATGTACCATAACTCAATGCTGAATGCCCGCATTATGCACCATCAATTCTACATGGTACAATACCTATATGAGTGCATACAAGCCACAAAGGGTATGGTTTCTTTGACAGCAGATCAGATACCACCGCCTCTTCATGACATGGAGGAGTGTTCTAGACATCTTCTGCGGTCAATCTATGAGGCATTTTAAACATCTTCTATGGCATCTACAACAGCCATTGCAGCCCGTAGAGTGGCATGGTTACATTCTAGTACGATACGAGAGGACTTACACGAGAAACTAACGAACCTCCCGTGTACAGGAGACAACCTGTTCGGAGAATGTTTTCAAGACACAGTAAATTAAAGGAGGAAGCTCTATTAGTCCAATCCTTAACATCACAACCTAACTACTCGGCCACGCGTCATTGTTTACGAGTAGATCTTACATAATCATATGCCCGTAGGCCTTAAAGATCTTATCAATCCTTTCATACACAGACGTATCCATCTTACCAGCGTCCTCCGCTGCAACAATAAAACACAACTCAACGTAGGGGTAAACCACGTAACCAAAGACAGCAGACACAACAACCGGCTGCTGCAGTAAAATCAACGCCATCTTTTTAATAACACAGCCACCACCACTACATCAAGCACCACCAGGCAGAATTCATTCTTGCCTAGGAGAGAATAACAACCAATCAATGGGTTTTAGAGAGAGTACGACATGGCTACCAACTCCAATTTACCACAAAACCCATACTACCTCACCTTTCCACTCTAAAGAGTCAAAGCTTCCAACCACAATTGGGGGAGGAAATTGCTTTGCTTTGCAAACAGCAGGCCATTCGACGGATTTTTCCGAAAACCCAACAGGCGGGGTTTTATTCCCCATACTTCCTCAAACCCAAAATGTCAGGTGGCCTTCGCCCCTTATTAGATCTCCGGGAATAGAACAAATTCCTAACCAAAGAGAAATTCAAGATGGTATCATTGAAATCGATCCTACCTCTGATTCAACCCAATGACTGGATGTGTTCCATCGATCTGAAGGATGCTTACACACATATATTCCAATCCATCCATCCTTGTGGCGTTACCTATGCTTTCGCTACAGCCATCAACACTACCGGTACAAGGTTCTTCCCTTTGGACTATCTGCTGCACCCAGGGTCTTCACCAAATGCATGGTTGTGGTGGTGGTTCATCTCAGACAACAGGGTATGACCATCTTTCCATATCTGGACGATTGGCTAATAATAGCTTCGAACCCGGACATCTTACTCTATCACCTTCGGGTGATACAGTGCTTACAGGAATTGGGTTTAGTGATCAATTTTCAGAAATCACATCTCCAACCAACACAAAGACTACAATTTATAGGAGCAGGCCTGGACACTGTTCACAACTGGGCATATCTCCCAACAGAATAACACAACTACGTCAACTTCTCTACTCGTTGAACAACACTCAAAGGCCATCGGCGAGACAAATTTTGGTAGTCCTCGGCCACATGGCGGCGGCTATTTTCACAGTTCCCACCACCAGGCTACACATGAGACGCCTGCAATGGGGACTAAAACGTCAATGGAAACAACACTCACAACCGTTGACACAGAAGTTATCGTTGACCTCCGAGATGAAACAGGACATAACATGGTGGCTTCTAAATTTCACCCTGTCCAAAGGAGCTTTATTCAGTTCTCCCCCTCTCAACGCAGTTTTAACCACAGATGTGTCTTGCAAGGGATGGGGAGCACATCTTGAGATTTACGGAAACACCGTTGGAAACTAGGCTGGCAGACTTCTAGCCTGTAAACCAGTGGCGTAGCCAGAAATGAATTTTTGGGGGGCCCAAGGTTGATATGGGTGGGCAGATGAAATATAAGTCTAGGCCCTAATACTTGTACTCATCAATAAATAATGCCTTAGAGTGCATCTGACAATGGATTTCTAAGTAGTTTCATCATGAATGATGCTTTAAAATATTTTAATTCTATTATTTCAAGCACTCACCAGCATTAAAAATACCTTATTAATCTATATTAATTTATTTTATATTTATTGCAGTTTATAAATACACATCATGTAAAAAGTAACAGAAGTTTAACAGAAACATCAGCCCAATTATGTAATAAAACAAATATAAATGTATTATTTTATGAATCTTCTCTCAAAAAATGTAGAGAATATCATAACTACAATAAAACAGCAATAATCATAATATAGAAACATAGAAATGACGGCAGAAGAAGACCAAACGGCCCATCCAGTCTGCCCAGCAAGTTTCGCACTTTTTATTTTTTCTCATACTTATCTGTTACTCTTGGCTCTTAGTAACCTTTTGGTTCTATTTCCCTTCCACTCCTACCATTAATGTAGAGAGCAGTGTTGGAACTGCATCTAAGTGAAATATCTAGCTTAATTAGTTAGGGGTAGTAACCACCACAATAAGCAAGCTACACCCATGCTTATTTGTTTACCCAGACTATGTAATTCAGTCCTTGTTGGTTGTTGTCTGTATATAGATCCAATTTCCTTCATTCCCCCTGCCGTTGAAGCAGAGAGTTATGCTGGATATGCATTGAAAGTGAAGTATAAGAACTAAAGTTAGTTAGTGCAGTAAGTATAGCTGTGTTTAAAAAAGGATTGGATAAGTTCTTGGAGGAGAAGTCCATTATCTGCTATTAATTAAGTTGACTTAGAAATTAGCCACTGCTATTACTAGCAACGGTAACATGGGATAGACTTAGTTTTTGGGTACTTGCCAGGTTCTTATGGCCTGGATTGGCCACTGTTGGAAACAAGATGCTGGTCTGACCCAGTATATCATGTTCTTATGTTAAGAGGTGCAGAACAGAACTAGGGCGTGCAAAAAAAAAAATATTCAAATGCTGGTGCCACTTCAGAGACAGCAAAACAAACTCCCTCCAATGTCGAACACTTTGTGAAGTAACACAAATCCCTACAAAAACAAAAAACAACACCTAGAACCTTCCTTTGTCATACCATAACAGCAGTAACTCTCAGGACTCAAACAGCAGCAACTTTATAAAAAAAAAAAAAAGTCAGCAAAGACTATGCTTACACCAAGCCCTAGATCACTAATACACTATGTCGTGGGTATACAGAACAAGCCGAACTGCTACAAATCCCTACTGAGAAACTACATACTAGTCAAAATACTGCAGTTTTGTCACATATGTGCAACACAGACAGAGCCTTACCTAATTCAGAATAAAGGACTACAAATTAGAAACAAACAAAACTGAAATGGAAAATCTGAGAAACCAGCCTCTGTGAACACTGGAATACTGAAGAAACAACAAAATACAAATATATAAGAAATGCACATTCCTAAAGATGGCATATTCCAATTGCTGAAAGTCAACATTTTTTTTTTTACCTTTGTCTAATCTTATTTTTCTAATTGGTTAGTCCTAGTCTCTTTGTTCCCCTTGTCTGTCTTTACCTAATTCCTTTTTCAGGGTCTTTTATTCTTTTGCTTCTTTTCTGTCCTCTTGTCTTCTTTCCTTCCTTCTTCATACATACACAAAGATTCTCTCACACATACTTTCTGCCACACAGGCTCCCACTCTTACATGCTCTGTCTCACATGCTCTCACTCGCAGGTTCCTGCTCCCAAACACTCTTTTACCCAGGCTCCCACTTGTACACACAGGTTCCCACTTTCACACGACGGTTTCTATTCCCACACATACACAGAGGCTGTCTTACATGCTCATTTCTACATGCTGTCTCAGACCAAATGTCTCTCACACCCACATTCTTTCTTTCATACATACACATACAGGCTTTCCACTTACATACTCTCATACATACACACAAGGCTTCTAGCTCCCATGCTCTCTCTCATACACACAGACAGGCTTCTCACTGCCATGCGCGCTCTCATACACGCACACAGACACAGGCTTCTCGCTCCCAATCTCTCGCTCATGTATACCCATACACACTAGGGATGTGCATTCTTTAGCAAGGAAGTAGGAAATAAAGACGATATTTCCTATTTCGGGGGGCTGACAAAATGAAAGGGAAAACCCACAAAATTTCATGTGGTTTTCCTATCACTTTTTTTTTGGGGGGGGGGGGGAAGGGCACATTAAAAAAAAAAAAAAACTAAATCGCAAACCCACCCTAACCCTTCAAATTTAATTAACTACAACCCCCCCCTCCCAAGACTTGCCAAAAGTCCCTGGTGGTCCAGCGGGGGTCCCAGGAGTGATCTCCCCTTCGGGCCGTCAGCTGCCAGTAATCAAAATGGCACCGGTGGCCTTTTGCCCTTACCATGTTACAGGGGCTACCGGTGCCATTGGTCGGCCCCTGTCACATGGTAGGAGAAATGGATGGCCCGGGCAGCCCATCACTCCCGGGACCCCCGCTGGACCACAAGAGACTTTTGGCAAGTCTTGGGAGGGGGCGGGAGAGTTGGGGGGTTGTAGTTAGTTAAACTTTCGGGGTGGCCAGAAAAAATTGGCCCAAACCACGGGAAAACGAAATTTCTCACAGTGGGCTGATAACGAAGGCCAAACCAAAAGATTTGGCCAAATCACATCCCTAATACACCTACACAGACAGGCTTCTCGCTCCCATGCTCTTTCACACACATGCACACACAGATGCTTCCCCATTCTGTCTCTCTCTCTCTCTCTCTCTCTCTCATACACACATACACAAATACACACACACACACTCTATCAGGGCCTCTCCCTCTCTCCTGGGCGTTCTTGCTGCAAGGCTTCTTCTCTGGCCATGTGTGTTGAGCTCTGTGATGGCACTGTGATGACCAGGTCTCTTGACTCGGGCTGCACAAGATGAGCTCTGTGATGGCCCTGCAGCAGTCTGGCCTCTTCTGGGGCCACGTGGGATGAGCTCTGTGATGGTCGGGCCTCTTGGCCGATGGGCTGCTTGGGATGAGCTTTGTGATGGCCCTGCGACAGTCGGACTTCTCCTCTCGGGCTGCGCAGGATGAGTTTATGTGATGGCCCTGTTTCGGGTCTCTTCTCAGGTACCGTGTAACTCTAAGTGGGTGGGCCTGAGAGCAAAGTGGGTGGGCTATGGCCCACCCGTGGCTACACCTCTGCTGTAAACTTAAGATTCAAATATTCCAAAATCAAATTCTTAAAATTAGGGATAAAAATGGTGCCATGCTTGTTACATCATCTTTAATTAGAGATAGATTCACTCAGTTCTATGGGGAATTATATATACTAGATCAGTCTATTCAGTTGTCTGATATTGATCCCGTACGTGGCCTCAGTGACTTTGTCGTGTTTAGAGAATGAACATTGTCATCTTTTGAATGAAGAGATTTCTTGTCTTGAAATGTTTCGACTATTTGAAGTCTTAAAAAATGGTAAGGCTCTTGGAATTGACGGGTTCATATATAAATTCTATAAAGTTTGTGAACTTGTCATTCTACAGCCTTTTCAGGATATGTTTAATTCCCTATTGGGCAAGAGAGCTTTTGCCCGGTATTAATGTGGTGGGGATAACTGTTTTGGCTAAACCTGGGAAAGACGCAACTCTGTTTGGCTCATATAGGCCAAGCTCCTTACATAGAAATGACGGCAGAAGAAGACCAATAGGCCCATCCAGTCTGCCCAGCAAGCTTTCACACTTATTTTCTAATACTTATCTGTTACTCCGACCACTAAGTTCAGGGCCCTTATTGGTAACTTTTTGATTCTAATTTCCTTCCACCCCCGCCATTGATGCAGAAAGCAGTGTTGGAGCTGCATCAAAGTGAAGTATAAGGCTTAATGTTTGGGGGTAGTAACCGTCGTATTGAGCAAGTTACCCCGATGTTTGCATACTCATACTGCTCAGATAAATGCCTTGTTAGATGTTGTCTGGATGTAAATCCTATTTCTTAATTCCACCCCCCTGCGTTGAAGCAGTGAGCTGCGTTGGATATGCTTTCCAAGTGAAGTAACAGGCTTAATTGGTTCGGGGTAGTAACCGCTGCAACAAGCAAACTACTGCCACCCTTATTTGTTTACCCAGATTGAGCAATTCAGTCCTTGTTGGTTGTTGTCTGAATGTAAATCCTCTTATCTTCATTCCCCCCCTACTGTTGAAGCAGAGATCTATGCTGGATATGCATTGAAAGTGAAGTATTAGGCATAATTGGTTTGGGGTAGTAACCGCAGCAACAAGCAAGCTACTCCCACGCTTATTTGCTACCTTGTTTGCTACCTTGTTGATTGTTGCCTGAATGCAATTCCTCTTTTCCACATTTCCTTGAAGAATAGAGCAATGTTGGAGTTGCATTAACCGTGTGAACGTTTATTGAATAAGGGTATTAATCACCCCCGGTAGTAGCCGTCATTCCCACAAGCCACCCCCATACCTCTTCTCTTCATTCCCATCCTCCAGGCTTTATGGATCCACAGTGTTTATCACACACCCCTTTGAAATCCTTCACAGTTTTGGTCTTCATCTCTTTCTCCGGAAGGGCGTTCCAAACATCCATCACCCTCTCCGTGAAGAAATACTTCCTGACATTGGTTCTGAGTCTTCCTCCCTGAGTTTTAAATCGTGACCCCTGGTTCTGCTGATTTTTTTTTTTTTCCAACGGAAATCTGGAACTCAAATTGCTAGCAAAAATCCTGGCTAATAGATTAAGCATTTTACTTCCTATGCTATTTCATAAGGATCAGTCAGGATTTGTCTCGGGTAGAATGGCAGCTTGCAATGTTCGGAGAGTGTTAAATTTAATTTTGTGTTATCTGTTGACGTAGAAAAGGCATTTGATAGAGTTCATTGGAATTTTTTATTTAGGGTTCTTGAGAAAATGGGACTGGGTAATAATTTCAGTCAGTGGATTCATAAATTATAGGATGCGCCAGAGGCATGTATTAAAGTTAATAGGGGCAATTCAGGTAATTTCAAAGTGGGTAGGTGTACCTGTTAGGGATGCCCATTATCCCCATTACTATTTGCTCTGTTAATGGAACCTTTTGCAGATACTATCCGGAAACAGAGAGAGATTGCAAGTATTGTAGGTGACTTTGATGATAAAATATCACTATTTGCAGATGTTTTATTTACTATCAGCAAACCTGTGTTTTCCTTGGATATTTGGATTAAGGAAATGGTGAGATATGGAGCAGGGTCTGGTTTTAAAATCAACATGGATAAATCTGAATTATTAGAAATTTATCTTGGCCAGGATTTAAGTAATACACTAAAATCAAGATTATCCTTTAAATGGGCATGTCAGAGTTTGAAATATATGTTCAAAACCTGAAGATTTGTTTCTTCTGAACTATCCAAAGGCAGTTAATAGGGTTTTTCAGTATCTAGAAATGTTGGGAAGAAGAGCTAAAATAAGATGAATGTTCTTCCTAGGTTGTCTTATTTTTTCAAACTACTGATAATTTTTGTTGTCTGATGCATATCTTAAAATGTACAAAAGCTTGTCTTTAGTTTTATATGGAGGAGAAGACCACCCTGGGTGGCTCAGATTCTTTATTATCCAAAGGATTTGGGAGGCCTTGGGATACCAAATTTTAAAAAAATATTCTGTTGCGGCTCAGATAAGGACCATAATAGACTGGCACTTACAGAGAAACACTAAACTTTGTGTGGAAGTGGAACACGCTATCATAGGAGATGTCCTCTTTAAAACACAATTTTGAGTTTCTAGGAAATCTAGTTACATGCCTGAGATTATTTCCCCTTATACATAGTTTACCTTGAAAGAATGGGATAGATGGTCTCGGCAAATTGTAGGGTTTAGAACGGTCTTTTTTAAAATGCCCTTATGGTTCAATAAAGATTTTTGAATAGGTTTTGATTTGAAAGTGTTTTTTTTTTATTTAGATGGAATGATGGGATTGTATTTGCTAGAACATTTCTGGATTAATAATTCCCTATTAGTTTTGAGATGCTTAAAGAAAAATATGGTCTTGATCATAGAGGTGTATATCCTTATTTGCAGGTTTGTCATTATATAAGATCTAAGCAAATTTTTATAGATATTTCTAAGGGAAAATCTTTTTTTTTTTTTTTTTGAAGGATTATGCGATAGTAATGGTAAAATTAAGAGAATTGTGTCAAAATGTATAAAAATCTATCAAGACAGTTACTTGCTAAACCAAAGCATATTGTATCATGGGAAACTGATCTTGGCTCAGTTTTAGATGAAGAGTCTTGGGATCTTTGTTTTCTGTCTGTAGGTAAAGGATTTATTTCTTCACTTTTAAAGGAAAATGGATACAAAGTTTTTTGTATCATTGGCATTTAACACTTTCAAAACTTAAAATATATCCTAAGGTCACCCCTAATTATTGGAGGCAGTGTGACAATATTGGATCTATGTTTCATATTTGGTGGGAATGCCCTATGGTGATACATTTTAGGGATGACACATTGCATTTCATAAGACTAGTTACTTCACAAGGGTCCCAGAGATCCCAGATACCTCCTATTGAGTATTCCTGTTCCTGAATTTTCTAAGTAACTTCAGCAGCTAATTCTTCAAATTGTCAGGCCGATACAGTACATTGCGCTCCAATGGAGCGCACTGTTAGCCTCCTCTTGGACGCGCGTTTTCCCTTACCTTACCCTTCCTCCCCCTTATTCAGTAAGGGGAGGAAAACGCGCGTCCAACCCGTGGCACCTAATAGCGCCCTCAACATGCAAATGCATGTTGATGGCCTTATTAGGTATGTGCGCGGGATACAGAAAATAAAATGTGCAGCCAAGCCGCACATTTTACTTTCAGAAATTAGCACCGACCCAAAGGTCGGCGCTAATTTCTTCCAGCACCGGGAACGTGCACAGAAAAGCAGTAAAAACTGTTTTTCTGTGCACCCTCCGACTTAATATCATGGCGATATTAAGTCGGAGGTCCCGAAGTGTAAAAATAAATAAATAAATAAAAATTTGAATTCGGCCCGTGGCTGTCGGGCCGAAAACCGGACGCTCAATTTTGCCGGCGTCCAGTTTCCGAGCCCGTGGCTGTCAGCGGGCTCGAGAACCGAGGCCGGCAAAATTGAGCGTCGGCTGTCAAACCTGCTGACAGCCGCTGCTCCTGTCAAAAAGGAGGTGCTAGGGATGCCCGTTTTTACCGCCGGGCCTAATTTAAATACAGAATCGCGCGCACCGGCGAGTGGGCAAACGCCCGCTCTCCCGTAGACTTTACTGTATCGGCCTGTGTGTTAGTTGCTAGAATATCACTGGCAGCCTTTTGGAGGCAACCTTTGTATCATTTACTTCAAACTGTCAGAAAGAAGCTACATGATATATATTTCTTCGGTTACTCAAGACTGTAAAAATTTAACAGGATGTGGGAAAGATATATTAATTGGCGGAATGATCAGAATGAACAGCTACTTTGACTTTATTTGTTTACTGAATGTACACTGTGATGTCACTCCGTAAGTCTAATACTTGCTAGAGCATTTGTCTATATCTGGATTTTTGTTTTGCCAGAGGGGATGAAGGGTGGGTTTGGGGGGAAAAATGACAAAAATGTTAGATAACGTTTCATAACATTCTGTTTTTATAAACGCATTGTTGTTGAAATGCAGTCTTGTTTTGCTCAATAAACTATCAATTATAAAAAAAAAAAATTCAAAGTAGTTAAACCAAAAGCAGATTATGAGGATTACAAGAGCACCTTGCAGAACTGGTGTCCTGAGTATCTAAATGGAAGATGAAATTTTATGTGGTCAAGTGGAAAGTGATGTATATAGGGAAAAATAAGCCTAATTTTGCACACAGAGGTAGATCTTAAATAAGTACGGGGTCGGCGCGCGCAAGGCTGTGCAAAATCGGCAGCCTGCGCGCGCCGAGCCGCGCAGCATGCCTCCGTTCCTTCCACGTCCCCCCACCTTCCCCTATCTGCCCTACCTAAATCCCCCTCCTACCTTTGTTGTGCAAGTTACGCCTGCTTGAAGCAGGCGTAACTTGCGCGCGCCACCTCGGCATCCCCCGGCACAGGCCGCAGTGCCGGGGGACTCGGACCCGCCCCGGACACGCCCCCTCCTGCCCCTTTTACGAAGCCCCGGGACATACGTGTGTCCTGGGGCTTTGCGCGCGCCGGCGGCCTATGCAAAATAGGCGCGCCGGCGCAGGGCTTTTAAAATGTAGCCCACAGAGTTTTGGGTTCCACATTAGGGTTTACTATTTGGGAAGAGAACATTGAAGTCAATGTGGACAATATATTAAAATCCTCTGCTAAGTGTGTAGCAGCAGTCAAAAAAGAAAATATAATGTTAGGAATTATTCAGAAAGAAACTGAAAATATCATAATGCCTCTGTATAGGTGCAACCACACCTTAAGTATTGTGTGCAGTTCTTGTTGCCTCATCTCAAAAAAGCTATAGCAGGACTAGAAAAGGTACAGAGAGGGGTAACAAATGATAAAATGTAGAGAATGTCTCCTTTGTGAAGAAAGTCCAAACAGGTTAGGGCTTTTCAGCTTGGAGAAGGAATAAGAACATAAGAATTGCCATGCAGGGTCAGACCAGAGTCCATCAAGTCCAGCATCCTGTCTCTGACAGTGGCCAGTCTGGGTCACACATTCCTGGCAGATCCCTAGGATAGAAATAGCTGTATGACAGAGGTTTATAAAATCATGACTGGTATGGAACAAGTTAATAGGGAATAGTTATTTAGCCTTTCAGGCTTAGTAATACTCTTGAAACTAGCTGGTAGCAGGTTTACAACATTTTTTTTCAGTCAACCCACAATTAAACTATGAAGTTTGTTGCTGGAGGAAGTGTGCAAGGCTAGTAGTATAGCTGGGCTTAAAAAAGATTTGAACATGTTTCTGAAGGACAGGTCCATTAAAAATTATTAGCCAGGTAGACTTGGTGACATTGAGCAATATGGAATGGATCACAGTGTTAGGATTTGCCGGGTACTTCTGAGCGATAAGGATTAGCCATTGTTGCAGACAGGATGCAGGGCTCAATGGACCATTGGTCTGACCTAGCTTGCACTTCTTATGTTCAGTATGCTTGCAACATTTTAGACCAAGTTTACATCCAGACTCTAAATATTGAATATTTAAGGCTTGATCTAGCAAGGTGTTTTTCCATAAATAGAGAATAGAAAAAAAAAATGCCTTAATGAATTATACCCTTAGACAGTAACTTTAAAATGAGCCTGTGTACTCACATTTACTTGCTTATGTGGGCACGAGCACACATGCTCTGGAATTTTAAATCATCCATGCAAGTGTTTGCATATTATATAATATACGCCTAGAGCGATTTTGTGGGCTCCTAATTTTAAGAGGTTACATGAGGAAATATTATTTGCATTTGTTTCCTTTAGGACTTTTTGGATTTTACACATACAAGTGTGCACATTTAAAAAACAAAAATAGGCATGAAGGAAATTACCTATTTGACCAAGTAGTCCACCAATTTGCCCAGTCTGTCCCTAGGTCATCAAGACCCCTCTGGTTCTTCAGTCTGCACTCCCCTCCAGTTTACCCAGACCAGTTACCGTTTTTGGCTATGACGAGTTTTATTCAGACTTAACCTGGTAAAGAGTAGAAGTAAATATGCACAGGTAACATCCCTACACATGCTGGGTTTACCAGTTTTAAAATCGGGATTTATGTATGTAAATCTTTCCTTTTTTAATGTGCATTCTGTTGCTTGCAAACGTGCATATACGCGTGTAATTTGCCACTTTAAAAAAATAAGAATTGTGCATGCTTGGCCTTTTTCACACAAGCAACTCTTTTTTAAAATTCACCTCTTAGGGGGTCATTTTCCAAGGTGTTATCATGGGAGATAATACCGCAAATCCGTCATTTTATATTCAGGGGGTGGAGTTGGGGCGGAGCATATGTAAAACAGGAAACAGTTATCGTGTGCTGCGAAACAGCCGCAGTGTTAGCGCGGCTCCTAGCTACAACACTTTCATTCGCGTTACGTTGTGCGCTACGAGCCAGTAAAGGGTTATCACGGTCCACGACAATTCCGAACGAGAGAGAGAGAGAGAGAGAGAGAGAAAGAGAGAGAGAGAGTGAGCACCTTGCTATAGTGCCTATGCCCTAGACAGGTATTTGTATCCCTATGGGAGGGCCACCTAGTAACTCGAGGTGGGGATTAGGTATGAGCGTAGGGGGTTGGGGGCCGCTTTCACATTCAACATGAGACGTACGGAAAGAACAGTGGTCTCTAGTGAAGATTTGCTGGCCGTCGGAGTGAGGAAACTCACTCCAAGAAGAGATTTGGGCAATGTTCCCTCAACCTGTCCAACAAGCTAGGTTGAGGGAACATTGCCCAAATCTCTTCTTGGAGTGAGTTTCCTCACTCCGACGGCCAGCAAATCTTCACTAGAGACCACTGTTCTTTCCGTACGTCTCATGTTGAATGTGAAAGCGGCCCCCAACCCCCTACGCTCATACCTAATCCCCACCTCGAGTTACTAGGTGGCCCTCCCATAGGGATACAAATACCTGTCTAGGGCATAGGCACTATAGCAAGGCTCGCTCGCTCCCGCTCTCTCTCTCTCTCTCTCTCTCTCTCTCTCTCTCTCTCTCTCTCTCTCTCTCTCTCTCTCTCTCTCTCTCTCTCTCTCTCTCTCTCTCCTCCCCCAGTGTTGTGCAATAGGCTGTTTGGACACTTTCATGTACTGCAGTGATTCATTGGTTGTTTTATCGCGGTGCACGATGTTTTCGCGATTTGCGAATCCATTTCCGCAAATGGCGAAAACATCGCGTCATGCGATGTTTCCCCGCTGCACGACAAATGCCTTATTTGCATGGGACACGCCCCCTCATGCATTACCACTGCGATATTGGAAAATGAGGCCCTTAGTGTGTGGTGTTTTTTTTTCCTTTGCTAAATCCTTCTTCCTGTTTTCAATATCATGTGAAAAGTCAATTGTATCTTTATCGTCACGCTATAAAGTCTTAGTCACTGCAATGTAACTTAAAGAACAGGATGACATCCTGGTCTTCACCAGGGGCGGATTGTGGGAAAATAGTGGCCCGGGGGATTTTTCTGCCTACTGGCCCATGGGTACCCAATTACACATACAATTTGGTGAGTCACCAAATACAGAATAAAGGGACCATAAAATATACACAGAAATGCACAGACAAACTGAACAGGAAATCACAACAAGTTAGACTGTATGTAATGCAGCAGTAATGCAGCATAAAACATCAAACAATAAAATCAAGAACTATAAAACATCACAATAAGAAAATCATACTAAAAATATATATTTCAAAACTGCTGATGAATAGAACCTCCAGTAATTTAACTCGGGGAAATTTTCAAAAATTTGTATATAACGCCAATAAAATATTTCAAAAAGAGCAGACATCAAATAATATTCAATAATTAAAACTAATAAGGATTTTAAAAAGCCCCTGCTGTGTCCCCTTCTGTGGGGGCTCTTGATTTCCAGTCACCCTGATATTGTCGAGGATTAGGAGGTTATCCTCTCTCTCACACATACTCACATGTCCATTCTGTCTCGCACATACTGTCACATACATACACATTCATGCTCTTAAATCCACCATAACCTCTCACTCTCGCTCTCACTGACACTGACACACTCTCAGGCTCTAAGACACTCTTTCCCCCTCCACATACAAACTCTTACTCCATTGGATTTTCTCATACACACTCATGCTCTCACTCTCACTGGCTCCCTCATATACACACAAACACACACACCTAGGCAAGCTCCCAGTCATTCTCACATACACACACTGACCCCCAGCAGGCTCCCATTCATTTTCACACCACTCCCTCCCCATCCCCCAGGCATGCACACATTCATTCTCACACACACAGACCCCCAGGCAGGCATCCATGCATTCACACACATACACCCCCAGGCAGAGTCCCATTCATACACATGCACACACTAAAGGCAGACCGCCCTCTCTTTTGCCAGCAACCTCGGAATCTCTCTCATTCCTCTGCTGCCACTGTCACTGCTGCCACATGGCTATTGGGGAGGTGCTGATTGCTGCTACTGACACTGAAGCCCATTCTGCTGCCTCCTCTGTGCAGGCCCCATGGGCTTCCACTTTCTCCATGCTGATCTCGTACATTGTGAGATCTGCTTAGAGAAAGTGCTATTCTTGCACATTCCCAAAGATTACATGTGCCAATCACTAAAAAGTAATTTTTTTTTTTTTTTACCTTTGCTGTCTGATCTTCATTTTCTAATTGGTTGGTCACAGGCTTTTTTTTCCACCTTCCCTTTCTAATTTTTATTTTGCCAATTCCTTTTATATTGTCTTTTTTTTCTGTTTCTTTTCTCTCCATCTTCTTCCCTCAAACACACAGTCAGGTTCTCATTCTCACATGCATTTCTCTCTCACACACACACACACAGGCTCTCACTGTCACATGCTCTCATATAAAATCATTCATACACACAGTCTCTCACTGGCACATGCTGTCTGACTCACACACCCAGGCTCTCTCTCACTCCCACATGCTGTCTTGCTCAAGCACAGGCTCTCACTGTCACATGCTGTCTCTCATACAATCATTCATACGCACGTTAGAGACCTCGGGGTAATAATAGACAATCGTCTAAACCTTAAAAAAAGGTCAACACAACTACCAAAGACAGTTTCTTCAGACTACAGGTTTTGAAACGACTGAGACCACTCTTATTTTTCCAAGACTTCAGGACAGTCCTCCAGGCTCTTCTGTTCGCCAAAATAGATTACTGCAGTGCCCTCTTTCTAGGCCTCCCTAAATCTACCACCAAACCACTGCAGATGTTACAAAATGCGGCAGCGAGACTGCTGACCAACACCAGCCGCGGTGAACACATCTCCCCCGTCCTCAGAAACCTACATTGGTTACCAGTAAATTTCAGAATCCTGTACAAATCTATTACCCTAATACACAAAACCATCCATCAGCAACTCCAACTCGACCTGGATATCCCTTTCAAACTCCACTCCTCTAACAGACCAACGAGAGATATCCACAAAGGCACTCTGAAATTTCCCCCTACTAAAGCCACTCGCCTCTCTACGACCAAAGACAGAGCTTTTTCAATTGCAGGCCCAGCTATCTGGAACAATATCCCAGCAAATCTCAGATTGGAACCCTGCCTCTTAACCTTCAGAAAAAGACTAAAGACGTGGCTCTTTCACCAAGCCTTCCCAGAACCACCGGATAATCACTAGTTTAAGCCTCACTTCTTACAAGGACTTTGACACACTTCCTCCTGAACAATGGACACTGGCATTTCCTGGTTAAAGCATATGCTCTAACCCGTTAAATTATTCGTATCATGTTATATTTATTCTACCTGCCTCTATCTTCCTTCCAGCTTGTCTTTAAGCCTCCAAGTTTTCCATACCTTGTTGATTGTAACTTTGACTTATTCCTTTTCCTGTTATCTATTATTTACCAGAATTGTTACCTCAGTTTTACCCTTTGTTAAAATGTAAACCGATCCGATATGGTTATCTACCATGAAGGTCGGTATAAAAAACTGCTAAATAAATAAATAAATAAATTCATATACACAGGCTCTCACTGTCACAAGCTGTCTCTCTCACACACACACAGGCTCTCACATGCTGTCTCTGCAAACATTCAGATCCTCACTCTCACACACAATCTCTCAACTCATCTCATATACATACACACACACACACACACAGATCTGACTGTCGCAGCGCCACATGAGCCTCCCTGCGCCCGGGGGCATTGGCTCCCCTCGGGATACCACTGCTCGCGGTGCCCCAGGCCTAGTGCTTCCATTGGCCCTGCCCACAGGTTTCTCTTCGGGCCGCAGCGCCAGCAGACCCTCTTCTTTGGCCGGGAAGTTTAAAAAAAAAAAAAATCACGTGATGGGAGCGACCGGCCCACCGGGGGAAGCCTGATTCCCCCCGATAGGCCAATCCGCCCCTGGTCTTCACACTCATTTTGGAATCTCAAATGACACCTATTCTGTGGTTTTAGTCCTAATCAGAATTTAACTTGAAGCCTACCACATATTCATGGGGTCCAACATTCCTGCCTCTGCTTAACAGAAAGAGGAAAGCAAAAGTCCTTTATTATTACAGGTATCTAGAGAATCCTTGTTGAACTCCTAAACTTTTGATCTTTGTTGTTCCAATTTTACAGTGTTTTGTAAGAGCTATAATTTTATGATAACAAAGTTTTATTTTACTATTCAGAATTATAGAGTAAAATCACACTATTCAGTACTGATATTTATAAACTTATATTTATGTAATGCCCAGGCTGGGTAGTTCTGGATAGGGGCCCAGAGCAAAGATCTCAATTCAGATAGTTACTGCTCAGTTACCAAAATTCAGTTCTCTCTTCAGTGTCTGAAATTCCCTATTGGAGGAAACATTAAATTCTAGGCCTTATGCGTTGCTTAACACCAAGTGTTTAGGTATATTTAGAGGATAAATTATTCCAATTTTCGATGAGGATAGCCCACTGGATAGTACCATCACTCCTGGTTTCCCCTACCCCCAGCTCCCAAGGCATTGCTCGCTGATTACTGGCACTGCGGGGAACAAATGTCCTAGATTTGCCCACCAGAATTCTACTAGTCTTATGCTAATCTCTAACCCTACTGCAGCTACTTCCTACAAGCAGCGTTCATACAATCCAAAGTGATTGTTGGTAAAATTGAGAATTCCCTGAAGAGCTCAGCTAGAATCTACTGAGTGGGAATCACAGTGATCTTTTCCCAAGGCAGAAAACAAGTAGCACCAGCCCTGTGCTAAAACAAACTTTCATTTTATAAGGTGACAAGTAATGTTGATCCTTACCCTTAGGCATTTTAATGTGTCTTAAAATTAAGATTTTTAAAATATTTTTCAGGTTGCAGTTCTTTTTATTTAATCAATAAAATAATTATCCAGATATGTTGTATGCGAGGTTTTGAGACTACATGTCTACATGTTCTTATGTCAGAAAAAGGGACCCATATGGAACCAAAAGCTCATGTACAGCATCATCTTTGGATCCTCTTTATGATGGACCTCTCAAAAGGTAGTAGAACTGTCAACTGTTTATTCCAGGAACAATAAGGCTACTAGAACTGTGCAGTAAACTTTGATTTTGCAATACTTTTGTCTTTGTGTTGTATGCTGGAGGTTATTGAAGCTGTTATATTCCCTCTAGAGATTAAAATGTGTGGTTCATCCACCCATTAGCTCATGATTTTTTTTTTTTTTTATCTCAGTTAAGTTTTTCATAGTTCAGTTCTCCAGTTGTTACTACAGTGTTCTACTTGTCCAAATTGGCTATTTTATCTCATCCAAATGTAATTGAAAATATGTAAATCTTTTCATGTTAAAACACCGTGGTGAATTGGGCTGTTTGGCATCCCCCCCCCGGTCAGCCCATGGTGGATCTGCCTGAGTTGCAGGGGTTGCAGGCTACTGGGAGGGGAGGAACCCCTTTCATTTCATGGCACATTGTTGGAAAAGATTGTTCCCACCCTCCGAGCCCACCTCCCCTCCTCCCTGTTTCCACATTATGGGAGGGGCTTCCCTTGGGCTGATATTTTCCTACAATTCACTCATGCTACATGTTGTATGTTTAAATCAGAAAACTTTTTAGGTTTACGAAAATGAATGTAGAATATTTGCGATTGACCTGAAAGGTACATTTATTTGTCTTGTGACCTTAGAGCCTGTATTAGCCCATAAAGACTGGCGAAGTGACACAGACAATGGACCTCATGACCATCACTCCCTGGGGACCAGCAGGCTGCTGTACCATATCACTGATGGAGACAACCCCCTTCTGTCACCACGCTGCTCTATCTTTAGTCAAAGTCAGAGATTTAATTTGGATCCTGAATCAGCACCCTCCCCACCCAGCACTCAACAGTTTATGATGTAAGAATATTTTAAATATCTGAGAATATATGACATGGTAGATTATGCTGTGTCTTGAGTTGTTATATTTTAAAAGCACTGCTAAAAGAAAACTGTACTCAGACTATCCAGCTGTTCAGAAGCATATATGTTAACATTCGCTTTATCTGAATGCCTAGAATCAACCACGTTAGAACGGATCACAAATTACAAGTAAAGTGTGGCCTTTTACTCACTAGGAACTAGAATTAGACCAGTAGTACATGTCCAATAGCAACTAAGCAGCCATCAGGTGGTAAAGCAGGGCTTCCCAAACCTGTCCTGGGGACTCCACAGCCAGACAGGTTTTCTAGATATCCATAATCAATATGCATGAAACAAATTGCCTACATTGGAAACCCATTATATGATTATAAGCTAAACATATCTCATGCATATTCATTGCGGATATCTTGAACACTCGACTGGCTGTGCGGTCACCAGGACGGATTTAGGACTCCCAGTCTTGTTCCAGATGTGCTAAACATTTTTACTTGTAAGCACAACACGGGAAGAAGCCCCTCATACACTTGGTCCAAATCTAGATCCATTCTGATGACCTGTCAATGCAATTCCACTGAAACAACCACTCCCATCACCAAAATAAATTGTATGAACGGTGCATTTTAAAAATGTGCTAAAACTGCACATAGGAGCAGACACTAAGTATAAGAGTCGTGTCCCTGTTTTATTAGCTTTGAAACCTTTTGGGTAGTGGCGGACAGCCTGCAGTAAGGCTGCCAGTATACCTCATTAGAGGCTTTCTGTTCTTAGCTTTTAGATAACCTTTTCATTACATAATAACACACTTATCCCACCGAGGTGCAAAGTAAACACGGATCTTGTACTTGATTTTCCGAAGGAAAGTACATATGCACTTTCCCTTTTGAAAAGTGCCAAGAATACAAAGTATGTGTAATCTTGTATCTGCTTTTTTGTGTGGGTAAAATTTGCTCTGGAAAATAAACTTGCATAGATTTGAAAATTCATTCAAAGTGTAATTTTCCAAAGGATTTATGTGCATAAACCCCAGTTTTCTGTGCTTATATGGCCTTTGAAGAATTACCCAGGTGGGTGGGGGTGGGGGGGTGGGCAGAGTTTGTGTGCATAAAAATATGCACAAAAGTGATTTTTTTCCTATGTATTTTCATGCAGCTACAAAGAGGCATTCCATGGGGCGAAGTTGGGGCAGGGACATGATGTATGTACATACTTTTGATTTATACCTGCACAAAAATGCATATCCAAAGTTTTATAGCTGCTTTTGAGCAGGTGTAACTTTGTCCCATTTTGGTTCTGCACACACCTGCAAATTTTCAAAGCGGATTTATGCGCATAAATCTGCTGTGAAAATTTGTGCTAAAGTATGCAAGTAAAAAATACCCTGACTTTTGCTTGTGCAAACTGTTTTGAAAATTACCCCTTATAAGTAGGGACATCATGCAGGGGTTTCGGAATGCTTCCCACATATATTTGCAGAAGGGGGTATATGTGGGTGTTGGTGGAAGGGGTTGGGGGGTCCATACGCCTTGTCCCCAAAAGAGACAGGGAAAATAGCGAGGTAGTTGATTGATTGATGCTAAAAGATACTTTCCAAGCAAGCCCCATTCCCTCCCCCCGCACATATACATGTACACAACCAGCCCCTCCCCCCGACTCATCCAGTCTTAGCCCCCACAAGCACACATTATTTTCCTTGCCTATTCTAAATATGCCCCTGGGAACATTTCCCTAAATGTGGCTAAAAGTTGCATGTTGTGACACATTACATGTAAGTTTAGCTGCATTTAAGAGGCAATTTTCAAACTGGCATTCACCCTGGCTAAAAGAAAATTGGTTCTTACCTGATGATTTTTGTTCCTGTAGTACCACGGATCAGTCCAGACTCCTGGGTTTTGCCTCTGCACCAGCAGATGGAGACAGAGAAAGTTCTGACAGACTCTGCCTTATATACCTAAGTGCAACCCACAGCCTGTCAGTATGTGTCAAAGCAGAATGTATGCCATTCAAACTAACTATGTACAAGAAGCTTAAACAAGAAAGGAGCACTGACTCCAACTGTAAACCAGACCCAGTGAAAAAGGGTAATCAGAATGGTACTGTAGAAGAGAAAACAAAACTAATGCTGATGAAGCGGACTCTCCCTTACCTCTTATGCAGTAAATGGGTGGGCTTCTGTACTGATCCATGGTACTACAGGAACGAAAATTATCTGGTAAGAACCATTTTTCTTTTCCCTGTACATACCTGGATCAGTCCAAACTCCTGGGATGGGATCCGGAGAGGCCCGCTCTAAGCACACCTTCTCCAAAATTTGCCACCCCTGGCACCAGAACATCAAGCCTGTAATGCCTCGCAACAGTATGCAAGCATTTCCATGCAGCCGCCTGGCAGATCTCCTGAGGAGAAATCTGACATTCAGCCCATGAAGCCCCCTGAGATCGCGTTGAATGTGCTCGAAGACCCACCGGTAAGGGCTTACCACAGAGTAAGTATGCAAAATTAATTGCTTCCTTCAGCCATCGGGCTATCGTGGTCTTAGAAGCCATGTTACCTCTCTTTGGCCCATTCTAGAGCACAAAGAGGTGATCCAAAACCCAAAAAGTATTCGTAACTTCAAGGTAATGGAGCAGAACCTTGCGAACATCCAACTTCTGTAAATCCTGAGAGGATCTGACCTATCCAGGTTGGAAAAAAACGGAAGATCCATGGATTGATTCAAATGGAAGGAGGAAACTACCTTTGATAGAAAGGAAGGAACTGTTTGGAGACTGGATTCCAGCGGGCGGCAAAGCCGACTGTAAGGGATGCATATGAGCGAAGGCCCAGGGAACAAGTTCCAAAGTAGAGGTCATAGAACCTAGAACTTGCAAGTAGTCCTAGACCTCCGACCGAGGCTTGGATAGCAATCGTTTCACCTGTCCCTATAGTTTGATCATGCGGTCGGATGTCTGATAGACTCGTCCCTGTTGAGTGTTGAACAAAGTTCCCAAATACTCCAAGGATTGGGAGGGAATTAGGCGACTTTTGGCCATATTGACTACCCATCCGAGTGCCTTCAATAGTTGCAACACTCGCTGGATTGCTGCGTGGCAAAGCAATTCCGACTTTGCCCGAATCAGCCCATCGTCCAGGTAGGGATGCACTAACAACCCCTCTTTGCAGAGTTGAGCAGCCACCACCACCATAATCTTGGTAAATGTTCTGGGCGCTGTAGCGAGACCGAAAGGCAGAGCCTGGAACTGATAGGATCGACCCAAAATGGCAAATCTCAGAAACCTTTGATCTTCTCTTATTCTGACATGCAAATACACCTCCATTAGATCCAGAGTCGCCAGAAACTCCCGAACGAACGGAAGCGATGACTGACTGAAGCGTCTCCATGCGGAATCGGGGGATTCGCAGACACTTGTTGACCTTTTTTAAATCGAGAATGGGCTGGAAGAACCCTTCTTTTTTTGGTACCAAGAAGTAAATGGAGTAATGGCCTCTTTGCTGTGCTGATAGAGAAACTGGAACAATGGCACCCAGGTCGAGAAGTCGCTGTAACATCTGTTTTACCGCTCGATGTTTTGTGGCATACCCCGCAAGGAGAAATCAGAAACTATTGGCGTGGCAGGCATGCAAAATCTAAAGTGTTGCTGTGTTTTATTCAGACAGAACCCACTGGTGCGAAGTGATTTTGGTCCATTCTTCGTAAAATAGGGACAGTCTGCCCCCTACTGCCGGGACCGAGGAATGAACCTGCTGCCCATCATTGGGAAGGCTTACCGCCTTGGGTAGACTGGGAGTTATCAGGTCTACCGAAACATCATTCACGAAAGGACTGAGGCCAAAATTGCTGCCTGCCAGTACTCTGTTGAAGGAAGAAGAGGGTGTGTGAGACGTACGAGCTCTACAACCTCCGCGAAAGCGTGATCTAGAAGAAAAAGAGCCTCTCAACCTCGGTCTGTTCTCTGGTAGGCGATGGACCTTATTCTCCCCCAAGGACTGTATCATGTCCTCCATCTCCTTTCCAAACAATAATTTACCCTTAAAGGGGAGAGAGCCCAACTGTGATTTGGATAACACATCTGCCGCCCAGTTTCGCAACCACAATAATCTTCGCGCAGAGACCGCTGAGACCATAGATCAAGTGGAAGTCCGCAAGAGGTCATAAAGGGCATCTGCACTATACGCAGTAACCAACTCCAGGCACCCTGCTTGACGCGCTTCCTCTTCAGAGAGAGAATCGTTGGCCTGTAGCTGTTGCAACCATCGAAGCCCAGATCTCAAACTGAAATTGCTACACATCGCTGCCCGGACTACCAGCGCAGAGACCTCAAAGATTTTCTTCAATTGCACCTCAAGTTTACGATCCTGCAGATCCTTGAGAGCTGTACCACCCGTAACAGGGATAGTTGTTTTCTTTATGACAGCCGCCACGGCTGCGTCT
Organism: Rhinatrema bivittatum; assembly: GCF_901001135.1. NCBI lineage: Eukaryota > Metazoa > Chordata > Amphibia > Gymnophiona > Rhinatrematidae > Rhinatrema > Rhinatrema bivittatum. Next base: position 202,662,446 of record NC_042621.1, read on the forward strand.
ACCTTCGGGACCTGGAGGACCTCCAAAGCTTCCTCTGGCAGGGGATACAGTTTATCCATGGCTTTGGTGACCTTAAGCCCCATATCCGGAGTGTCCCATTCTCTGTAGAGAAGATCTGTTGCTGAAAAATGGAAGGGGAAAGCTGTAGGTGGGCCTCTAAGACCCAATAACACAGGGTCCATAGACCCTAAAGACGCCGGATCCTGCATCGTCTCAATGCCTAACTTCTTTAAAATAGCAGGAATAAGAGGTGGTAGCTCATCCCTCTGGAATAGCCGGATCACCTTGGGATCATCTCAGTCCATGCCACGGGATTCTCGTGCAGCACTCTGCACCCTCTACCCCCCTTGAGGGATGGGTAGGCAGGACCAGGTCATCACGGTCCGGCGAGACCTCTGAGAAAGAGTCTGAATCTTCCTCTGGTGCCAGAGACCGCAAGGGGCATTTGGCCTTAGGAACCCCCTGCTCAGCCTTCTGCTTGAGCCATTTCTCGTGCTTAGAGGGCAGAGTGGATGAAATCTTGTCCAATCCCTGTTTCTTAGAGGCCCTCCTGGCCTTAAAGGCCTTGGTTAACAGCCGAATAAAATCTGAATTAAAGGAGGATGAAGAGGAGGCATCTTCGTCCTCTGTAGGATCATCCCCTGAAGAAAAAGTATCAGAACCAGTCGATTTGACCCCCCACCCCCACCCCCGTGGGCGGACGCTGAGGGGATAAGGCTGGCGGCAAACTGTTGTCCTCTGACGCGGCCGGCGCTGCCGCGCCAAAATTTCCCAAAATGGCGCCCATTCCTGCCCTCAGCAGGAACGGGGCATCAGAATCAGCCAGCAGCTCCCCAAACGCATGGGAGACTGAAGTGACCCTCAACATAAACCCCCCAGTGGTAGTAAAGGAACCCTCTCCCACGGGGAGGCAATCGGAGCAAAAGCTGTCCCTTGACAAGCGCGCTGATCCGCACGCCCGGCACGCTGACCTCCGCGGCACGTCGGGCCAACGAGAACACAGTAAAAAGAAAATCCAAAACTTTTTTTTTTTTTTTTTTTTAAATCGCCGCGAGCAGGAGAAAAGACCCCAAGAAAAGCAGAAAAGTGGTTTTTTTTTTGTTTTGTTTTTAACTTGCCTGGAACAGCCAAGGTGTCACTGCTAGGTCTCCTGGGGTGAGTGAGCCGGGCTCCCCGGTATCAACCCCTAAGCTGCAAAGATATGGCTATCGGGTCCTCGACCACAGCCGCAGCTGCCTCAACCAGGAGGGATGGACCTTCCCCTGGCAGGCTGAGGCGATCTTCCCATTGTCTTTCTACTCTGAATTTAATTTTTTTTTCTAAATTACCTCAAAATGAGAATTAAATAAAATATTTGGCCACCTAAAGCTAACTAACAATTACACTAAGTAACACAGACTGTGGGTTGAGCCATTTGCTGGAGACAGAGTAATACTGTGGGTGGCACTTAGGTATATAAGGCAGAGTCTGTCAGAACTTTCTCTGTCTCCATCTGCTGGTGTGGAGGCAAAACCCAGGAGTCTGGACTGATCCGGGTACATACAGGGAAAAACAGATTTTGTCCTCCCCAAGATTTTTAGTACATTGAGTCTCCCAGGTTTTTTTTATAAGCAAGTAGAAGTGATCTGCACACAGTTTTTGTTTTGACAACTTATAATAAAAAAAAAAAAAAAAAGAACATTCTTATTTGCTTAAGGTCTAAGGCAGTGCATAAATTTATTATTGATTATAGGGGTGAAAACCCCCCAAACAATTAGATAGTAACTTTCAAAGCGGTGCGCACACTCATCAGTTCGTGCCCAGGGAATGGCTATTTTTATAACATACTTGCGCAAGTTATAAAGTAGCCAAACCACGCGCACATGTGTCCCTAATTTTAAGTGGATATGCGTCTGTGCGCACAAAAGCCACTTCTACCGTGTAAGTGGGGAAATTTTTAAAAGGGACATACGATGACACCGTTCCCTGTTTTACCAGTTCCTCCCCATTTACCAGCTAGGTCCTCCAAACCCCCCTAGTTTGATAGGCTGTACATCTCCCAGTTACACCAGACTCTCTACACTCCTCAGATATGGCTCATTAGTTTTTTGGTTTTTTTTTTTTAACTTGCACATCATCCATCGCAGTAGTAGTTATGTGGCAGGGGACCTTAGTGTGCTTTGCATCGCGTAAGTATTTACATGCAAATTTCTGGTTCAAGTATCAAAATGCCCATGTACTATCCATGCTCCACTCACATCCCGCCCCTTTTTTTGAGAAGTTCTGAGACGTGCGTGCAATGGCATTTCCGTGTGTATCTGGGCGGCCTTTAAAATCCTCTCTGCGCACGTGAGCCTGACATATTCGCAAATCCCCTAATTAATGCACGCGTCGGGCTTATAAAATTCACCTTTCAGGAGGTAAGTTTCAAAAGGATTTCTGCACGTAAAAGTAGCATGTATCATAGCAATTTCCAAAAGCCATTTTATACAGGTAAAACCTTTTGAAAGTTCAGTGAAATTTCAAAGGAGTTACACATGTAAAAGTAGCAGTTTTCAAAAGCCCATTTACATGAGTAATACCTTTTTGAAAATCACCTGCTTAATGAATTAGAAAACAATACTTAAACATAGTAAATTTAAAAATCAGGTATGATGGAGTGCTCCGTCACTGATAATATAGCATTATGCAATTTTTCCCCCCTCCCCACATAATACTGGGACCCTTGCCAGCCAGATGGTTGGAGGAGCCGTTCCTGAAAATACAAATAGGTCCTTGCTAGACTTTTCGGGGGCAGTTTCAAGAATAAGCACCTCTGTGATGGCCTCCAAAGTTGGCTCAAATGCCCCTTAAGAATCTGAATTTATGATGTGCACCTTCTCGAATAGAGTGCCAAGTAATTTTCTTTACTTTCTAAGGATGTATAAATGTCATGCACCATATAAAGAGAACTCTTAGACAGTCGGAAGAAAGTTAAACTCTGTGGATCTCTGGACATCTGCCTCCTTTCAAACTAATCAGCTATGCAGCTATGAAGCTCAACAGTTGGCTATGTTGACGTTCAATTTAAAAAATAACTTGAGCTTAAGACACTCAGAAATACAAACGTGTAATGTGCTGGCACCTTTAGTCGTAATCAAATGGAATGATTTGAACAAAAGCTCAGGAATGCAATTCAATTATTAATTCATAAGTAATTATCGTAGTGTCATAACTTTTGAAATCTACAAAGGTTAAACATGCACATGAGGGTATTCTGATTTGCCACAAATTGTGAGGAAGTTCTAAGTACCCACAGATCTGTACATATTTCTTTAGCATCATTTACCTCTTACGACTCACAATATTTTTACCTGTTTAAAACCCTTTTTTCCTTACATTTACAAAGTTTTCTAATGTAATTTGTTATAGCTTGATGCTATTAGCATTGCACACAGTTTATGATGTTTGTCATGTTGCACGTCGCCTTGGACAAGAGCCCTGGAAAGGCAATTTATACATTTTAAATTAAATTAAGAATGGCATCCTGTAATAATAAACATCTTTGCCTAAGGCCTTAGAGTTGATTTGGCCAAGGATACAGCTGCTGTGTTGTAAAATGCCAGGGCCTCACTATGCACTGGTTATAATTTACTAGCCCAGGTTAAATGTATAATCTGGTTCTGATCAGGAGTGGGATAAGATAAAACCTAATATAGGATTCTTTTACTCCTTTAAAGCTTCCTGTTATGCACTGATTTAGAACATTCCTGACATGGAGATGGGGTGTTTTTGTTTTGAGATTATAAATTTTATTAAAAGCATCCTTCCGTTATTTACTTCTCAGCTTGCACATGTGAAATAGGTATCATTAAATGTTTCACCTGTAACTTGCAGTACCATAAACCGATGGAGAAAAATAGCAAATGTAAATTTTTTCTGTCAGGGGAACAAATGACAGTATGAAGGGCATCCAATGCCCACATGAGCACCCCACTGGTATTCTATTTTTTCTGATGTTTCAGGCGAAGAAGTTCATCCAGGGGCAATTGTGAGGATATTAAAGAACCACAGGCGGTCGTGCAACTTACGAAACGCATTCAGAATCTCAAAAGGAAGATCAGGAAATATGAAGAGAAATTTGAACTTGAGAAAAAATATCGGGTAAGAAAATGCCTGGGTATAAGGGATAGGGGATATACTGCACAAAGCAAAGTTTTTTGGTTTTTAATTAAAAAAAAAAACATCTTTTTGAAAATTTTTGCTCCTGAAATGTGCTAGAATGACAGCATGGGAAAACCAGAGTCCTTCGTTTAATCTCAGAACCAATTTAGGACAAGAGTTTCCTCTCGTTACCTTGCAAATATCCCTAAATTGTGCTGTGGAGGGACTACCTCTAGGGGCAAGAGGATAATTCAGTCTTCATGCTTATGCAACCTTTAGCCTCTCTGCAGATACCATACAAAAAAAAAAAAAGATGTCAGTGTTAAATTGTGATGGTGAACGAAAGTGGAGCTCCAGCTCATTCATATAGCCCACTGAATGGTTTTCAGATCGCTGCAAATTTTAGTCCCTATCAGCCTGAACTGGATTTGATCTGGTAAATTAGAGGTAAAAGACTGTACTCCATTGCCAATCAGCTGAGCCATCCTGTCCCCTAGGGTCTCGTTTTTAAGCATTCTTTTTGCAAGAAAACTCCTTATGTCTTGGTTGTAGCAATCCATCTGTATGTCTGGGACCCCCTGTGCTGCAGTACTCTGGGACGAGATGCATGGAGGCAATTTGTCAGTAAAGGCAGCTGGGGCTTGGAGCACTTGCTGGGACACAGCCGTCTGCACAATCTGGGAGAGCAGGTGACAGAGGGTGCTGAGGTGGGAGAAAAGTGCATGACTCCCAGTGGTTGGCCACATGCGCCTGGAGGGTGCTGTGATGAAGAAAAGCAGGTGACAGTAGCTAGAGACATGGAGCCCTTGATGGACATACTGAAGTCACTAGTTTGGAAGCGGTAGTAAAACTGCAGTGACTGGCAGCCAAGCCACATTCTGGACAAGGTGCCTGATTGGTGTGAAGGAGAGGGAGAGGACACTGCCAAGGTTGCAGGAGTGGAAGGACACCACTTCCATCTGTAGAGTCCCTCCCCACTCCTGCGTTTTTATTTACAAGTAAAATGATGGAAGTTGCAAATGCCTTAAGTGTGTTGCCTTGTGGGTTTATTGAGCTTTCATCAGGAGATAACAGTGTCATCAGATATCAGCAGCTTAATGTTATATTCTGCTTGTCTCACTTAAGCAAATGGGATCATTTTTTGGACTGACAGGGCTGCCAAAGTATGTTGATAGCTATACTTTGCTTCTGAGTGGTAAGAGTACTCTTTAAGCAATAGATCCCACAGGATTGGGCTCTAATGCCCAGTAATTGACTGTGATGAAAATTAGATGTCTAGAATCAAAGGCAAGGGTAACTGTTGTGGCTAGGATAATTTGTTGATAAAGCTTGTTGCAAAAGCCTTTGTCACTGTTAGAAAAGAGGAAAAACGTGTTCTAATTTCTTGCTAAAAATGATGCTTTATTTACTTTGGGTTCAGTATCCAGTGAGAATTTGCTGTCAGTTAATGTATGTATAAGAGAGAAGATTATTGGCAGGAAGAAACATCCTGTGTTATAGTCATAGTTTGTATTTCTTTGATAAAAGGACATAAATGTACTTATCCTGAAGATCTATCCTCCTCAGCATAGTTGCTGAGTTTTATTGCGGGTGAGCAGAGCTCCAGAAGGTCTTGCCTCTATATTCTGAGCTGCTGCTTTCTTTGTTCTCCAGTCCTATCCTAGTTATTGTTGTTCCTATATTCATACAATAGCACCAAATTCAATGTCAGAGAGAGCAGGTCTCAATATTGTTCTGTAATTATGGGGGGGGGGGGGGGGGGGTTTGGAAAGAGGATAGAAACATTGTTTTACGGCACTTGCTGGCAATATAATGCTATCAAATTTTGCAAATAGCGAAATAATAAGAGCGTTTATATAATTTGATGTTTCTAGTTAGTTTTTACTTTGATGTAGATAATTTAAGGTAGCTTTGTTTTTCTGTATGTGTTGTTCTTTCTGCATATTGATACTCATAATAATATAATAATACTCCAGTAATTTTTTGAAGCCTAGTAAAATTTGGTTTAAATATTTTAGTTGTGGTTATTTTCAACATTAAAAAGTGAGAATTTGTTACTTGCCACTTATTCTGAGTGGCTTTGACTATGGGAAAATCTAAGTTTTGTAATGGAGTTTCTGAAACTGGATTGGGCAGACAGGAGGTCTTGTATGCAAATGAGGATATCACCAATGTAAAGTTGCTTTCATAAAAATGTTATTTGGTACTTTGCAATGCTGATGGCACACCATTGCTAAAACTACTCACAACACACAAAAAGGCACGCTGTAAATCTTCAATGATACTAGCAAAAAACAGCACCAAAAACTTATCCACCATAATCAAAACACAATTCCTCAAACCTTTCATCTCAATAGCCGGAGACATTGCAGGGAAACACTATCATCATAGGAATTGTGTTCCATTAAAATTATTGAACTTTATTTATTTTTTTGTTGCAAATAAAACACTTTCAAAACACTTTGGGGCCGATGCAATACAGTGCGCTCAGCTGAGCTCACTGTTATCCCGCAGTTGGACGTGGGTTGTAGAGAAGCTAATTAATCCCCTTATGCAATTAGCGTAGCCTGGTGCAGGCATTAATAGCTGAGCACTCCTTAAACCAGTACAGAAAAGCAGAAAAAATTGCTTTTATGTACTGCCTCCTACTTAATATCGTTGCAATATGAAATAGAAGGAAAAACTAAAGTAATTTAATAAAAAAAAAAAAAAAAAAGTGCCACAGTCGGGTGCAGGAAATGGATGCTCAATTGAGAAACATCTGTTTCCTGAACTCCTGGCAGTGCGGCGTTTAGGAAACCGATGTTGATAATCTTGGCGTCAGTTTTCCTAACTGGCGGAGGGCCGACATACTCTGGCTCTCCTTGCTAACACGACCCCCTAATTTAAATATTGCACGGCACCCCCAGGGGAGGTGCATTAAGAAAGCAGGCGCTGACTGTTCAGCGCCCACTTTCTGCGCCAAAGTATTGCCTCGACCCCTTTGATTTCTTGTGTCAGATTACTTAGCTCATTTTTCAAGCGAGGAATACAGCCAACACCCAACGCTGACAGTGTTTTGAGAGCGTGCTTAGCTGCTCTCTGTTTCAGGGGAACTCTCCATCTTTACCAAACAAATCCTTGATTCTGCGAAACAAAAATGTAGTCAATTTATTCATTACTTTAGACTTCTCAAGCAACCAGTCACAATTTTAAATCATTCAGGATGTCAATCAAAAAGCGCTCCGTGACCAATGGGGTAAAAGTGCCCTATGCCACGTCATAAAATATCGAACCAATCAATGTCCTCATTCAAACCATTTGGAGCTTTTGAGTTTAATTTAAAAATCCACATCTGTTCCTTCATAGCTAATCGTTTTTCCCGATCACCTCCCCTAATAGATTCAGGGACATGATCAATGATGGTCCGTGTAATTTGTTGGAAAGTGTGTTTGAATCTTAAAAGTGAGCTACCAAAGGTACAGTCACTTTCTCAGTATTGAACCAGCTTTTATGCTCAATTAAACGTTTCCTCCAAGGCCAAGTGGTCCAGCCAATGTAATTGAGATTGCAAGGGCATTTAATTAAGTAAATTACAAATGAAGAGCAGCAATCAGTATTGTAATGTCGTTTGATTGTAACGTTAATTCTTTCAATGCCTAACTGTGTGTGCCTGTAATCGCCATACTGCAAAATTCACACATGCCACAAATGGAATGCCCCACAATTTCTTGATGATCCATAATTGGAAATAAAGAAGAGTGCACCAAAATATCTTTCAGATTCTTTCCTCTTGAAAAAATAAATCTTGGTTTTTCTTGCAATATTTATTGCATAGACAAGACATGCCAATGGCGATGAATCGATTTTTACCATCCTTAATACGATCAGTATATGGTAAAACACATGTGATAACACCTGCAGACTGGGAATTTTTACTGTACTGTGTAAGAAGGGCTTCATGATCAGAAAAACAGACACGGAAATAAGCTCTTTTTATGACACTTAAAGGATAACCTTGTTCCAACCCTTGAAAAATGAATGGGTTACCAGTTGGTCAATTCTTCAAGTTAAGAAGAATTTGTTCCGATACAGGAATTTAAGCATCAATCTCATATTTTAAAAGAGCATTTATTGAAATGAGGTTATCCTTTAAAAAGAGCTTATTTACGTGCCTGTTTTCTGATCGTGAAACCCTTCTTACACAGTACAGTAAAGATTCCCAGTCTGAAGGTCTTGTCATGTGGTAAAATCATTTCATTGACATTGGCATGTTCTGTCTTTGCATCAAATATTGCAAGAAAAATCAAGATTTGTTTTTTCAAGAGGAAAGAATCTGAAAGATATTTTGGTGCACTCTTCTTTATTTCCTATTATGGATCAAGAAATTGTGGGCATTCCATTTGTGACGTGTGAATTTTGCAGTATGGCGATTTCAGGCACACAGGCATTGAAAGAATTAACGTTACAATCAAACGACATTACAATACTGATTGCTGCTCTTCATTTGTAATTTACGTAATTAAATGCCCTTGCGATCTCATTTACATCGGCTGGACCACTCTGCAATTGAGGAAACGTTTAATTGAGCATAAAAGCCGACTCAATACTGAGAAAGTGATTGCACACTTGGAGGCTCACTTTTTAACTTTCAAACACACTTTCCAACAAATTACATGGACCATTATTGATCAAGTCCCTGAATCTATTAGGGGAGGTGATCAGGAAAAACGATTAGCTATGAAGGAACAGATATGGATTTTTAAATTAAACTCAAAAGCTCCGAATGGTTTGAATGAGGACATTGGTTCAATATTTTATGATGTGGCATGGGGCACTTTTACCCCCCATTGGTCATTGAGAGCTTTTTGATTGACATCCTGAATGATTTAAAATTGTGATTGGTTGCTTGAGAAGTCTGAAGTAATGAATACATTGACTACATTTTTGTCTCGCAGAAACAAAGATTTGTTTGGTAAAGATGGCGAGTTCCCCTGAAGCAGAGAGCAGTTGAGCACGCTCTCGAAACGCTGTCAGCGTTAGGTGTTGGCTGTATTCCTCGTTTGAAAAATGAACTACTGTATTTTTCGCTCCATAAGACGTACCTGACCATAAGACACACCTAGGATTCAGAGGGGGAAAATTAAAAAAAAAAAAAAAAAATGGTGTGCTAAACTGCCTCTGTTCCCGGGCGTCTGTGCGTCTTATGGAGCAAATTAGGGGTGTGCATACAATTTTTTTTTTTTGTCCCCATTTCGTTTTCGGGTCTGGGGAGGGCCATTTCGGTCCACTTCCCGAATCAGAAAACTTTATCGTTCTCTTTGCCTGGAAAAAAAAATAAAAATCATAACCGCACCCCAACCCTTTAAATTTAATTAACTACAACCCCCCACCCTCCTGACCCCCCCCTCCCCCCAAGACTTGCCAAAAGTCCCTGGTGGTCCAGCGGGGATCCAGGAGCGATTTCCTGCTCTTGGGCCGTCGGCTGCCAGTAATCAAAATGGTGCCGGTGGCTCTTTGCCCTTACTATGTCTCAGGGCTACCGGTGCTATTGGTCGGCCCCTGTCACATGGTAGGATCTATGGACGTCCGGCGCCATCTTGGCATGGGCTATCCATTGCTCCTACCATGTGTCAGGGGCACATGGCAAGTCTTGGGGGGGAGGGGGGTCAGGAGGGTGGGGGGGTTGTAGTTAATTATTATAAATTTTTTTTATATTCACTCCATAAGACACATTTTGTCCCCCACTTTTGGTGAAAAAAAAATGCGTCTTATGGAGCGAAAAATACGGTAAGTAATTCTGACACAATAAATCAGTGTTTTGAAAATGTTTTATTTGCAACAAAAAAATACATAAAAATTATTGAACTTTATTTAACACAATTCCTGTGATAATAGTATTTCCCTGCAGCGTCTCTGGCTGTTGAGGTGCAAGGTTTGAGGAATTGTGTTTTTTGATTATTGTGTATAAGGCTTTGGTGCTGTTTTTTTTTTGTTAGTAACAATATTGCTAAAGACATCATCATCTGAACAGAAAAGCACAAGACTGACTGACTTGACTGTAAGTAATAAATATATACTAGATAGGAAAGTAACAGCTGCACTCAAGGGCAGAAGATATTCCATTGAGGTCCAGCCCAAGTTGTTCAATCCAGCATACTACTGTCTGGCCACATGGGGGGTTTTATTCTCTTCTCATAGGAGCATGATCACAGGGGTCAGGGATTCTAGGTCCAAGTGAATTCTACTTGCATCCCATGGAATATTTGTCCATTGGAATGCCTGTAGCTTTTCCAGTGGATAAGGTCTAGGGTTGCCAAGGGAAAGGGTCTTGCTCAGAAAAAGGGGTCATGTCATGATCCGTCACCAAAAGGCCTCCAGATTCTTCTGGCTTTCTTCTACCAGGAGCACAGTACAGCCTCTCTCCCACTATCCTGAAGAAGTCCCTAGACCAGTAGTTCTTAGATGTGTTCTGGTAGACTCCCAGTCAGTTGGATTTTCAAGATATCTGCAATAAATATGCATGCGATGGAAGCAGGGCATGCAAATCTATTACATTTAAATTTATCTCATGGATATTCATTGCAGATATCCTGAAAACTTTATGGCTGGAGGTCTCCCAGGACAAGAATGGGAACCACTGCCCTCAGATTCTCAGAATCCCGGAACAACCCCTGTTGGCAGAGCACACATGATATGAATCCAAAGGGGCTCACTGGACTGCACCATTCAGTGTATATATTTATGAATTTAGCTTCATAAGGCAAAGGGGCCCTGTGCATGCTCCTATAGCATAAAAACACATTGAGCTCACAGCTGCTGGTTTTATATGATTAGAACTGATACAGATCTATAACTACAAGACGGCAAAAAGGGAAAGGGGAAACATGGTGGTCACATGAAGGTCATCAGCCTACACATAATTTCTATTCCTCTGCTGCACAACAAATTAATCTTTTGTTGTAATTTTCTTTAACTTTAGAAGAGCCAAAATGTAAAGCAATGACTTCATTAGAAGAAACAGATGTTAAGATGTTTATTATGCAACTTAGTAGTGATTAAGAAATCTAAGAATTTCAATTTAGATTTTTTTCCCCTCAAGTATAATAAATTTTTTTCCCCTCTAGTATAATAAATTTTCTTTAACACCATTTCTTATTCATTTCTGTTTGTCTAGCCTTCGCACAGTGACAAAATCTCTAACCCTGAAGTCCTAAAATGGATGAATGATTTGGCTAAAGATCGTAAGCAGCTGAAAGGTATTGTGTGCAGCCACCACATTGCTTAGTTTAGTTTTTATTTTATTGTCTTTCCTGGGATTGGAATTGTATTGATGCATGATTAGCTTATTTTTCAGTAGGTGTTTCATCACAGGTTTGTTTTGGTTTCATTATTGCAGGCTGCTTATCTGTCAAAGATGCTTAGTGACAAAAAGTAATGTGGGATTCCACCCAGCACTGCTGAGCTTCTTAGGATAGTGTCTCCAAATAGGTTTGTTTTGTGCATGACCACACTATAGAGAGAACCACTCGTATAGCTAAAAAAAAAAATATTGACTAAGCCAGTCACCAAAAAGCAACAGCTATCAGTAACAGATAAATATTATCATAGTGAAATTCTTCCCTAATAACTATAGGAATCCAGCAAGAAACATTTTTTAACAAAATTTTAGAAAAAAATGAAATACATTCCAAAACAATCCTTTTATTACATTGTTTTGTGAAGTGGTCTGAAGATTTTGAACTTATAGGGTGGACAGTGTGAACACTATTCTTTTCCCTTTTTTGTTTTTTTTACTGTGTTTGGCTGCTTTTCCTCCAGTTTTGCTTTGTTTAGTGCATACCATGATAGAAGTGAACCTCAGAGTAGGTTGGCCATGTTCTCAATCTCAACTTTACTGCTATTGCTTGTCTTAATACTTGCATTGTGCCAAAGAAGCCTTCCTTCTGCTGCTCATAAGGGCAATATTTATGCAGGGAATAGATTATGGTGTGCTTGAAAATTCTTTTTTAATCAGGTCGGTGGTACCTGCGATAATTGGGACGGTTTCTGTATCTTTGCCACATTTTTCATTTTTCAGTGATTGCATACCTTGGAGGAACCTGATGATCTTCTGTCTCTCCATCTGTAAAACAGAATAGTCACCTGGTGCTACAACCCAAGAAAGAGATCTAGGCGTCCTAGTGGATAACACATTGAAATCGTCGGTTCAGTGTGCTGCGGCAGTCAAGAAAGCAAACAGAATGTTAGGAATTATTAGGAAGGGAATGGTGACTAAAACGGAAAATGTCATAATGCCTCTGTATCGCTCCATGGTGAGACCGCACCTTGAATACTGTGTACAATCCTGGTCGCCGCATCTCAAAAAAGATATAATTGCGATGGAGAAGGTACAGAGAAGGGCGACCAAAATGATAAGGGGAATGGAACAGCTCCCCTATGAGGAAAGACTAAAGAGGTTAGGACTTTTCAGCTTGGAGAAGAGACGGCTGAGGGGGGATATGATAGAGGTGTTTAAAATCATGAGAGGTCTAGAACGGGTAGATGTGAATCAGTTATTTACTCTTTTGGATAGTAGAAAGACTAGGGGGCACTCCATGAAGTTAGCATGGGGCACATTTAAAACTAATCGGAGAAAGTTCTTTTTTACTCAACGCACAATTAAACTCTGGAATTTGTTGCCAGAGGATGTGGTTAGTGCAGTTAGTATAATTGTGTTTAAAAAAGGATTGGATAAGTTCTTGGAGGAGAAGTCCATTACCTGCTATTAATTAAGTTGACTTAGTAAATAGCCACTGCTATTACTAGCAACGGTAACATGGAATATACTTAGTGTTTGGGTACTTGCCAGGTTCTTATGGCCTGGATTGGCCACTGTTGGAAATAGGATGCTGGGCTTGATGGACCCTTGGTCTGACCCAGTATGGCATGTTCTTATGGTACTTACACTTCTTTTAGCAATGCTACTCTTGTGTTTCTCATTTGGCACAATGTCTGGTTGCCTGCCATTGCTGTTTTTAGCGGTTGGTATGGGAATGTCCCACATGATTACATCTTCATTCTCTGCTGTTCCTTCAGGATCATAATCCAGCGTGTTTCTCTGGTACTGCATTGTTTATTTACATGCTTTTCAGTGGATAAGCCTTCCATATTGGTATGGCTAGGCCTTGTGACCAGAAATGACAAGATAGGGAAACAATCTGTACTACAGAATATACATTTGTCTGTTTTATTCCCAGTTTTGTATATTAGCTGTAAATTATTTTATACATAGTGGTAAAGCCCTTTCAGTGTCCTATATGACTTCAGTAGGATAGCTGGAAAATAATGTGCATTTCCACATGGAAGGTGAAGAAATTAATTACTTATGTCAATATTTAAAGAAACTGTGATTGGCATGAAATTCCACCCTTTATATACCATAAGAAATATCATAATCAGGCTTATGTTGATTCTATTTCTTTCTATCCAGAACTAAAACCAGATTTGATAACGTGAATTAGGTACCTCTGCTTTGTCATTATTGTGTTTTGATCCCTAGGCAAAAGTAACGCATCATAAAACTCATGACTCAAATAAAATCTGAGGTTCATATTCAGACACAGTTTGGATAGCAAAGTTAGCACGAGGTTAGCAGCTGCACTATTGAATATAGCCGGCTAACTTTAGGACTGCTTTTTGGCCCAACCAGACTTACCTCTAGATTCATCATTCTGGTATATTTATTTTTATATATTTATAGCAGAATGATGTGTCTCGGGGAAAAAAAAGGGACGGGAGCAATAGTGGGCAGCTGGCTGCATTGCAGCAGTGTGGTTTCACCCACCACGGTGCAGCCATGCCACACACTATTGCCCCATAGTGCCACGGGAAAAGGTGGTGTTATTTCCCACGGTCCTGCCGGCGATAATGTGAAAAACATTATTGCCCGCAGCACTGCCAGGTGATAACTCCACCCAAACCCCTCCCACACTCCTCCTCTTCCCCTAATTTTAATAATACTGCCATGATGCGGCTGGTATTGCGTGCAGTAGGGCACATTACACAATAAAGAAATGACCCTATGAGTTGGCTAAGTTATCTGGCTCACTCTGGATATCAGTTAGCCGGCTAACTCAGCTCCTCCCAGTCATGCCCCTAGAATGCCCCTAATTTAGTACCTGATTCACTAAGGAGGTAATTTTCAGAGGAGTTATGCATGTAAATGTATCATACATCGTAGCAAGTTTCAAAAGCCCCCTTACTTGAGTAAAGTGCATTTACTGGCATAAAACCCAGTTTATGCTTGTAAATGCTTTTTAAAATCAGGCCCTAAGGGTTTTTCCCAGAGACACAAAATGGGAGAAAAGCCTTAATGAATCTGGGCCTTAGCCGCCTAACGTCTAGCCTGCTATCTTATTAGCCAGATAGAATTTAGTTGGATATGTGTCCAAACATAAATTTAGCTAGCTAAACTGAGCTAGTCAGCTAAATGCTTTTGAATATGGGTCATTATTTAATTTGTTTTGGGAATGCCCTCGGATTCAAGCATTCTGGAGGCGTGTCTCTCAGTACTTAGCGGACCTTTTGGACATGAACATTCCAATCTCTCCTGAAGCCCTTCTGTTTGACTGTATTTCACCATTAATTGTTCGGGCGTAGGACCTCGTCTGCTTGTCTGGAAGGCCGGCTGGGTGGGGAAACGTCTCATTCTCCTCCCCTGGAAGAGTTCGGAAGCGCCCACTTATTGGATGTGGCGGAATTGTTTGCATCACATAATGTCCATGTACCAAATGGCTTCCGGGGTATCCCCGTCTCACTGGCGTCGTTTTCTACAAATAAGGGACTGTTATATCCAGTCGCTGCCGCACCGTTCCCGCAGTCTTATTTTGAATGCTTGACCTGCCTTTTTACCCATGCAACAAGTTCTATATTGTTTATCCTTGTATCCTGACCGGGTGAGCAGAGCAGGAGAGTGGCAGAAGGGATAGTTGAATTGTTGTTTTGTATCTTGAAAATTGCCTTTGGTTTCCAGATAACCTGCCCTACAGGAGGTTCTGTTGTATACTGTACACTAAAAAATTGTTGAAACTAGAATGTACATGCTATTCATGTATATGCTATTTTTATGCATGAAACCACTTTAAAAGTTTACTCCTTAACGTGCAAATTTTATGGCGCCATTAGCCTTTTTAACACAGTTTACTATAAGTGTTACATCTGCTGGTGACTTGTGCGTTAGTTGCACTGCTAATACGTGCATATTTAATGCACTTTGATAAATAGATACTTTTGTTTCAGTTGCATGGCTAAATCAAGCACGCGGCATCCTTTTGAAATCTGGCTTCTGTGTGTCCTGACTATCACACACCGGCACTTATGGGTGCAATTTGAGAACATAAGAAATTGCCATACTAGGTGAAATCAAGGGTCCATCAAACCCAGCATCCTGTTTCCAACAGTGGCCAATCCAGGCTACAAATACCTGGCAAGTACCCAAAAACTAAGTCTATTCCATGCTACCGTTGCTAGTAATAGCAGTGGCTATTCTCTAAGACAACTTGATTAATAGCAGTTAATGGTCTTCTTCTCCAAGAACTTATCCAAACCTTTTTTAAACTCAGCTACACTAACTGCACTAACCACATCCTCTGACAACAAATTCCAGAGCTTAATTGTGCATTGAGTAAAAGCATTTTCTCTGAATAGTTTTAAATGTACTACTTGCTAACTTCATGTAGTGCCCCCTAGTTCTTATATTATCCAAAAGACTAAATAAACGATTCACATTTACCTGTTCTAGACCTCTATCATATCTCCCCTCAGCCGTTTCTTCTCCAAGCTGAACAGCCCTTTCCTCTTTAGCCTTTCCTCCTAGGGGAGCCATTCCATCTCCTTTATCTATACCTCTGGCGCCCTTCTCTGTACCTTCTCCAGTGCAACTATATCTTTTTTGAGATTTGGCAACTAGAATTGTACACAGTACTCAAGGTGTGGTCTCACCATGGAGTGATACAGAGGTATTATGACATTTTCTGTCTTATTAACCATTCCCTTCCTAATAATTATTAACATTCTGTTGCTTTTTTGACTGTGGCAGCACACTGAGCCGACTATTTCAATGCATTATCCATTGTGACACCTAGATTTTTTTCCTGGTTGGTAGCTCCTAATGTGGAACCTAACATCCTGTAACTACAGCATGGGTTATTTTTCCCTATATGCATCACCTTGCACTTGTCCACATTAAACTTCATCTGCCATTTGGATGCCCACTCTTCCAGTCTCGCAAGGTCTTTCTGTAATTTATCCCAAACCGCTTGTGATTTAACTACTCTGAATAATTTTGTATCATATGCAAATTTGATCACTCGACTCGTCGTATATGCTTGCCAGAATCTGAAGGATACAGTGATTTATGGCCTTTTCCTGTAGGCTGTTACTATGATGACAGAGTTGTAGAGGGAGGAGGAGGGCAAGAAAATGAAAATTAGGTAAAAATCCCAGGTAGCTCTGAATGAAGGCTCATAGCACTGTAGTCTAACAGAGGCTGATTTTTTAGGCTTCTGATTTAGTCAGAAGCCTAAAGAAGCAGGAGAAAGCTATGGACCCCAAAAAATGTTTTGTTTTTTTCCTAACAGAGCTCAAGCTAAAAATGTCAGAAGATCGGAACAGCATATTGAGAACATCACAAAGTAACTTGCAAGGAGAGAGCTCTGGGATATATGGTGGTAGAACTGAGCAACAAGGAGCAGCTAGTGCACAACTTCCATCTGTAGAAGAAACTGTGGATACCGTATGGAAACGATTAAAAGAAAAAAGACAACTGCTTAACCTGCCTGAGAACTTAAAGGTACTCTCAAACTCTTTAGCACTTTAACCTTTTTATGCAAAAGAGTCACGTGTTTTATTTAGTAAAGGAATGAGAATGGAATGAAAAGCAAACCTCAAAACTTAAGACACTGATTTTCACTTAAGTCCCTTCTCCATGTGATACTATCTTGTCACAGCCTCAGCCAGTGAGTCCTGTCAGATCTGCCAGTTTTCCTAGTATCACTTTTCCTGAACATATCCAGATCAGTCCAGACAAATGGGTTTTATTCATCCCCACCAGCAGATGGAGGTAGAGAACAAACCTTTGGGCACTGTCACATATACGAGAGTGCCACCTGCAGTCCCTCAGTATTTCTTTACCTCCAGTAGATGGTAGAGGTACTAACCCTGCAGTCCTAATTGACTGGATTGTAAAGGAAAATTTTGCTCCCAGAGGCAGCAGGTTCCTGAAAAAGGGCCATCCCTCTGGTTTGGAGCCGGGTGAACGGGTGGTTGAATATCCCTGGCCAGTTCTGCTTGCAACCCTGGGACCCCATACAGCCAGTGGTCTGGCTCCCTGAAGGGAATGCAAAGCCTCTCCGCCGGCCCAGGAGATTTCAGGGAAGTGCCCTTGTTTTTTGTTCACCTTATTATTTAGGGTGTGTGGGCCTAAATAAAAAAAAAAAAAAAAAGTTTCAGGAAGGGACTTCTGCTTTGTAGCAGTAGCGGCTCCAGTGTAAGCTGGGCTGCCGGTCGGGCAGGGCTGTCGGCGGTCGTCTGGAGCGGACCTGGTGGTGCTTGGGCGGAAAGAGGGACCCAGCGACTGAGGGGCACCCTGGCTGGAGGCAGGTACCTCTGGGGGGATTTGTCGGCGTGCTGTTTTGGTTCGCTCGCTTTTTAGTGCAGCAGCGGCCCTCTGAGCGCGCCGGCGTGAAATTTCTGCCGTCAGGGCACCCGCTGACGTTTCGATCACAGCTGCGTGGTGCGCCCCTCCCCCTCACGGGCCCGATAGCTTTGCCGCGCAGTGCACGGCGGCGTTCATTTCTTTCAATTTTTTTGGATTAAAAAAAAAAAGAAGCAAAAGAAAAGGATGGCAGACAAGCACCTCGAGCAGGTTTGCCGAGCCTGTGGGGGTCGGACCGCCCTTCTTAATGATCTCCTCCTGTGTACAGAATGTGCAGGGGGGCGGGGAAGGCGGGGAGGGCGCTTCAGAAAGGTTTTTGAAGCCCCGTAAGCACTCTGGAGGGAGTCGCTATGGCCGCGGAAGCGAAACCATCTCCCACAGTCCAGCCTCATCCGGAGGACCGGGTTGATTTGCACCCTAGTAGCCCCAAGTGGCCTTTGGGACCCCCGGAGGGGTTTTCACCCGGGTTTGTCCTGTTGCTCCATGAGGCCTTCCTGGCTAGGCAGGCTGGGAAGTCTGGGATGCAGGTAGGCCCAGCGGACTCTGCAAAGAGGAAGAAGGTGCAGTCTAAGGAGCCCGCAGGACCATGTATCTTGCCCCGCGACGGCTGCCAGGCGCATTTGGAGTTAGCCTCGGATGATTCGGATGAGTCTCAGGAGGCGGAAGACATGTCTTCGGGGACCGATCGAGATGACGACCGGCTGGAGGAACAACTTTTGGACCCAGCAGGCTCTAAACTGGATCTGGGAACGGAGGCCCCAGAGGCGGAAGGTAATGATCTGCGAGTGGTCAGTCTTTTTTGGAGGGAGGAGCTTCGGCCGCTTATCCCCAGGTGTTAGAAGAGTTGGAGGTTAAACTCACGCTGGAGAATTCGGATGCTGAGGGAGTTAATCTGGTGCTGGATGGCCTAAGGAGACCTCCTAGTGCCTTCCTGATTCTGAAGAAGATTCAGAAGTTGATTGACCAGGAGTGGGAGTCCCCTGACTAGGGACTGCGAGTCAGCAGGGCAATGTCCAAGCTGTATCCACTGCTGCAGGAGCATTTAGATGTTCCAAAGGTGGATGCAGCGGTTTCGGCGGTTACCAAGAAGACTACCATCCCGGTGGCTGGAGTTTCAGCGTTGAAGGATGTTCAGGATCGGAAGCTGGAGATGTGTCTCAAGAGAGCCTTTGAGGTGCTGGGTTTCGGCCTGCGAGCGGCAGTCTGCACAAGTCTCATGCAGCGGGCCTGTTTGTGTTGGATTCAGAAGTCGCAGGAACAGGCGGCCTCTGGGGCCCTGTCTCCGGCCCAGGCAGCTCGTCTGGAGGCAGGAGTTGCATATGAAGCTGATGCCTTGTATGACCTGGTGAGAACCACAGCCCATGGTATGGTGTCATTGGTGGCGGCCAGGCGTCATTTGTGGCTACGAAATTGGTTGGCTGATCTGTCATCCAAATCTCAGCTCTGTAATTTGCTTTTTCAGGGCAAACTGTTGTTTGGTGAGGATCTGGATCGTTTGATGAAGTCTCTTGGGGAGACGAAAGGAAATAGACTGCCGGAGAATCAAAAGTCAGTTCGGAAATCTTTCTCTGCTCATTCTCTGTTTCGGGATACCTGGCGTTTTCGTCCATCAAGACCCTCAGGAACATCAGCTCTGAGACAGGCTTCGCTTAGACAGCAGTCCTTTCGTGGGATTGGCAGGACATCAAGAGGCGGATCCACCCAGGGAGCGGGTGGCAGTAAGTCCTCCCAATGAGATCCGGCAGGTCCACTCTTCGTCTCTGGTGATCGGGGGCAGGTTGGCCCGGTTCTACGAGGACTGGACCAAGATAACATCCGACCAGTGGGGGTTGAGCGTGGTGAGAGAAGGGTATGCCTTAGAATTTTCTCGTCTTCTCAGACCATCCTTTCTGGAGTTGCATTGTCTTTCCCGAAGCAAGCGGGCAGCTGTCCTGGAAATGCTTCATTGCCTGTTAAGCCTGGAGGCTGTGATCCCTGTGCCAGCGTCCGAGCAGGGACGAGGAAGGTATTCCATCTATTTCGTGGTGCCAAAAAAGGAGGGCACTTTCCATCCTATCCTGGATCCGAAAAAGGTCAACCAGAGTTTGAAGGTGCCATGTTTTCGGATGGAGACGTTGAAGACCGTAATTGCGGCGGTGAGGAAAGGAGAGTTTTTGGCGTCCCTGGATCTCACCGAGGCTTATCTTCATATCCCCATTCATCTGGAGCATCAGAAGTTCCTCAGATTCATGGTGCTGGGACAGCACTATCAGTTTCAGGCACTTCCCTTCGGTCTGGCCAATGCCCCATGCACCTTCACAAAAGTGATGGTGGTGGCAGCGGTGGCGGCCCTGCGGCAGGAGGGATTCTTGGTGCACCCGTACTTGGACGATTGGTTGATCCGGGCAAAATCCTTGGCAGAGTGTGTACGGTCAGTGGACCGAGTGAAGTCACTCCTGGAGTCCCTGGACTGGATCATCAATGTGCAGAAGAGTCATCTGATACTCTTGCGTTCCCTCGAGTACTTGGGAGCTCGTTTCAACACCCAGCAGGGCAGAGTGTTCCTCACGGATGAAAGGATGAACAAGATTCAGGAACAAGTAGCTCGTCTCCTTCGTCTGCCGCTGCCAAAGGTCTGGGATTATTTACAGGTCCTGGGCTCTATTGCGTTCTCTCTGGAACCTGGTGCCTTGGGCGTTTGATCACCTGAGGCCTCTGCAGAGAGCATTGCTGTCCTCGTGGAATCCTCAGTCGAAACAGTACTTTCTGTCGCTGACGGAGTCGGCCAGGTCCATTCTGGGCTGGTGGATGTCGCGGAGCAATCTGGAAAAGGGGATGCCCCTCAAAGTCCAGGATTGGGTGGTAGTGAGCACGGATGCCAGCCTTCGGGGCTGGGGGGTGGTTTGTCTGGGCAAATCTGCACAGGGGCTCTGGTCGTCGATGGAGCAAGCATGGTCCATTAATCGCCTGGAGAAGAGGTTTCTACCCTTGGGCCGTGGTCGGATGGTGCGAGTTTTCTCAGACAACTCGACCATGGTGGCTTACATCAACTGTCAAGGGGGAACCAAAAGCCCCATGGTGGCGTAGGAGGCTCAGCTGTTGTTCGAGTGGGCGGAACTCCAGCTCGAGGGGATCGCTGCCTCGCATGTAGCAGGAGTCGACAACGTTCAGGCGGATTACCTCAGCTGGCAACAGCTGGATCCGAGGGAGTGGGAACATTCTCCAGAGGCCTGGAATCTCCTTTGCAACTGGTGGGGAACTCCTCAGTTTGATCTTGTGGCAACGAGCCTCAATGCCAAGACTCAGAAGTTCTTCAGCTGTCGGAGGGAGACGGGCAGTAGGGCTAGATGCCCTAGTGTGTCCGTGGCCTTCCGGGCTTCTTCTATATGTTTACCCTCCGTGGCCACTCATAGCAAGGGTTCTCAGACGGATAGAATGTCATCCAGGATCGGTCGTAGTGGTGGCACCGAAGTGGCCTCGTCATCCCTGGTTCGCGGACCTGCTTCGGCTGTCAGTGGACGGGTCTCTGCATCTGTCGCACTTACCGAACCTTTTGCGTCAGGATCTCATATATTCGGATCAGGAGGATCACTTTTGTCTCGCAGCCTGGCTTTTGAGAGGAGGTGATTGCGTGTGAAAGGATATTCTGATTCAGTGATTGCTACTCTTCTGCAAGCACAGCGTCCTCCTACTTCTTTGGCTTATTCCAGGGTCTGGAGAGTGTTTGTTTGAGACCTGGTGTGGGCATCAGGGATTGGACCCTCTATAGGTTTCAGTTTCCCATATTTTGTCCTTTTTGCAGGCGGGCTTATCCAAGCGGTTGGCCCATAGTTCTATTCAGGTCCAGGTTACAGCCTTGGGTTGTCTCAGAGGGAAGGTTCAGGGGAAGGTCTTGTCTGCCCATCCGGATGTGGTGCGTTTTCTATGGGGGGGGTGGCGGTCAAGCATCTTTGCCCGCCTAGTGTTGAAGGTCCTTTGCGAGGAACCTTTCGAACCTTTGGGTCGCACGTTGTTGAAGACGCTTACCCTGAAGACTGTCTTTTTGGTGGCTATCTGTTCAGCTAGGCGGATTTCAGAGTTGCAAACACTGTCTTGCCTTGATCCTTTTCTCCAGATTTCGTCAGATAAGATTTCCTTGCGGATGTGCCTTCCTTTCTCCCCAAAGTGGTTTCAGCTTTTCACGTGAACCAAGCCGTGGAATTACCTGGGTTTCCAGATTGGGCTCGGGATCCCTCAATAGGTCAAGAGCTTCATTTGTTGGATGTGTGACGTGTGGTATTGAGGTACTTGAAGATCACTAATGCTTTCCGTCGCTCTGATCATTTATTCGTCCTGTTTGGGGGAGCAAAGAAAGGAGAGAAGGCGTCTAAATCCTCCTTGTCCCACTGGTTAAAAGAAACTATCTCTGCAGCTTATGTCACTAAAGGGAGAGCTGTTCTGGTGGGGCTGAGGGCACATTCGACTAGGGCTCAGGCGGCTTCTTGGGCTGAGTGTCAGCTGGTATCTCCCCAGGAGATCTGTAGGGCCGCGGTGTGGTCCTCCTTACACACTTTCACCAAGTATTACTGTTTGGATGTACAGGTTCCAGAGGAGGACTCGTTTGGGGAGAGTGTCTTCGAGCGGGTCTTTCGGGTTCCCGCCCAATATAGAAGGGCTTTGGTACATCCCATTTGTCTGGACTGATCTGGGTATGTTCAGGAAAGGAAAATTGGTACTTACCTGCTAATTTTCGTTCCTGTAATACCACAGATGGGTCCAGAGGCCCGCCCTGAGGATCTGTGCCGAAAGACTGCTGTATTTGTTTGCAAAGCAGAATTGCCATTTTTGCTGGCTAAGTTGTTTTTTCAATTATTAAGTTTTTTCATTGATTGTTCCAGTTGGTCAGGGGTATCCAGTTGGTAACCTTATTCGCCATTTGCTAAAGTTTAGTAATCTTGCTTTGGGTATCGAGTAATACTGAGGGACTGCAGGTGGCATTCTCGTATATGTGGCAGTGCCCAAAGTTTTGTTCTCTACCTCCATCTGCTGGTAGGGATGAATAAAACTCATTTGTCTGGACTGATCTGTGGTATTACAGGAACGAAAATTAGCAGGTAAGTACCAATTTTCCTATCTCATGTTATCACAGAAAAATCCAAGGCAATATCTTGGGCACATTTGAACATACCCAGATCAGTAAGCAAACTTGTGCTAATTCAACCTATTTTCTTTATGCCATATAATATAAAAATAGCAGAAACAGCAAGAAAGTACTGGAAGATGGCATATGGTCAGTCCATCTGGCATATCTATAATATATTTGTAAGTGCATGAAATGCAAATAGACAAGAAAAAATAATCAAAGGGATTATTTCTTCTGTTTTTATTTTATGCTTGGAAATAAATAAAGCATAGTAGTATTGGATGAATGAATGTTTGTGTTACAAACTATTAGATGCACGAAAAAAGTTTTGTTTTTGTACTGAAGGCTGATTCGCTCTTTGTGATGTTGGGTGAGTCACTTTATACTCCAGTACAAACTTGTGGCCCTATTTATTTGGAGGCCGAGAGTCCGCACTATTTATCCAGATATGTAGCAACAGCTGAGTATCTGGCTACCTTCAGCGGATGCCACTTAGCCGTATACGTCACTTATCTGGCTAAGTAGATAGCTGGATTTCTAGTGGGTGGGCAGTGGGTAGATCGGAGAGGCACTCCTTATCTGGCTAACTTAGCCGGATATGTAGCAATATTCAAATTTACCAAGTTAAGTTAATTGAATAAGTTAGAGGTCTAATTCAGCTGGATATAAGATAGCTAACTTACATAAATAACTTATATAAATGAAATCCACTTTGAAGCGCTGAAAAAAGTGTGTGAAAAGTGGAATATAAATCTAAATAAAATAAATAAAATAAAAACAAAAAAAATAAAAAAAGTTTTAAATATCTACCTCTCTGCATTTTTTCTATAGACACAAAATGGGAAAAACCTTTTGTCAATAACCCGCTTAGATTGTAAGCCCTTTGGGGATAGGGAATTATCACAGTACCTGTATGTAATCCATTAAAATGCCTGAAAGTCAAAATATAAATCTGAAAAAAATAAAAATCATTAAGGCATTTCTCCCATTCTCTATCTCTATGAGATAGATCCTTGATGAATAGGCCTTAATGGTCTAAAGAAACTGAAAAAGTGGCTACATTGCCCAAAGACAAACTGCAAAATTGTTGAAGCCTCTGAAAGCTAAAATTGCTATGATTACAAAGAACTTTATTTTTCCTTTAGTAAAAGGGAACAGTGGCTATATTGCAAGAGTAATCTTTGTCTAGAACAGAATCTCTTCCAAAACAGCATTTTACCCGTTTTTTTGTTTTTTTTTTAAGGACAAAATAAATGTGAATATAATTTTTGCTTCTATACTAAAATCCTTTTGATTTCTACCTTGACATTAGGTTCTGTGAAATGCAGTAACTCAGGATCTACTAATAGTTTACTTTCTATGTTGAAGAACTTTTCGTCAGGGCATTTCTTCCAAATAAGTGTTTAGGATCTTTAGCAGCTTCCTTAGGTACTGTTTTAGAGTCGCCTATCAATAAGGGATATACATGGATCTAAACAGGAGGTAAATGAGCAAAAAAAAAAAAACCAAAACAAGATACTTGGCTGCAATGTTGGTTTTACTAAGGAATTCTCTAAGGATTTGTCACTCATCCATTTTCTCTGCTACTCTCAGATCGTCTCTGTACATATGTAGTCTAGGTCCAGTGTTTGCAAATCATGCATATTCATTTTGGCTATTGAGATAGCTAGAATGGTTAGATGTACCTCAGGGACTGGGTTGGAAAACATTGGTCTAGGCGGTTGTTTCAAATCAAAAATTGAATGGTACATATGAAACAGTGATTTACAATCTCAATACTGCTGGCCCTCTGTCACAGCCCTTGGATTAGCACAAAGGACCAACAGAGCTTTCACATCTAGCTCTCAGATCTGCAACATGCATGCTCTAGTGTTCTAACAGTAGTTACCTAATACACAGGTCGATACAGTTATGCCGCGTTAGAGTGCGGCAGTGCCAGGCGCACCCTCGTTCCCCGCACGCACAGTTCTCTTCACCTACCGCTCGATACTCTCTTCAAATTGCATGCAAATGCATGCCGCGTTAGGCGAAGGTTAGGCCCGCGCAACCCATTTTACTGTATAGAGCGCCTATACAGTATCCTGGGTGCGCGGGCCTAACGCTTCACGGCCACGCTGGTACCTGTCATTTCAAATGTCATTTCAAATGACATTTGAAATGACAGGTACCAGGAAGTGGACAGTTATGTTCTCCGATGCTCGGTAAACTTTCCCCCAGCCCCCGCTCACCTGCCCTGGCTGCGTCCGGTCTCCGGTGCAGCCCCAGTCCTGTCCCCTCCTCCCGAAGCAAAAAAACAAAACCGAAAAAGTAGCAAGAGAGCGAGGGGAGAGACGGGCAATCCTAGGCTCGGGCCTGCTAGTCCCCTCCCCTCTCCTCCCGAAGCAGGGCGCAAAAAGCAGCCTTGCTCCGGGAGGAGGGGGGGGGGGCAGTTTAAAGCGACGAAGCGACTTACTTTTGCAGCCCTCCCCCCTCCGGACATCGGCGACGACCGCGGCTCCAGCCTCCAGCTGTCAGACAGACGCATCGCATGTGGGAAAGCGGCCCCTATGCGTGCAATTGGTTGCTCAAGACGTGACGTCACGACGTTTGGCGTCACGGCATGTGACGTCACGTCTTGAGCAGCCAATTGCACGCATAGGGGCCGCTTTCCCACGTGCGATGCGTCTGTCTGACAGCTGGAGGCAGGAGCCGCGGTCGTCGCCGATGTCCGGAGGGGGGGGCTGCGGCGCAAGGAGAGAAGACGCAACTTACTCCAGCCAGCCCCCACTTCGGCAGCTCCCCTTCGGCAGCCCCCCTACGGCGGAGTCGGCAGTGTAAAGCGAGACGGACCTTCGGCGGAGACGGCACTGTAAAGCGAGACAGACTGCGGCGCAAGGAGAGGAGGAGAGAGAAGATGCAACTTACTCCAGCCAGCTCTCCTCCGGACAGCGGCTCCTCTGCCTCCCAGCTGCCGGCGAAGATAGACGCCCGAACGGGTAGGCCCCTCGTGCAATTTGACCTCAAGGCGTGACGTCGCATGCCGTGACGCCAAACGTCGTGACGTCACGCCTTGAGGTCAAATTGCACGAGGGGCCTACCCATTCGGGCGTCTATCTTCGCCGGCAGCTGGGAGGCAGAGGAGCCGCTGTCCGGAGGAGGGCTGGCTGGCTGGAGTAAGTTGCGTCTTCTCTCTCCTCCTCTCCTTGCGCCGCGGTCTGTCTCGCTTTACAGTGCCGTCTGCGCCGAAGGTCCGCCGTGGTCCGCCTCGCTTTACACTGCCGTCTCCGCCGAAGGGGGGCTGCCGAAGTGGGGCCGCCTTGGATTTTTTTTTTTCGCTTTTTTTTTGCTTCGGGAGGAGGGAGAGGACTGGGGCTACCCCGGAGACCGGCACCCATGGACGCGACCAGGGCAGGTGAGCGGGGGCTGGGGGAAAGTTTGCCGCTTACCCTTACTCCTGCCTCTAACGCAGGAGTAGGGGTAGGCGGTAAACTAACAGGTTAAACGTGCGGCAAATCGGCAGGGAAAAAAAGTGATAGTCGGAGCGCGAGTCACAGTATCGGAGGGAATAGCTAATTCGTTCATTAAATAGCTAATTCGCTCATTTACATATCATTTACATGCTGCGTGCGGGAAAGGTTACGGGTCGGTTTCAAGAAGCGCTAAGGACGCGTGAAACTGGAGACTGTATCGCAGGATCGCCTTACGCGTCCCAATTGTGCGCCCACAGCGAGTTAATCTCCAACCGCACCTTACAGTATCGAGCTGACAAGAAACAACATTTAGAGAATCAGCCTTACAGACACCACAAGGAATTGTCTATCAAAATAGATAATAGCTTAGCATTGCAAATTGTGTTAAGGTCATTAAATTGGTTTCTATAATTAACTTTCCTGGGAATATACTGTATGTGGACTTCAACAACAACATAAAGGAAAATTTAGGGATTGGCAGTGTGCCATTTCATTTTTTAATATACACAAGTAACATATTAGAGCTCATCCAAGTCACCTACTGTATGACCGTCCCCCCACCCCCAAATGACTTATGACATGGTTAATTTATATATAATTGCACAGCTTTTCAACATAGGTGACATTCAGTATCTTCTACAGGAAGTGAATTTAAGTATAATGGCATGATGGGGAAAGCAGTAATGGTATTGTAAGTTATTTACAACATTTCAAGAAATTGATAACATTCCCATACCACTGGAGATGTGTTAATGATATAATTTGGATACATTTTATGTTATACTATGAGTATTTTTATGTATCTGCAATGATCATATTACTGAAATTTGCAGAATACAAGATTGTTAAATAAAATAAATAACAGGAGCGTGGGTATTTCAGGGCTGTCTGTAGGCCAGTGTGAATGGTACGACTGTACCTGGACCCATAGCTGGAGGCGTCTCGCACTGGTTGTATCTGCATACACTGGGAGTAGTGAGGTTGCTGGCAGACAGGAATAGCAGCAGTATATCTGACCTGTGCAGGGCTGAAAAGAAGGTCCAGGTATCCCTTCTCTTTGGTGAGGAAAGGCTACAGCTATGGAAGCATTTTTAAGCTGCTGCTGGTGCTGCCCACCTGCCTCCTGTGACTAATTGGTTCTGATTAGCAAAATGAAGGAATCAGCTGCAGGAGGTGGGGCAATAGCAGCAGCTCAGAAATGCTTCTGCCTGGTGTACCCATTGCTGTAACAGAGGGGAAGGCAGAAAGAGGTAAGCATAATGGGTGGAGGAGGGGGGAAAGGGAGATGAATGAGACATACCTGGTGCAGTAGTGAAATGCAAGGCTGTGCTTTCACTGTCACAGGTGGTTGTTTCAGGAGCCAATACAAGGGAGGAGGAATAGCCTAGTGGTTAGATCAATGGGCTACAAACCAGGAGACCAAGGTTTGAGTCCCGCTGTTGCTCCTTGTGACCTTGGGCAAGTCACATTGCCTCAGGTACAAAACTTAGATTGTAAGCTATCTGGGGATAGGGAAATACCTACAGTTCCTGAATGTAAACTGATCAGATATCTCAGATCGAATGTCGGTATATAAAAATAAATAAATAAATAAGTTGGGAGAAATAGCAGGCATCTGGAAAGCAGATGTGGACAGAATGTATGTTAATGCTGTCCATGCCCAGGCTCCAACAATAATATCCAGGGCATCAAATGTTAGCCCATCCCAGAAGGCACATTCACATCCTTACCATTTACATTGATAATTGCAACACCAGGTTTGGGTTCTGAATGCTCTTGCTGAACCCATTGAGAACACTACTTCAAGAGCACCAGCCCCCTGATAAGGTCTAACTGGCCTGGCAGAATCTAACAGTTCCCGCGCGGTTCTAAAGTCAAAATCACTTTTTTAAATAAAAGCAGTATGTTACTTCCAACAGTATGGATATGGAATGTCCATACTTTATCCCACGGCGATAATCAAAGCAAATCTATTCACGTAGTTTTGCTTTGATTATTGGTGCAAACTCCACAAGTAAAAACTACTTGTAGTATTTACCCCAATGCGGGCAGTTTAATTATTGTTCCCTGTTATGTTCGAATGCTGTATTATAGGAAATCCAAAGATGTGACGGAGTTTTTCTTCCAAGTTGGGTAATTTTGGCACTCCTGAAATCTACAGTTCCTTTCATCACCGGTACTTAATTTGTGGGTCAGGAACTGAACTAGTTATAAAAACCAGTTCATGAGGTGAAGCCCTGTTAGAAAAAAATCAGGAACAGGGAGCAGGACACTGAAGCCACTGGATGTGGAGGTTTCTGAAACCTGATCTCTGGTGTTGCAGAAGTCATAACAGAACCTTAAAATGTGGATTTAATTTTGTGGTGGAATGCCCACGTGATTTTGTCATGTGTTATATGAGTTGCAAACAGAAAAGGTTTGAGAATCACTGTGGCATGCAAAAATCACTGCCCCACTTTCGCCTCCCCTGGTGCTGTGGCCTTGTGGAATCTCGCTTGGTATCCTGTAACTGCATTGCAGAACTGCAATCTAAGTTCCACTAAATAGTAAGGAAGTCAGATCTTGTTGATCACAAGTGAATTTAAATGAGCACCAAGTACAATGAATAGTGCAATACAGGGATTTGCTTTCATGACTGGATCTGATACAGTCTGTTACCACTGACAGTGCAGTCCTCAGTCCTGCTGATGACTGTTTTACATCATCTGGAGATAACAGTAATCAGGGCTTTCACATAAGCTAAAGGGATGCTCCATTTGACAGAAGCATGCATCTTTTGCAACCTCAGTAAATGCAGAACTTACCAGAAACCAAAAAAGAATGTTTTCAGATCAATTATTCTTCTATACATTGGGGCAATAAAGAATTATGCACATTATCCTTTCATGAGATGAAGTCATGAATCATAACCTAATAACGTTTCTTTTAAATAGAATATGACAAAAAAAAATGAGACTGGAAAAATTCATGCTTCAGAAATGGCTATTTTATTTTGAGAGTATTCTCGGATGGCCAGTAAGTGTACTGTAGAAAGATGCCTCTTGCAAATTATAGTTATTTTATTCCATTTATTCACAAACCATTTTGAGATCACAGAAGGCCCAATTAACCATTCCTAAATGATTTTTGTAATTTTGTACTAATTCTGTGGTAAAGGTTCTTAAGAAATGTAGTTCCAAGTGTTTCTTCCGTATGGTACTTAAACAAAATCCTGTTCATCTAAAAATGTTTGCAGATTATTTCCATGCTCAAGCCCACAGAAACAAATCACATCTACTGTGGACATTGTAGAAAACTGAACTGTTCTATCTATGGCAATCATAAGGAAGCCTTCACATTTGTAGCTTGCAAGAGCAGTATGGCTGTGCTGGATGCAAAAGTTAGTGCTTTGGATTCCATTTTTTATTGTGGAAATCACCATTATAAATAAAGCACAACTTTAAGAAGATGAAAAACATTTTCAATTTCTTTTCTAAATATCACGGTTCGTATTCTCTGGAGGGATGAGTGTGGCAGCAAGGCTCTTATTCATATAATATATCTTGCACAGTTTGTATACAGGAATGCCATGAACACTGAATTATAATTATAATGGTTAGGGTGGGTTTGTTTGGGTTTTTTTTGCATAAATGTGTGAAAGCAAACTGATCCTGTTGTGAAACACCATAACAGTTGTTTGTAAATGAGATTAAGAAGGTGCCACTTCTTCATGACTCTCTGCATCCAGAAAAGACATTTAAAAAATCCATGTTTTTATGAAGCTTTCCTTCATGCAGTCCTTAAATTATGAAGACTCCTGCATTTTCAGTACAAGAAAATCTATATAATTTGTCAGACCACTAGACATATTTCTGAAAAATCTACAACGCTTGAAAGATGTAATCACAATTTGTGTTCCTGTATTAGAGTTCATGCACTAAAAAGCAATGATGTCAAGAGCATATGATAGGTTTGCTGGTGGTTTTATTGTTTTCAGAATGAAAATATTAATTTGCAGCCATACATGAGGAGTAAACACAAGTATATTTTGAGAAACAAATGCATCTTCCATTAATGTATGTACGGCCAAATACAGTTTGCCATTTCCCATTTCCTTCAATTTCAGTTTTCGTTTATATAATTCCAATATTTATATCCCCCTTTCTAAAAACAATCAAAACAGTTTACAATTGTTACATGGTAACTATAATCATATCTACATACAGCTTAAATTGGTCACTAACATGGCAACATTTATATAACACAAAAATAGAATAAACATTAAGAACAGGCATAGTTCAATGTCTCAGGCCATCAGTTGAAACTAAATATTATAACTCTAGGTCACTATACATTTATATAGTTAAACCAACTCTAAATCACATTTTATTCTGTCTTCCAATAACGAAAATAGCAACTCAACTAACATACTCCAGAATTTCAATCAACCATTTGAAAAAGCCAGGTCTTCAACATTGTTTTAAAAGTAGGAAGTTCCTTGGCAAAACAAATCTCCTGGGACAAAGAATTCCACAAATGTGGAACAGTATTTAAAAAGGATCTAAAATCGAAGTGGAATACAGGACAGTGAGCAGTGTTTTAATGATGAAAATGAGGACCTGTCTGTGTAGCAGCAGGTGGATGATTCTTTTTATAGTCTGAGTTAAATCACAAATTAAAAGGCTTTACAGTGATACTGCTTGTCAAGAGAAAGGCAAAGAAACTAAGCATTCTTTGAGTATTATAAATTGGCATTGTGGCACTGTCTTGCTATTTTTATTCCTAATGTTTCAGTTGTTTTGGTCAAAGATTTTTTTTGAACTGCACCTCAAAAGAAGTTAGAGCCCAATGTTTTCAGTTCTCTACAATTCTGCACCCATTTGTTCTGGCTCTGGGGACCATGTGTAGTCCTCAGTTTTGATTCACTTTGCATATTTCTCACTCTTCAGTAGATAGATGGTTCCTACTTGCTGCTTATTAGTGTAGTCTCACCAGAGACTTTTTCTTTCCTTTGCATTTCATACCATGCAGAACACCACCATATTGGAATTTATGGATAAAAGATGCTCCAAAGAGCAGGGAGGACTTGCTGCGTATATTTGGCATGTACTAAACAAATGATTAATAATAAGAAATGTTGTTATAATGGTGTCAATAATTTTTTTTTAAAGAGAGACTTCACAGATGTAATATATAAATGTAATGTGAGCATCATACTAGGTGTCCTAAGGAAATGTTTGTCTCACATTGAAATCTCCGCCTTATATATAATAATCGGTCTTCACACGTGATTTTTTTTTTTTTTTAAACGGATTGATCAAAGTATGACATCACACAATACTTTACCGATGGCAACGAAGAAGCAAGAAAATGCAGGAAAAGTGTGTAGAAAAATGCCCTAGCACTGAATTTACCATAGTAAGGAATCTTGGTCAGCATTCCATCTCTAATAGACCTGAAAGATACAAATTACCTGAAAGCGGATGCTATGGCATTGCAAAATCTTTACATTTTTGCCTCTGAACATTGACATTAGGCTGGCTTACAGGACATATCATCATAGTTATATATTGTATAATTCCAAATTTGGAAAGGAGGGGGGTCTTGTACCTTAATGCTATGATTAAATCACCAATATATAAAGCCAAAGACATTTTTTATTTTCACAATGGAGAAATCACTACTTACCTGATAATTTCCTTTCCTTTATTAAGGACAGGTGGATCCAGAACCAGTGGGTTATGCACCTCTACCAGCAGATGGAGACGGAGCAAAGCTGACGTCATGGTATATATACCCCTGCACCAACATCAGCTCGCCAGTTTTTTCTGCAAAAATCAATTGTGGACAAACTAACAAAACATGATTATTAACAGATAACCATTCCAGCACTTAGCCAACAGGAAAAAACTGAGCTTAGACAGAGTGTAATAACACTAGTCTAGGGACTGGAATAACAGTTACCAGTAACCCTTGGAACATGCAGCCATGCAGGAGGACAATAGCGCAATCATCTGGCAGCCAAGGGCGGGAAGGTGGATCCACCTGTCCTTATTAAAGAAAAGGAAATTATCAGGTAAGTAGTAATTTCTCCTTTCTTAACATATGGACAGATGGATCCAGAACTAGTGGGATGTACAACAGTTACTCCCAAACAGGGCAGGAGGCTGCCCACGGTCTGATCAACACCGCATGCGCATAGGTTGTATCCTCCCAGGCATGCATATTCATGCGGTAATACCTGGGAAATAAGTGTGTAAGGAGGACCATGTTGCAGCTTGGAAAATGCCGACGGGAGACAAAAAATCTAATCTCAGCCCATGACACTGCCTGAGCCGAGGTGGAATGAGCCCTAACTTGACCAGGCAACGGCTGCTCAGCATCCACATATGTGACCAAGACTACTTCCTTAATCCAGCGGGCTATTGTAGCCTGCAATGCTGACTTGCCCTGTTTACTCTCCCCCCCCCCCCCCCCCCCATGAGAACAAATAGACGGTCTGTCTTCCTGAGAGGTTTGGAAACCTCCAATTACCGCAAGATATGGCCCTTTGATGTCAAGAGGCATAAAAGGGAGACTGTCCAGAGATGGCAGGGAAATTGACTGACTCAAGTGAAAATCCGAGATCACTTTTGGCAAAATAAGAAACGGTACACAGCTGTATGCCCCCGGAGTCACCCATAGAAGGCCTCCCGGCGAGATAAGACCTGCAGTTTGGATACTCTACCCGCAGAACAAATTGCCACAAGAAACACCGTTTTCAAAGTCAGTAACTTCAAGGAGAGATTACGCATCAGTCGAAAAATTAGACCTGCCAAAAAATCCAAAACTAGATTAAGACTCCACAAAGGCATCAGTAACTGCAAGGGCAGACAAAGTTGCTTCACTCCTTGTAAGAAACGGGCCACATCTGGATAAGTTAACAGGGTCCACCATCCACCTGACCTCTGAACAGGCAAGAGCCGCCATCTGTATCTTTAATGAATTAAGGGCCAATCTTTTACTCAATCCATCCTGTAAAAATTCCAAAATGAGCAGGATCTTAACTGAACAAGAAAGAACCCCTTGATCTTCATACCAAGCCTTAAACACTTGCCAGACCCGCATATAGGCTAAGGAAGAGGAGAACTTTCTCACTCGTAGCAAGCTGGCAATCACTGCAGTAGAATATCCATGCTTCAGCAACTGAGCCCTTTCAAGGGCCACACCATAAGACAAAATCAAGTTAGATCTTCATGAAAAACAGGCCCCTGCCATAGCAGATCCCTGTGAACCAGAGGGAAGAGTCCACCAGGAGCCTTCGCAAATCTGCATACTACGGTCTCCTGGCCCTATCTGGTGCCACCAGAAGCACCATTCCCAAGTGATGCAATCGTTCGAATCATTCTGCCCAACATTGGACCTCAAGGAAAGTCACACAGCAGCTTCCCTCCAGCCACTCCTGCATGAGGGCATTTATTCCCAAAGACTTTTGATCTCTTCTGCAACTGAAAAAGCAAGGAAACTTCACAGTGTGAAAAGTTGCCAGAAGGTCCAGAAAACTGAAAGTCCCAACGATCTACTGTGAGCTGGAATACCTCGTTTGACAATTCCCGTTCTGCTGGATCCAGACTCTGACTGCTGAGAAAGTCGGCTCTTACATTGCTTTTCTTGCAATGAGCGAGGTCCTGTGCCCACTGAACTACCTTCCCCCACTGAGAAAACAGGGGAGCCCGAAAATCATGCGACACTTCTGACAGCTCCTTTTTCCATTCCCGCATCAAGCTGGGAGGAATTGAGCTTAGCAAAATCAGAGGCAATTCTCCCTAAGCCTCCAATTAGCGCCTGCACAAGTTAGAGAGAATGCCCGAATACGGCAAGCAGCACAAAAGGCGAGGCACTCAGGCATCTTTGCTATTGGTGCCACTCTAATAGGCATCTGATAACAGTGTGCCCAGCTGTGTTAGCGCTGCAAAAAACAGACCCCCAAAATTTATGCACCCAAAAATTAGGCACTCAACAGTGTCCCAATAAGTGCACAAAAGTGAGCTCCCACCAGGACAGTTCACATAAAGTGCTTGCATGTGCGTGCATGCATCACTCAACTAGGCGTCTAACTAGGTGCACAAACTGGACACACAACTGGATGCACAGCCGAGTGCAGAAGCATGAACCAACTTAACTGAAGAGGGCAGTCTAATGCGCAAGAAAAACTGGGCGAAAACACTGCCACAGCCTAACATGCGGTAAACTCGAACCTGAGAGCGGGGCCTACCCAAAAAAGCTGCTCAACCCGCCAAGCTGCCCACGTCCTCTAAGCCCCCTCAGAGGTTGGAAGGAACATCAGATTGGCGCGCTGAGCAAGGAGACTGGAGGGGAGAGCCCTACTTAACTCCCCTAATTACCTCAGCCTGTCTGGCTGAGTACAAAGTTGGTCTCCGGCTGCGAAGGGAGAGTGCAAGGACCTTCACCACTGTGCTCAGCTTCCTGGACCCGCTTGCCTTTCAGCTTTTTCTTTTTTTCTTTTTTTTTTTAACAGGTGATTCCACACAGGCAGAAAACCAGCTAGTGGACCAAGACACTCATCTTGAGTGAGGGATCCAAGGATATCACCTCAGGAATTCTTGATTGAGGGAGGAACCATAGGTTATCACCACAGGAGAGCGGAGCAAATAATTTTTCTCCTTCTTTTCTCCTTTAAAATTTTTAAGCAATCCCCAGTAGGGAGATGCACATCCACCATCTGCTGGAGACGGAGGATACTAGTGGACTGATGTTGGTGCAGGAGTATATATACCGTGACATTAGCTTTGCTCTGTCTCCATCTGCTGGTAGAGGTGCATAACCCACTAGTTCTGGATCCACCTGTCTGTATCCTAAGAAAACTAAAGCTTTAGAATAGTCTGATGTAGACACATTGGCAACAGACATGATGAGTGACCTAGTTCAAACAGGGAGATTTTAGGACAGTTCTAGATATGACAGCTCCATTCTAATACATTATGGTACTTGAATCACTAATTTCAAATGGAAGCATCAATTACAACTACCACAATACATTAAGATATAAAGTAAAAAACCAGAACAGGCAAAGAATCTCCCAACTGAGTCACCTGGAAGCTCTACAAATAGGAAATCATATTTTAGTTTTCCTTTACTGTTTAGTGAGAAATACCAACATTGCAAATGAGTAAAAATCAAGGTGTGGAAGAAAGTAACATATCTGGAGAGGCTGTAAGATGTCAGTTAAAATAAATAAGAACTAATTATCATTAAATAGTGTGAGTGTAGGTAATTAAAAACAAATATTTAAGGCATGCATGTATATTTTCTTTACAAAAATGAGGCCTGCTGAAAATATATATACAGTTACAACTTTTTTTTTTTTAAAGACATTAAATATAAACCATTTTAATATTTATCTAGGCAACTAAACAGGAGCGGAGCCTTATGAAGCCACTTTATGACAGATATAGAATTATCAAGCAATTGTTGTCAACAGCTTCTTTGATTCCAACAATTGTAAGTCAAATATGAATTCAACATTTTTTGTTGCCTTTTTCTTTTTTGCACTCCATCTCTAGACCTCCCTCTCTCCCCTGCCCCCTACTCCCCTACCACACAGCCTGTTTGGGTGGCTCTGGTACTCCTCACTTGCCTGATGGCTGGAGGGTTTCACCTCTGAGGCCCATCTTCAGAGCATAACCATTTTCCCATCCTTCCTGGATCTGAGCATACCACTTCTGCAACACAGGCAAACAGACTTGGGATCCAAACTTGGATCCCCTGTGTCACAGTGCTATGCATCGAGTCTCGGGGGCTATCCAGATAGAATGAATTTTGGTTTTGTTTAGGGCATAACACATGGAGCTTTTTTATATGTTTATGTAAGGTAACTTTTAAAATGCAATAATTTTAATGTCAAACAAAACAAAATTTCGCCACAAGCCAGTGATGTTAGCAAGAAATGGCTCTCAATATAATCATACAGAGAAAAATAAATTTGTTATAAATGACTATCTTTTCTGTAAAGATTTAAATGACCATCGTAAATCGGTGCAAGCACTGTATAAGAGTTCCATATGTCTCAAGTCTTAAATGCACCTAAGTGTTGTAATCATAGGTCATAGGAGTTAGGGTTTCATGTAGATGTCAAAAGTTTTTTTATTATATTTTAATTATGCAATTATTTCTTACTGCTTTTGCTCATCGCATGACTATCTTTTTAAGAGTGAAAATATTTTTAATAAAAACTTAGAAAAGAGAGACAAATAGAGACTTATGATTGAACCTACTGGTTTTGAAAAAAACTTGGTTAACTAACCTGTTTTACTAGTTCTGAGGTCTCTGTCTCTTAAAAACAAAAACTCAAAAAATCAAAATTTGAATCCTATAAACGATTGTTCAATAAAGGTTGGCTTTTTAATAGTATTTTTATCCAACACGATTTGTGGTATTGTTCACAGCTAGCTATTTTTGTGGGAATATATTGGACACTAGCTGGTCCCTGTTTTTGTCATTGCTAACCAGGCATTTAACAAGCAAGTTATCTGGCTAATTGCTGAAATATCAATATTGCCAGAAGTTTAAAAAGTAAGATGGTCGAGTTAGATTGTATAGCAGTTAATGATGAGATAGACATAATTGGCATCTCAGAGACCTGGTGGAAGGAGGATAACCAATGGAACAGTGCTATATCAGGGTACAAATAATATCGCAATGATAGGGAAGGTCAACTTGGTAGGGGCGCGTGGCACTTTATGTCTGGGAGGGCATAGAGTCCTCCTGGATAAAGATCATGGTGTGGAGGAGTAGCCTAGTGGTTAAAGGTCTATTTAGACCTTATTTAGACCTTTAACCTAGTGGTTAAAGGTCTAAATAAGGTCTATGTACCCACACATCACAACTTAGACTACCCCTCTAATTATTCAAGATATTTATTCACGCTTTAAACATTCCTTACATTGATCCTCGTCCTGTCGACGAGTTATTATCATCATTATTATTATTATTATTATTGTCTATGTAATTTAAGTTGTATTATTTATATTTATATGTTATATGTTACTCTTATGTTAAGAAAAGCTGTTTAATGTAACGCCTTTATTGCGACAGTTATTGTTCTATGTAAACCGACCTGATTCGATACTTGTATTGAGAATGTCGGTATATAAAAATCCGAAATAAATAAATAAAGCAGAGGGCTATGGAAACCAGGGTTCAAATCCCACTGCCACTCCTTGAGACTGGGCTAGTCACTTAACTCTCCATTGCTCAGGTTCAAAACTTAGATTGTAAGCCCACTGGGGATAGGGAAATAAATACATACAGTATATGAATGTAATCTGCTTTGAAGTGGTTGAAAAGCAGAATATAAATTTATGTATAACATACAAATTCACAGTAGAATCTTTATGGGTGGAAATCCCATGTGTCTTGGGTAAGAGTATAGTGATAGTATACTACTGTGTACCTGGACAAAAAGATCAGATGAATGATGAAATGCTAAGCGAAATCAGGGAAGCTAAACAATTTGGCAGTGCAGCAATAGTGGGAGATTTTAATTACCTCAATATTGACTGGGTAAACGTAACATTAGGACATGCTAGAGCAGGAGTGGGCAAGTCCGGTCCTCGAGGGCTGCAAACCAGTCTGGTTTTCAGGATAACCCCTAATGAATATGCATGAAATAGATTTGCATACAACTGAGGCAGTGTGTATACAGGTCTCTCTCATGCATATTCATTAAGGATATCCTGAAAACCCGACTGGTTTGCAGCCCTCGAGGACCGGAATTGCTCACCCCTGTGCTAGAGAGTTAAGTTCCTGGATAGAATAAATGACTGCTTCATGGAGCAATTGGTTCAGGAACTGACGAGAGAGGGAGCTATTTTAGATCTAATTCTTAGTGGAACACAGCATTTGATGATAGAGGTAACTGTGGTGGGGCCACATGGCAATAGTGACCATATCATGATCAAATTTTAATTAATGACTGGAAGAGAAACTATGTAAATCTACAGCTCTAACATTACATTTTCAGAAGGGAAACTTCGATTAAATGAAAAAGAGTTTACAACAGGTCTGGACATTATTTAAAAATTCAATCTTGCCAAACAATCACCAACATGGATAAAAGATGAGGTGAAAGAGACTATTTTAGCCAAAAAAAGTCCTTCAAAAATTGGAAGGATCCAACTGAAGAAAATAGGAAAAAGAATAAGCATTGTCATGTTAAATGTAAAATATTGATAAGATAGGCTAAGAGCAATTTTGAAATTAAGTTGGCTATAGAGGCAAAAACTCATAATAAAAACTTTAAAAAATATATCTGAAACAGGAAGCCTGTGAGAGAGTTGATTGGACTTTTAGATGATCGAGGGGTTGAAGGGGCCATTAGAGAAGATAAAGCCATCATTGAAAGACTAAATGAATTCTTTGCTTCTGTGTTTACTAATGATGATTTTGGGGAGATATCGGTTCCGGAGATGGTTTTCAAGAGTGATGATACGGATGAAAGGAACCATATCACGGTGAAGTTGTGCGAGTAGTAGGCCAGATTGACAAACTAAAGAGTAGCAAATCACATGGACCAGATGGTATACATCCCACGGTTCTGAAAGAACTAAAAAATAACATTTCAGATCTATTAGTAAAAATGTGTCTATCATTAAAATTGTCCATTGTACCTGAAGACTGGAGGGTGGCTAATGTAATCCCAATATTGAAAAAGGGTTACAGGGGTGATCTGGGAAACTATAGACCTGTGAGCTTGAATTCAGTGCCGGGAAAAATAGTGGAAACTATTCTAAAGAACAAAATCACAGAACATTAAAAAAAATGGTTTAATGGGACACAGCCAGCATGGATTTACCCAAGGGAAGTCTTGTTTCATAAATCTGCTACTTTTTCTTTGAAAGGGTTTATAAACATGTGGATAAATGTGAACAGATATATATAGTGAATTTGGATTTTCAGAAGGCATTTGACAAAGTCCCTCATAAGAGCCTTCTAAGAAAACTAAAAAGTTATGGGATAGCTGGCGATGTCCTTTTATGGATTGCAAACTGGTTAAAAGACAAGAAATGGAAAATAGGATTAAATGGTCAGTTTTCTCAGTGGAAGAAGGTACACAGTGGAGTGCCTTGGGGATTTGTACTTGGACTGATGCTTTTCAATCTAACTAGATAAATGAGGCTTGACCGACGTGCTGCAAATGCGCAGTAGAGAGCAGCTCTACTGTGCGTGTGCGGCACAGAGCTCTGAGCGAAGTGCTGATGTTACGCCCCAAAGCAGAGAGATCGGAAAAGAGTGTCATAAAGGGGAAGAGGAAAGGGCCGATGAGCCGCTGCTCCAAGAAACGGCTCCTCAGACATGTTAACAGCCTGAGCCCGTCCCTCCGTCGCCGGTGAAGGGGGGAGGGAGTAGGGACGGCGACGGAGGGACGGGCTCAGGCTAACATGCTACAGTTTCGTCAGCAAATGCTTCCTCCTTTAGCCCGGTCTCTCCCTTAACTTTCCTGGCTGGCACTGAAGAGGAGGAAAGGGCAGAAAAGTCACCGAGCCATCCATCTGCCGCCGGGGAAGGGGGGAGTGAGTTGGGATGGCCGGAGCAGAGCTAAATCTCGCCTGTTTTAACCAGCACACAATAGGACAACAGCCGGCCCTGTAGAAGAGAAAAAGAGGGAGTGGAGGAGGGCTGAGGGAGAGGGAAGGGATTATGGATGAGGTGAGAGGGGATGAAAGGAAAAGGGAAGAGGATATGACTGAGTAAATGGGAAGGGTAAGAAGTTGAGAAGAGAGCGGCTCTGACCGACGGAATCTCATCCGTTTGAACGGGCCTAACGTCTTGTATATTTATAAATGAACTGGAAAGGGTTATGGCGAGTGAGGTGATCAAATTTTCAGATGATTCAAAATTATTCAGAGTAGTTAAATCACATGTAGATTGTGATAGATTGCAGGGAGGATCTTGCGAGCTTGGAAGATTGGGTATCTAAATGACAGATGAAATTTAATGTGGATAAGTGCCAGGTGATGCATATAGGAAAAAATCACCCATGCTGTAGTTACATGATGTTAGGTTCCAGATTAGGAGTTACCACCCATGAAAAAGATCTAGGCATCATGGTGGATAATATATTGAAATCATCGGCTTGGTGTTCTGTGGTGTCAAACAAGCAAACAGTGATATGAATTATTAGGAAAGGAATGGTGAATAAAATGGAGAATGTCATAATGCCTCTGTATAACTCCATGGTGAGACCGCACCTAGAGTACTGTGTGCAGTTCTGGTCACCGCCTCTCAAAAAAGATATAGTTACAATGGAGAAGGTACAGAGAAGAGCCACTAAAATGACAGAGGGGATGCTGTTATGTTTTGTAAGGAGGTGAACCCTGGGCCGAGATGAGGTGTCTCCGCCCACAGGGAGGAGCCCTGTGGGCCTCACAGTTGGTAGGTGCGGTCTCAGCAGCGTAGGACACAGCTGTATGATAGAGACTTTATTATGAAGAAAGGAAAGGCAGAGCCCGCAGAGCGGGAGATGCAGATAAGTACAGTTCTGAGCAGTGGGGTATACACCAGGGTGATACCACTGATGTAAAGATCTGGTAGTGGCCCGCTTGCAGAGCGGGATACGCCGAGGATGACTACTGAAGATGTTGATGATGTGAGAGCCTGAGGTACAGGAACACGGAAGTGGATCTTTGTAGCTGGTGTGGCAATACCCTGCAGTACAGGGTATACTGGAACAACTTCTACTGAAGAGGCATGGGGTACACCGCAGAGAAGCTTCAGTAAAGCTAGTATCGTTGCAATTTGTAGTAAAGTACTCACAAGTGGTAGTTCCAGGATAGTGTCCCGAGAAGCGGGTCAGGTAGTAATCCAAGGCAGGGAGGCCCTCCAAGGAGCGGATAGCCAGGAACACAGAAGGGCCCCCGAGGAGCGGGTACCCAGAGCGTCCACAAGCCAAGAGAGGAATCTGTAACTGGAAGTCCAATAATGGAGCGGTTCACCAACGAGGGAACTCCTTGCTAACTCATTGAAGCAAAGGGCCAGTCAGCTTAAGAACAGCAGCGAGTTGATGTCATCTGGAGGGGATGCCCCCGAGGTTCCCGCCATGATGTTTACAAAGGAGGCCCTTGCGTGCGCGCCTTAGGTGATTCCGGAGACTATGGCGGTTGGCAGCGCCCATGCCGTCCCGGGGAGGTCGGCGGTGGTTGGCGGAGGCCACCATTCTTCCTAGGATTGACGGTGCAGGGAAAAAAGAGGTGAGCATGAGAGGTCGCAGCTGTGTGCGACTGACGGGCATAACAGATGCACCAGCTCCTCTATGAGGAAAGTCTAAAGAGGTTAGGGCTGTTCAGCTTGGAGAAGAGATAACTGAGTGGGGATATGATAGAGGATTAGAATGGGTAAATGTGACTCGAAGGACTACGGGGCACTCCATGAAGTTAGCAAGTAACATATTTAAAACAAATCGGAGAACATTTTTTTCACTCAACATACAGTTAAGTTCTGGAATTCGTTGCCAGAGGATAAGGAAAGGGGAGTTAGTGTAGATGGGTTTAAAAAAGGTTTGGATAAATTCTTGGAGAAGTCCATAAACTGCTATTGATCAGATTGACTTAGGGAATAGGCACTGCTATTACTGGCATTAGTAGCATCGGATATATTTAACGTTTGGATACTTGCCGGGTACTTGTAACCTGGATTGGCCACTGTTAGAAACAGGGTGCTGGGCTTGATGGATCCCCAGTCTGATCTGGTATGGCAATTTATGTTCTTATGAGAGATTATGTGTGGGGTTAGAGTTTTCCCCTAGTAGGACTCGAATTTTTATGAGCAATTCCATCTGTAATAGTCACTCCTGAAGAAAAATGATTATTTCCAAACACAAAAATAAGATCCTGCTGAATATATACCGGTCGACAATAGGTTTTCTCAAAGTGACCTCATATAACGTGCCCAGATAGCTACAGGCTCACAGAGCTCTGGGGAGCGTTAGGCCTTTTTAATCATTGGTCACTGAGAGTATTTTAACAAGTGCTCCCAATGGAAGCTAAACAGTATTTGAAAGATACTTCAACTAATGAAGTTATTGCAAAAACCACTTATCTTGTTGAATGTATTGGAGTGCCCTCCAGTCCAAGTTTTGCTGATAGTGGCAAGCGATGCAGTCCACATGAAGGTAAAGAGCCAGGCTCGACGAGATTAATCCGACGATATCCGACACTGCGGTATTTCGGAGAGAACTCCTTCTTCAGGGAGTCAGATGATTTTTCTTGCCGGCACGGGGACTGTAAACTTAAAAGAAAGTGTATTTCATTTGACCCTGTGTTAAAACATTTTAAAGGGCACGTCAATACATTCAACAAGATGGATATTGTCGGATTAATCTCGTCGAGCCTGGCTCTTTACCTTCATGTGGATTGCATCGCTTGCCACTACCAGCAAAACTTGGGCTGGAGGGCACTTCAATACATTCAACAAGATAAGTGTTTTTTGCGATAACTTCATTAGTTGAAGTATCTTTCAAATACTGTTTAGTTTCCATTGGGAGCACTTGTTAAAATACTCTGTGACCAATGATTAAAAAGGCCTAATGCTCCCCAGAGCTCTGCGAGCCTGTAGCTATCTGGGCACGTTATATGAGGTCACTTTGAGAAAACGTATTGTCGACCGGTATATATTCAGCAGGATCTTATTTTTGTGTTGCTCGTGGTTTCCTGACTGGTTTGGATTTATTCATTTATAGTATTTCCAAACACTGCAGTGTCTGGTTTCAGTTGAACATTACAAGTATGTCAAGACTCATGGATTGATCAGGTGCAGAAACCCATAAGATAATCTTAAGATATGTACCAAGTGTAAGATGTTCATGCGATATGAGTGAATGAAATGTCAAATATTACTTTTAAATTGTATAAAGAAAAATATAGTAAAAAAAATTGTTGAACATGTACAAGAATACCCAACCGCTCTGACCTATGATTACAACTCACAGGTGAATTTTAGGACTTGAGATGTATGGAACTCTTATTCATTCCTTGCATTGATTTATATGATAGTGATTTAAATCTTTACAAAAAAGCTGGTCATTTAGTACAAATTTGTTTTTCTCTATATGACTTTGAGAGCTATTTCTTGCCATCATCACTAGTTTGTGAATGAAATTTTATTTTGTTTGCTATTAAATTTGTACTCTTTGGGTTCATTTTGCAATAATACAATCATTTTAATGTGTGCAGCGTGATATGTTGAAATATACTATATTGTGATGTATCTTCATCACAATAAGGCCAATATTAAAAGGCATTTAACTGGATAACTTAGAAGTAAGTTATTTGGCTAAATGTTGAGGTTTCAATATTGCCAGTACTTACCCAGTTAATTTTTGGGGTGGGAACAAGTTAATCAGGAAACTTATCCAGCTAACTGATATTAGGCGTTAGCCAAATACATTTTTCAGCTAACTCTAGTCATCCCTAGGAGCAAGCCTAAGTTATCTGGGAATGTGTTCCTGGTCTACTTTAGGCTTAATTGATCTTGTTCAAAAGAATATATTTAGGCATAGAGAAAATTGAAATCCCAAGCCTAGGCCAGTGGCAATGGTGCCTCTTCTCTCTCAAATGATATTGAAATTTTTGCCAGTGGGCCCATGCCACCAATCCCCCACCTCCCTAAAATGAAAAAATTAAGCTGTGGCCGGAAAGGCCTGAGGAGCCTTTCTCATTGGCAATTCAACTCATAAAATGTCAGGGAGCACCCTTCTACCTCTCACCCTCCACAAGCCAACCCTAAACTTACCTTTGCTGGTGCACTCCCAAATGTCGATGTCCACCTGGGCCGCGTTATTAGTGTACAAATCCTGGTGGTATTACTCGTTGCTTTAATAGCAATGCTATGTGCTTTTGGGGGTATCAATGCTGCGTTAGATAATGTTCTTTGGTATGTAGACTCTTAAATTTGAGCAACAATATAAAGTGAAATGATCAAAGGATCACTCTTGCTGAAAATGGCTCCCTTTACTTTTAAAAGAATCCAAAAATCTGCTATTTTATTCTTAACTGTTACAAAGCATCAAAGATTATGACATACTTGATAGTTGTCTCCATGGTATTTTTGACAGTTTTATTGCAGGATATTGGATACTAAAAATATATATTTGTGTATATTTTCCAAGCAGGAAGAAGAAGATTCAGATGAAGACAGTTCTCAAGGCTGCCACCAGTTATCCTGTCGAACAGCATCTGATATTACAATGGATGAACATTTAAGTCACTCTGATCAGGATAATGAACCTATGTTTCTCTCTCCCTTGGAAGAAACAAAAGCAGTAAAACAACCAACTCTTTCAATGTCCAACTTACATGAAGCCACAATGTAAGTAATGCCAATTTTCCTCATGTCACTTTCTAGACAGATTGTATGTATTAAACAAATATTGATTGAATTGGATGGTTACAGTGGGAAATAATTGTTTGAAGAAGTAACATCATGATCAATACAGGATTATAATGCTGGAAGCCTAAGGCATGGAAAACCTTTTCCCCTCTGACAAAGTCCAGACAGCATCTGTTTTCTTGATTCCCAGATAAAATAAAAAAAAATAAATCTAAATTT
This sequence comes from Rhinatrema bivittatum, assembly GCF_901001135.1. NCBI lineage: Eukaryota > Metazoa > Chordata > Amphibia > Gymnophiona > Rhinatrematidae > Rhinatrema > Rhinatrema bivittatum. The sequence goes on from NC_042621.1 coordinate 202,707,375, forward strand.
GGAGTGCCGACCATTCTGTATTGATAGCGCGAGGCAATCAATGTAAAAAAAAATCAAGAGTGCAGAGCTGTAATCTAGCAACCAGGGAACATCTAGCAGCAGCAACTGCATGATCTTAAATGGTAAGGAAAGGCAAAGCTATAAGGGATAAAAAAAATACTTGAGTTTAAAATTTAGAACTGGAAAGGAGATAAAACCTACCAGATTGATTTTAAAACATTGCTTGCGCAAAAGTACCCACATACATGCGTATGTGAGCTGTGCTCAAGCAAAGAGAAATTACTACTTGATAATTTCCTTTTCTTTAATGAGGACTGGTTAATCCACACCAGTGGGTTATGCACCTCTACCAGCAGATGGAGATGGAGCAAAGCTGATGTCATGGCATATATATATGCACCCCTGCACTGACCTCAGCCTGTCAGTATTCTCTGCAAAAGCCAACTGTGGACAAGTAAGAACATAAGAAAATGCCATACTGGGTCAGACCAAGGGTCCATCAAGCCCAGCATCCTGTTTCCAACAGTGGCCAATCCAGGCCATATGAACCTGGCAAGTACCCAAAAACTAAGTCTATTCCATGTTACCATTGCTAATGTCAGTGGCTATTCTCTAAGTGAACTTAATAGCAGGTAATGGACTTCTCCTCCAAGAACTTATCCAATCCTTTTTTAAACGCAGCTATACTAACTGCACTGGCCACATCCTCTGGTAACAAATTCCAGAGTTTAGTAAAAAAGAACTTTCTCCGATTAGTTTTAAATGTGCCCCATGCTAACTTCATGGAGTGCCCCCTAGTCTTTCTACTATCCGAAAGAGTAAATAACCGATTCACATCTACCTGTTCTAGACCTCTCATGATTTTAAACACCTCTATCATATCCCCCCTCAGTCGTCTCTTCTCCAAGCTGAAAAGTCCTAACCTCTTTAGTCTTTCCTCGTAGGGAAGTTGTTCCATTCCCTTTATCATTTTGGTAATAAGTAAACAGCACATGAACATAACTATTAACAGGCAACCATTCAAGTATTCTCTAAACATGAAAACACTGAGCTCAGACAAGGAGTGTAATATCACTAACCTAGGGAGTGGATCTGAAACTTACCAGTAATCCCCGGAAACACAGGCACTCAGGAGGACAATATCATCACCATTTAGCAGCCAAGGGCAGAAAGGTAGATTAATCTGTCCTCATTAAAGAAAAGGAAATTATCAGGTAAGTAGTCATTTCTCCTTTCTTAGAATTCAGACAGGTTAATCCACACCAGTGGGATGTACCAAAGCTACTCCCGAACTGGGCGGGAGGCTGTCATGGTTCGATCAACACCGCATGTGTGAAGGCTGCATCCTCCCAGGCCTTTCCAGGCGGTAGTGCCTGGAAAAGGTGTGTAAGGAGGACTACGTTGCAGCTCGGCAAATCTTGATGGGAGACATTCTGTTATCCGCCCATAATACTGCCTGAGCCCTAGTGGAATAGGCCCTAACCTAACTAGGCAACAGCTGCTCAGCATCCACATACATGGCTTTGACTACCTTCTTAATCCAGCGGGCTATTGTAGCCTGTGACGCTGGCTTACCCTGTATACTCCCACCGTGGAATATAAACAGCCAGTTCATCTTCCTGAGAAGTTTAGAAACCTCCAAATACCTCAAGATATGCCTTTTGACATCCAAGGTCCATAACAGGTGATATTCATCCACCTCTCTCTTGCTGTCCAGAGTCAGCAGGGAAATAGATTGATTCAAGTCTTTTGGCAAAATTGACAGAATAGTATGCAGCTGTATCACCCCTGGAGTCACTCACAGAAATGGTTCCTGGCAAGTTCGGAGACTGTTCGAGCATAACAAATTGCTACAAGAAACACAGTCTTCAAAGTAACCTCAAGAAGAGGCTACACTGTGGTTGAAAGGTGGGACCCACCAAAAAAATCCAAAACCAGTTTGACTCCACAAGGGCACTGGTAATCGCAAGGGAAGATGAAGATGCTTCACCCCTTTTAAGAATTGGGCCATATCAGGATGGGCTGACAAGGGTCCACCATTCATCTGACCTCGGAAACAGCCAAGAGCTACCACCTGTACCTTCAAGAAATTAAGGGCCAATCCCTTAATTAATCCATCCTGCAAAAAATTCAAAATGAGTGGGATCTTAACTGAACAAGGATGAACCTTTTGAACCTCACACCAAGCCTCAAACACTTGCCAAACTCGAATATAGGCTAAGGAAGTGGAGTGAGGTATTCACGCTTCAGCAACCAAGCCCTCTCAAGGGCCATACCATAAGAAAAAATCAAGTTGGATCTTCGTGAAAAACCAGGCCCCTGCTGTATCAGATCCCTGTGGACCGGTAATCGGATAGGAGAGTCCACCAGGAGCCTTTGCAGATCTGCATACCACGGCCTCCTAAGACAATCCGGTGCCACCAGAAGCACCATCCCATATGACTCTTGATTCTCAGAATCATTCTGCCTAACATTGGCTATGAGGGAAAGCATATAGAAGCTTGCCTTCTGGCCACTCCTGCACAAGGACATTGATGCTCAAGTACTTTAGATCTCTCCTGCGACTAAAGAAGCAAAGAACCTTCGCATTGTGAGATGTCGCCAGCGTCTAGAAATGGGAGACCCCAGCAGTCCACTATGAGCTGGAATGTGTTGTTTGACAATTCCCATTCTCCTGGATCCAGACTCTTGTCTGCTGAGAAAGTCTGGACTTACTTTGTTTTTTTTCTGCTGTGTGTGAGGCTGAGATCTCCTGAAGATGTACTTCTGCCCATTTCATCAGTTGGGCTATTTCCTGCGACACTTGCTGGCTCTTGGTTCCTACCGGACGATAGATGTAAGCCACTGTCATCGCACTGTCTGACATTATTTGTACAGCTTGACCCTGCAAGTGATTGAATAGCAAGCATGCCAACTGAATGGCATGGACTTCCAGACGATTTGATGCTCCAGAGAGACTCTTCTGTACTCCAGTGCCCTGTGCTGTCAATTCCTGACAGTAAGTTCCCCAACCCTGGAGGCTCACATCTGTCGTGAGTACTAGCCAGCCCGGTGTTCATAGAGAAAAGCCCTCCCCTTACATGATCCTCTTGCAACCACCACTGCAATTGGATGGTGATCTCCACCAGTAAGTGAAGCTGTATCGAGTAGTCCTGAGACTGTGGACTCCAATAAGCAAGCAGTGTGCCCATGGAACCACCTCTAGGGTGGCTGCTATCAACCCATGTACCTGTAGATAAGACCATACCATCAGGCATATTGTTTCTGTCAATAGTCGCACCTGCACCATCAGCTTCTGAATGCGGATCTTCAGTAGGAACACCTGCCTTGTTTTGTGACAAAATGAATACTGATATACTCCATTATCTGGGATGGCTGTAGATTGCTCTTGGCCATTCACCACCCAACCTAGCTCCTGTAGAAAGGAAATCATCTTGAGTGAAACTCGAAGGCTTCCTTTTATACTCTTGGCTCGAATAGACCAATCGTCTAAGGTACGGGTGGACCAGAATGCCATTCTTTCTCAACACTGCTGCTACTTCTACCATGACCTTCGAGAAGGTTCTGGGCGCAGTGGCCAAACCGAAGGGTAGCACTCTAAACTGATAATGTCACCCCAAAACAGAGAAACGCAGAAACTGTTTATGCTCCAGTTGGATGGGAATATGTAGGTATGCCTCTGACAAATCCAGAGATGTAAGAAAAATCCCCTGACTGTACTACCATTATCACTGAGCATAAAGTTTCCAATTGAAAACAAGTCACCTGCAAATGACGATTGACTCCCTTGAGATCCAAGATGGGGCAAAAGGAACCACCCTCCTTGGGTTCAACAAAATAAATGGAATATCGGACCATATTTTCTTGTGACATGGGCACTGGGACTACAGCCAACAGGCTGAGGAGCCTTGACAAAGTACACTCCACTGCCTCCCTCTTCTGCAGAAAGCTGTAGGGAGACACCATGAAAATGTCCCCAGGAATGCTGAGAAACTCCAGAGCATAGCTGTGGTCTCGACCCACCTCCAATAAAGAGAGAGGCAACCCCCTATCTCCTGTTCCTGGGGGTGGGTTGGCACACCTTCATTGAGAGGTTCAGTGGGGGCACCACCATTCGAGTCTGCGCCCTGTCTGGGTTTTCTGGGACGAAAGGAGTAAGACCTTCCCAAAGGTTGAGCCCTCTGAGAAGCCGCTTCTCTGTAGGGTCGAAAGCGTTTGAAACCCCTAGCATGACCTCTCATGCTGAAAGAGCGCAACACCTGCTTCTTATCCTTTGGTAACCGAGGAACCTGGGACTCGCCCCACTTATTGGCCATTTTTTCCTGCTCACTCCCAAACAAAAGTGATCCTTTAAAGGGCAATTTCGTAAGATTAGACTTTGAAATTGTATCCGCTGACCAGTTCCTCAGCCATAGCTGATACCTGACCGCTATTACCAAAGCCACCCCTCTGGCAGCAGTGAGGACCGGATCGCGTCCTGCATCTGCCAAAAAGGCGGCTGCTGGTTCCATCACTGCCCTGGAATTCAAACCAGATTCATCAATTTTGTTTGAGAGAGAAGCAAACAAGCGAGCCACCATGGAGCAACAAGAGGCTTTTACAAATTCATTGCCATCGCCTCAAAGGCCTGCTTAAGGATAGCCTCAATGCTCCTATCTTGCACATCCTTCAATGCCACTCCCCCTTCTACAGGGATAGTTGTCCGCCTGGAGATGGTACACGCAAGCACATCTGCTTTCAGGATGCACAACTGCTCTCTTGCAGCTGGATCCAGGGGGTACAGTGCTTCCAAGGCTCGTCTCCCTTTAAAACTAGCTTCAGGGGTGCCCCATTCAAGATCGATCAGTTCTTGAATAGCCTTCATAATGGGAAAGAAACATGATGCTTTACATACAGAAATTAAAATGGGAATTTTCTTTGGCTCAGACATGGAATCAGCATCTTCAAAGTCTAAGAACATAAGAACATGCCATACTGGGTCAGACCAAGGGTCCATCAAGCCCAGCATCCTGTTTCCTGGCCAATTCAGGCCATAAGAACCTGGCAACTACCCAAAAACTAAATCTATTCCATGTTACTGTTGCTAGTAATAGCAGTGGCTATTTTCTAAGTCAACTTAATTAATAGCAGGTAATGGACTTCTCCTCCAAGAACTTAACCAATCCTTTTTTAAACACAGCTACACTAACTGCACTGACCACATTCTCTGGCAACAAATTCCAGAGTTTAATTGTGCCTTGAGTGAAAAAGAACTTTCTCCGATTAGTTTTAAATGTGCCACATGCTACATTCATGGAGTGCCCCTAGTCTTTCTATTATCCGAAAGAGTAAATAACAGATTCACATTTACCTGTTCTAGAGCTCACATGGTTTTAAACACCTCTATCCTATCCCCTCCCTCAGCCGTCTCTTCTCCAAGCTGAAAAGTCCTAACCTCTTTAGTCTTTTCTCATAGGGGAGATGTTCCATTCCCTTTATCATTTTGGTAGCTCTTCTCTGTACCTTCTCCATCGCAACTATATCTTTTTTGAGATGCGGCAACCTTCACTCCTACCCAATCTGGCATTTATACTCATGAATGGACTCTGATTCCTCCAGGTTAAAGCACCTATTAAGCTTTTAACCTGTACGCTCTATGGTTACACTTTATATTTTTCCTGCCTTATCTTCTTTCCAGCTTGTTGCAAGCTTCCAAGTTTCTCTTTCCCTGTTGATTGTAACTTTGACTTATTCGTACCTATTGTTTATCTTTGTTTACTTGAATTGTTTACTCCAGTTATACCCTTGTTAAATGTAAACCGATCCGATATGGTTATTTACTATGAAGGTCGGTATAAAAAACTGTTAAATAAATAAATAAATAAATTGTGCACAGTATTCAAGGTGCGGTCTCACCATGGAGCGATACAGAGGCATTATGACATTTTCCGTTTTATTCACCATTCCCTTTCTAATAATTCCCAACATTGTTTGCTTTTTTGACTGCCTCAGCACACTGAACAGACTATTTCAATGTGTTAGCCACGATGACGCCTAGATCTCTTTCTTGAGTGGTAGCTCCTAATATGGAACCTAACATTGTGTAACTATAGCATGGTTTATTTTTCCCTATGTGCATCACCTTGCACTTATCCACATTAAATTTCATCTGCCATTTGGATGCCCAATTTTTCAGTCTCACAAGGTCTTCCTGCAATTTATCACAATCTGCATGTGATTTAACTACACTGAACAATTTTGTATCATCTGCAAATTTGATTACCTCATTCGTCGTATTTCTTTCCAGATCATTTATAAATATATTGAAAAGTACGGGTCCAAATAGAGATCCCTGAGGCACCCCACTGCCCATTCCCTTCCACCGAGAAAGTTGTCCATTTAATCCTACTCTGTTTCGTCTTTTAGCCAGTTTGTAATCCACGAAAGGACATCGCCACCTATCCCATGACTTTTTACTTTTCCTAGAAGCCTCTCATGAGGAACTTTGTCAGACGCCTTCTGAAAATCCAAATACACTACATCTACTGGTTCACCTTTATCTACATGTATGTTAACTCCTTCAAAAAAAGTGAAGCAGATTTGTGAGGCAAGACTTGCCTTGGGTAAAGCCAGGCTGACTTTGTTCCATTAAACCATGTCTTTCTATATGTTCTGTGATTTTGATATTTAGAACACTTTCCACTATTTTTCCTGGCACTGCAGTCAGGCTAACTGGTCTGTAGTTTCCCGGATCGCCGCTGGAGCCCTTTTTAAATATTGGGGTTACATTAGCCACCCTCCAGTCTTCAGGTACAATGGATGATTTTAATGATAGGTTACAAATTTTTACTAATAGGTCTGAAATTTCATTTTTGAGTTCCTTCAGAACCCTGGGGTGTATACCATTCGGTCCAGGTGATTTATTACTCTTCAGTTTGTCAATCAGACCTACCACATCTTGGTTCACCATGATTTGGTTCAGTCCATCTGAATCATTGCCCATGAAAACCTTCTCCGGTATGGGTACCTCCCCAACATCCTCTTCAGTAAACACCGAAGCAAAGAAATCATTTAATCTTTCCGCGATGGCCTTATATTCACTAAGTGCCCCTTTAACCCCTCGATCATTTTAACGGTCCAACTGACTCCCTCACAGGCTTTCTGCTTCGGATATATTTTAAAAGGTTTTTACTGTGAGGTTTTGCCTCTACAGCCCACTTCTTTTCAAATTCTCTCTTAGCCTGTCTTATCAACGTCTTACATTTAACTTGCCAACGCTTATGCTTTATCCTATTTTCTTCTGTTGGATCCTTCTTCCAATTTTTGAATGAATATCTTTTGGTTAAAATAGCTTCTTTCATCTCCCCTTTTAACCATGCCAGTAATTGTTTTGCCTTCTTTCCACCTTTCTTAATATGTGAAATACATTTATTTATTTATTTAGGCATTTTTATATACCAAAACATATTGTATACACTTCATGTCTGTTTACACTAAATCAATGGGCAGTCTTTAATGACATGTCCTAAAATAAAAAAAAATATCATAAAATAAAATAACCCTATAAATAATAAAACATAAAATTATACTATAGTCGATTTAAAAAATAATAAAATACATACAATTCTTTCAAAATCAAACTAGCAAAATAAGGTTAATATACATTCTTAATGTTCTAATTTCACAGGGGGAGTCGTTAAAAGAAATCATACTGTAGTGTTAAAAGCCTGTGTAAACAACCATGTTTTTAGTTGTTTCTTAAAAGATTGAATATTCTCCTCTAAACGTAATTCAAGTGGGAGTGAATTCCACAGTTTTGGGCCAGCTATAGAAAGGGCCGTCTCTCTGACTGCATTAAGATGTGCTGATTTAAGAGAAGGAACTGAGAGAAGTACCTTGCCTAAGGACCTCAAATTGCGTGAGGGTGTATGAATATGAAGAGTTGCATTCAACCATTCATTATTATTGCCATAGATAGATTTATGGATAAGCGTGAGACATTTATATTTAATTCGATAGTGGATAGGAAGCCAGTGCAGGTTCATCAAAACTGGAGTGATGTGATCACATTTTTTGGAGTTGGTAAACGCGCGGCCGATTTTTGCAAAAGTTGTAGCGGGCGAATAGTTACCAATGGTAGGCCCAAAAAGAGGGCATTACAGTAATCCAGCTTTGTTAGTAATAACGCTTGAAGCACAGTTCGAAAATCATTATAATGCAACAAAGGTTTTAATTTCCTTAAAATCTGAAGTTTGTAAAAACCATCTTTAATTATAGTCTTTACGAATGCCTTTAGATGAAGTTCGCTATCTAATATAGCGCCAAGACTCCTAACTTCATGTTTAATGTTTAAAGAGGGCGGCTTAGAATTAATTTCACGTGTGATTTTATCGGTAACCTTGTTACAAATATACAGAATCTCTGTTTTTGTGTTATTGAGGGAAAGTGACATCTGGGTGAGAAGTTGATTAATGGAACTATAATAGATATGCCATAATTTCAGTGTAGTATTTAACGAATCTTTAATTGGGAGAAGTATCTGGACATCGTCCGCAAATATATAATGAACCAGTCCTAACATCTGAACTGTACTTCTAGGATGGTATTTTTTTTAACAATGACCAGGCCTCTTGTACACTTTTTACCTTTGTAGCTGCTCCTTTCAGTTTTTTCTAACTATTTTCTCATTTTATCAAAGTTTTCCTTTTGAAAGTTTAGCACGAGAGCCGTGGATTTGCTTACTGTCCCCCTTCCAGTCATTAATTCAAATTTGATCATATTATGATCCCTATTGCCAAGCGGCCCCACCACAGTTACCCTCCCTCACCAAATCCTGCGCTCCACTGAGAATTAGATCTAAAATTGCTCCCTCTCTTGTCAGTTCCTAAACCAATTGCTCCTTAAAACCGTCATTTATTCCATCCAGGAACTTTATCTCTCTATCATGTCCCAATGATACATTTACCCCAGTCAATATTGGAGTAAGTGAAATCTCCCATTATTACCGCACTACCAATTTGGTTAGCTTCCCTAATTTCTCGAAGCATTTCACTGTCCATCTCACCATCTTGACCAGGTGGATGATAGTATACTCCTATCACTATAGTTTTCCCCATCACACAAGGGATTTCTACCCACAAAGATTCAGTTGTGCATTTAGTCTCATGCAGAATGTTTATCCTGTTGGACTCTATGCCATCCCGGACATAAAGCACCACACCGCCTCCCGGGTGTTCCTCTCTGTCATTGCGATATAATTTGTACCCCGGTATAGCACTGTCCCATTGGTTGTCGTCCTTCCACCATGTCTCTGAGATGCCAATTAAGTCTATGTCATCATTCACTGCTATAGATCCTAATTCTCCCATCTTACTTCTTAGACTTCTGGCATTAGCATACAAACATTTCACAGTTTGTTTTTTTGTTTGTATTTTCATTCTGATTTTTAATTGATAGAGATAAGTTAGAATTTTTTAGCTAGGGTGAGTTTTTAGTTACAGGCACTTGGACTACTTTTCTTATTATTGGAACCTCACTGTCGGGATGCCCTAATTCTAATGCATCATTAGTATCCTTTGAAGATACCTCTCTCCGAACCATGCGCTGCTGAGCGACTGTCAGCTTTCCCCTTTGTTCTAGTTTAAAAGCTGCTCTATCTCCCTTTTAAAGGTTAGCCCCAGCAGTCTGGTTCCACCCTGGTTAAGGTGGAGCCCATCCCTTCGGAAGAGACGCCCCCCTTCCCTCTTCCTTGCACCATCGTCTCATCCACGCATTGAGACTCCGGAGCTCTGCCTGCCTCTGGTGACCTGCACGTGGAACAGGGAGCATTTCAGAGAATGCTACCCTGGAGATTCTGGATTTAAGCTTTCTACCTAAGATCCTAAATTTGGCTTCCAGAACCTCCCTCCCACATTTTCCTATGTCTTTGGTGCCCAACGACAGCCGGCTCCTCTCTAGCACTATCTAAAATCCTATCTAGTTGATGCGTGAGGTCCGCCACTTTCGCACCAGGTAGGCATGTTACCAGGCGATCGTCACGCCCACCAGCCACCCAGCTGTCTACATTCCTAATAATCCTAATAATAAAAGTTTTTTAACGTTATGTTACTCAAAGTTTTCGATGGTCCTTGTTCTATATAATGCTCTCAGGCGAGGTTATTGTTTCACTATAAACCGGTTTGATTTGTATCCCATGCAAGAAGATCGGTATATAAAAGTTAAAAATAAATAAATAAATAAATAATCGAATCACCAACTATGACGGCCGACCTAACCCTTCCCTCCTGGGCAGTAGGCCTTGGGGAGACATCCTTGGTGTGAAAGGACTATGCACCACCTGGAGAGCAGGTCCTTGCTACAGGATCCTTTTCTGCTGCACCAGGTTGATGCTCTCCGATCATGAGATCTTCCTCCAAGGCAGCACCAGGGCTGCCAGTCTGAAGTTGGGACTTGGCTACTATGTCCCTGAAGGTCTCATCTATAATACCTCTGTCTGCCTCAGCTCCTCCAGGTCTGCCACTCTAGCCTCCAGAGATCAGACTCATTCTCTGAGAGCCTGGAGGTCTTTGCATCGCATGCACATGTACAGTTTCTCACCAGCGGGTAAAAATCATACATGTGACACTTGATGCAAAAGACTAGGAAGCCCCCCTATTGCTGCCTTCATCTCAAATTTGTTCAGTTCCTACTTAAGTTTTAGGTTGCTATGGGAGAAAGAATGTGTCTAACATCCTTTAAAAGTATTCACTATATGTCTGGTAGTGGCCTACAGGGGAATGATCAAACTCTCAATAAGGTGGGGGGGTTTTTAAGTGGCACCTGCCTATAAATTAAAGGATGAGCTAGGGGTGGGAGGGTTGGGAAATACAGTCTAATTTCAGTTAGTCAGCCAGAGTGACTCACTGCTCTCTTGATTAACAAATGTTTGTACCTAATCAAACCAAATCACACTACCTTAACACCTCGCGGAGGAGGAGTCCCATCGGCCGCAGTTGAAGCTCTTCTTTATTTTCCTCCGAGCCGCGCTGCACAGTCTTCTTTTCGTCGGACCGACGCTGACCACACTAGTGTGGTCTCTTCTTCCCGCGCACGCACCCGATGCTCACCACTTCCTCTTCCGGGCCGCGGGTGGGGGGGGGGGCAGGAAGAAGAGACTATGCCGGTGCTGCCGACTCCAGCTATTCTGCCGCGTTCCGCCCGGGCTGACAGCATTTTAAGCCCGGGCGGAAGAGGAGTCCCATCGGCCGCAGGGGTTGACGTTCTTCTTCATTTTTCTGCGCGCCTCTCTTCTGCTCTTCGGGCCAACGCTGACCACACTAGCGTGGTCTCTTCTTCCCGCACACGCACCCGATGCTCACCACTTCCTCTTCCGGGCTGGGGGGGGGGGGGTGGGAAGAAGAGAGTATGCCGGTGTCGCCGACTCCAGCTATTCTGCCGCGTTCCGCCCGGGCGGAGGAGGACTGGGGAGCAGCTGGGTCAGCGGGGGACTGGAAAGTGTGGTGACACACTTATTTACTAGATTAGTCTGCGAGCCAGATGCAGCCATCAAAAGAGCCATATCTGGCTCGTGAGCCATGGGTTCCCGACCCCTGCTATAAAGCATAAATAGAAACATGCAGACAAAATCTGAACTGGAAACTGCAACAAGCCAGAAAGACTGTATGCAGTGTAACAAAGGAAAAAGAGAAAGATCACCAGTCCTCATAAAACAAATCAAGAAATATAAAATCAATAGTAGTAAAACCATAATAAAAAGAACAGATTATTTCAAAACAGCTGATGAATGGAATATCCAATAATTAAAAACTCATCAAAAATTTCTAGAGACCAGTATTTCAAAATAGCAGGCACAAAAACCCAATAAGGATAAAAAATGCTTTGCTCTGCATACCTGGGAATGTTTGATATCCAAGTGCCCTGAGATTGTTTTGAATTAGCAGGAGGAGGGATGGTTTGCTTGCAGCTTTCTCCTCTATCTGTCACACACAAAGCTGTCTCTTACACTGGCTCTCAATCACACACATATACACATGCTTTTTCTCTCACATAGGAATCATGCACATATACACGTGCTTTTTCTCTGTTGCTTATATATCCTCTTAATCACACATTTACACATATGCTGTCTTTTCTCACACACACACACACACATACACACACACACACAAACAGGTTTTCAATGGCATACTTACATGCTGTCTCTCCCTCACACACACAGACTCTCTCTCTTACTTATACACACAGGCTCTTAATCATACATACACATGATCTCTCTCACTTACACATGCAGGTTCTCAGTCATACACTTACATTCATGCTATCTCTCTCACACACACAGGATTTCAATCACACACAGGCTCTCAATCACAAACACATACTGTTTCACACAAACAGGTTTTCAATCACACTTACACATACAGGCTCTCAATCACTCACTTAAATACATGTTGTCTCTCTCTCTCTCTCTGTCACACACACACAGACACAGGATCTTAAACACACGTTTGCTCACTCACACTCTTCCCCCCCCCCCCCCCCACCAAACTAGCGACAGCAGCAACCTCCTCCATTTCCTGCCTTCGCGGCCTCCAGAAAGGACTCTCCTTGGTAGCGGGAGCTGACTTTGCTCTTCTTGTGCTCTGCGCCACGTTGCTCATTCTTCAGGCTGCACCTCTCTTCTTTGGGCTGTGCTGCTCGCACTAGCATGGTCTCTTCTTCCCACGCACGCGGCCGCTGCACTCTACTTCCTCTTCCGAGCCACGGGGGGGCGGGAAGAAGAGACCATGCTGGTGACGCTGACTCCAGCTCTCCTGCTGCGTTCCACCCGGGCGGAAGATAAGTTCCTATCTCGCTGGAGCAGGGGAGCAGCTGGGCCAGCGGGGGATCGGGAAGTGTGGCGACATACTGGTGTGTCGCGACATACCAGTTGAGAACTGCTGCACTATAGAACACTGCCTCCTATCCCATAATTTTTTTTAATTTCCTGAGGAGTCTCTCATGGGGGACTTTGTCATGTCTTCTGAAAATCCAAATACACTATATGAACTGCCTCACCTTTTTGTTTATTTCCACCTTCAAAACAATCTAAAGGAATGGTAAGGCAAGACTTCCCTTTGCTAAAACCATTTTGACTCTTCCCCATTAAAGCATGACTATATAATTATTCATAAAGGAATGGAGAATACAACTATATAGACTTATGGTGCAACTGCACCTTGTGTATTTTGCACACTTCTGGTTGCTCCTTCTCAATAAAGATATAGTAGAACTAGGAAAGGTACAGAGAAGGGGCAAAAAATGATAAAGGGAATGGAATGGCTCCCTTACAAAGAAAGTCTAAACTGGTTAGGGCTCTTCAGCATGAACAAGAGACAATTGAGAGGGGCTATGACAGTTTTTTATAAAATCATGACTGGGATGGAACAGATAAATTGGGAACAGTTATTTATTCTTTCAAATAGTACTAGGACTAGGGAGCATAGCATGAAACTAACATATATAAAACAAATTGGATAATGTTTTTTTCACTTGACACACAGTTAAGCTGTGGAATTTGCTGCCAGAGGATGTGGTCAAGGCAACTAGCATAGCTGGGTTTAAAAAGGGGTTTGAACAAGTTCCTGGGGGAAATATCCATAAACAATTATTAGCCAGCTGGATTGAGGGAAACTGGCCACTTATCCTTGGGCGGGAACAATAAGGAACTTGATCTATTCTTTGGGATCTATTGGGTCATTCCTGATGAAAGGAATTAACTATGCACAAAATTCAAATCTCTTCCAATGGAAGAGAGGTTGTAAAACTAGAGTTCATGATATAAAACTCCAAGAGGTAGACTCAGGAACAATGTCAAGAAATAATTTTTCATGGAAAGGCTGTTCTCCTAGGACAAGCAGGATGGGGTAACATCATTGGATGGAGCCCAGCATGGAAAACGTCTGTCAAAGTTTTTGGAACTTTGACTTAGCACACTGAGCATGCCCTTATACCATGCGACTATGCGGGGTCCCTCTTCAGTCTTTTTTTTTTTTTTTCCACAGAGCTTTCACCTCATGGTTAAGTGAGCTTGTGGCTTTTCCTTTGGAAATTGCTTTTAAAAACTTTTTCACCAGGTAATTTCTGGGTTTTTTTTCGCATTCCTCCGATGATGGGACCCTCTCGTTGTCTCCCAATAGGCTCCGTAGTCAGGCTTTTTGGCATTTTGGAAAGTTTATTTTCGCTCCATTGCCCCATGGCGGCGTGCTTCTATGCCTGCCAGCTTTGACTACCTGCCTCCACTGCTACCATGTATCCCTTTCTTTGCGTTTGTCATGGCCTTGTCTGCTTTTCGTCGGTGCCCCCAGTGCCCGAGGACCCATGTCCATTACGGATCCTCTGCCTGGGGGAATCGCATGACGTCCGAGGTTACCACTTGTGTGCCCAGATGACCCCCAGAGGATGTTACACTTGATAAGACTGAGAAATTCTTCAGGTCGAGAAAGTCTGAGCCATTGATGTCTGCCTTGGCACAGATGGAACTTGGAGCCGCACCGATGAACACCATGCATTGATGTCAGCGGGGCTGTTGGTCCCATTGATGCTGCCGGTGAATAGGGGTGCCGGAGACCGGCCCCTGTCTGCCTTTTCCAGCTTGAGGATGTCCGGTTCATCGTCATCGACCTCGGCACCAGGGAAAGACCAAGCCAAGCTCTGAGGAAGCATCAGCACCGGTTACCTTTGATGCATGGTGCCGGGCTTGGGGAGGCACTGGCTCATGCTGTGATGCCCCCCAAAGCAACCCCATGGCAAGGAGTGCCCATCCTCCATTGACGCCGGGGGTCCGCGACGGTCTCCACCAGTCTTGGTGCCAGTTGCTGATCCACCTCAGGGATCCAATGAAGATCTGGCCACCCCTCCTGCCTCCCAGTCAGTGTTGGCATCGGCAGCTTGCGAGGAGTCTAGTTGGGGGTGGAACGAGTGCTGCAGGCATTGTGCCTGTGACACTGACTGTACCATTGCCTGCGCTTTCCATTCTGGGACCACTGCTGGAACAGCTCAATGTACCCATCGGTGCGTTACCAACCCGACTGGCGTTTGTTTCCAGGAGGCCATCAATGCCCGGTAGGGCACTGATGCTTCCCCTGACTAATACAGTGCTCATTGCCAGTTCCTCCGAGGAGGAAGATCCATCGAGGCCGGCAGGGATGCCAAGGTGTGCAGCCTTCCACCCAGCGCTGCCGGGGCTGGCACCTGTACTACCAGAGCCCATACCTCTGGTTGAAGGCCGAGCACCTAGGGCCTCATTCTCTGTGGTCTACAGTGAGAATGAGGCTTCATATGACCCCTGGGGGACCGACATTGCAGATTCCTCCTCCGAGGACTCAGAGGCTCTCCCCTCAGAGACTTTTCCAGAAGAATAAAGGAAGAATCCACCAGAGGACTTAACCTTTGCAGGTTTTGTGTGGATTTCCATCTTATCCAGTCAATCGTCCTGCCAACATTCTTTTCCAGGCACTGCACAGTTTGGACTGCAAGAGAGCCTTAGCCTTCTATCTGGCATGGACAGAAACCCATAGATAATCCACCCAACCTTTTTTTAATTTCTTTTGATAGGAATAGGTTGGGAGTTGCTGTTGCTAAATAGACACTGTCCAGTTGACTAGCAGATTGCATCTCCTTCTGTTATGCCCAGATGGGACTACATCTTGGGGGTCATGTCAAGGCTCATTTTGTCAGAGCCATGGCAACATCAGTGGCCCACTTACGAGCAGTTCCCGTGGAGGAGAAATGCAAGGCTGCAACGTGGATTTCTCTCCACACATTCGCTTCCCACTACTGTCTGGATAAGGATGGCCGACGTGACAGGTTCGGCCAGTCTGACCTCAGGAATCTCTTTGAGGTGTAGAACCCAACTCTCCCTGCCTAGGGCCCATTGTTTGGGTTCAGGCTGTCTCCCTGTACCAACAGCAGTGTGATTGTTGTGCCTGTTGGTCCCCTTTTCTGTTGGGGAGCAGCCTGTAGCTAGGGATTCACCCATGTGTGAGGACTACCATCCTACTTGTCCTAGGCAAAGCAGAGTTGCTTAGCTGTAACAGGTGTTCTCCTAGGACAGCAGGATGTTAGTCCTTATGAAACCCACCTGCCATCCCGCAGAGTTGGGTTTCTCATATTATTTTATTTTTATTGTAATTCTATATTACAAGACTGAAGAAGGATTCTGTGTGGTAAAGGGCATGCTGGACATGCTCACTTTGCCTAGTCAAAAGTTCCAGAAACTTTGACATAAGTTTTCCGTGCTGGACTCCATCCAGTGATGTCACCCCATGTGTGAGGACTAACATTCTGCTGTCCTAGGACAACACCTGTTACAGGTAAACAACTGTGCTGTAGAAGCATGGAATACCCTCCCAGAAGAGGTGGTAAAGACAAGAATGATAATGGAATTCAAAAGGGTGTGGGACAAACACAGAGGAACGTTACTGGCTAGAGAATGAAAATGAAGGAATGGGATAACCTCTGTCACACCTAAAGTTTTTATATTTTTGCATTGGGGTAATATGTATGGAGCAGCAATTTATTTATTTAAAATATTTATAATCCACTTATGAGACCATGCAGTTTTGTTAAGGGCAGTTACTTCTCTTAACAATGGTAGTTAGTACCCTAAAATCTTGTTATGTTGACTGGATGGATCATTTACTGTTGTCATGACCTGGACTGGCTATTACTGGAGACAGGATGCTGGGCTCAGTGGATCTTTGGTCTGACCCAGCTTGGCACATGTTATATTCTTATGGTTTCAAAATAGCAGTTGAGTTATCAAAATTATTGTACTTACAACACTGAATCTCTACATATATTACAGGCCAGAACTACTTGAACATCTCAGAGAAACAAGAGCTGACAAGAAAAGGCTTCGGAAAGCTTTACGAGAATTTGAAGAACGTTTTTTGAAACAAACAGGAAGGTAAAGCATGTTAGTGCAATTTGTTAAAACTTACTGTGACTTGTTTGCAGTGGGTGTCTGGCCAAGGTTGTCCTCATAGGAATTGGTTCATGCCAATTAAATTCAGGCTACATTGAGCAAAGAGCTGGATTCTCCCAATATACAATACTCTGAGTCTTTAAGGAGGTGATTTCTGTCTTTGGAGTTACAGAAAGACAAAAAAAAAAAACTGCATAAAACTGGAAAACTCCTCAATCATGAATTCTGGCTTGAAACTGACCTTTGTAGATAGAATCAGTGTAACACACTGTGGGCCCTTGCTTCAGACAAGGTGAAAGGGATGTATATCTAGTGGGTTCAACTCTGGATGAGGCTAAGGTAGGTTCTTAACTGCAAAGTGTTTAAAAAAACTGGCTGTGAGACCCCAGGTGCGCTTCCTGCCATATTTAAGTGAACAGTCAGCTCTCTGTTTTAGCAAATATAAAGGCTGCAAGGCAAAGGTTATCTGCTCTCCTTCCTCTCTGATGTGTCCTGGGCCTGCCAGACTAAATGAAACTGTAAGGTCTCCGCTGTCCAGTGTACAGGGGCTTCTTCTCTCTCCTCCTCTGGCAATCTTTCATATCTGAGGTCTCGGTTTTAAAGGCCCTTTTATTCGCCTCAGTGTTGGAGAGAATAGTGCATCCCGGCCTTCTTACTCCTTTGGACTCAGCTTCAGAGACAAAGGGTTCCTGGGGCAATTTTTAACCTGCATCCTTCTTCCTGACTTAAACACATGGGTGAATTTTCAAAATATTTATGTGTATAAAATTAGCGAATATGCACATAAGTGGCTTGTACTTGCGAAATCGCTATTTTATAAATATCGAACGTATGCATGTATTTTACGTTTCATGCGCACATACATGTTGAAAAAATGGGCATTCCAGGGTGGGGCCAACAGTTACATATGTAAGTTGCTATTTTATAAAACACTTATGCATGTGCATTTGGCAATTTACATAATTTTACACCTGCTAATTATCTTGCGTAATTGATATCAGACTTTTTATTATGTACTGTTGGCTGGGTGGGTTGTCCGGGTGAACTGAGGGGGGAGGTCAGGCTGAAGAGGTCTCGATGGCTTGGAGAAGGACTGGGCAAACTGGTGGAGGAATCTGGAAAACTGGTCATTTCCCTGTACGTACCCGGATCAGTCCAGACTGTGGGTTGAGCCTCTTTTCCAGCAGGTGGAGACAGACTAAAACTTGAAGGATATCCTATATGAGGACAGAGCCTATGCTATAACCCTTCAGTATTCGTCTGTCTCCAGCAAGTGTTAGCAGCTCACCCTTCGTTCTCTGTTTAGGCTAGTCAGCCTTTCCTTCTTCTTTCCTTATGGATCAAGCAAGTACTTCTGTTCTTTCTATTAAAAGAGATTTTTTCTTTAGTGACTTTTTCTTCTTCTTCTGTGTGGGAGATGGATCCGTCTCCCAGCTCTTGCAGGTCTCAGGATGGCTTTGCCCCTTGTGCGCTGCATAGCTTGAGTCCGTATCTGCTTCCAGGTGTGGGGACTGAGTCTCTCTGGGTCTCGTCTCCCCCCCCCCCCCCCCCCCCCCCCCGGCTGCCAGGAGGGTTTAGAACCAGACTGCTGCGCTCAGTAAAAAAAAAAAAAAAAAAAAAGTTCAATTTCCAGTTTTAAACATAAGTTACAGGTATTCCCCTACCTCTAACTTATTTGCAGCAGTAGACCAGTATTTTTTCATTTTTTTCTGGTCTCAGGAGCCTGGAACGGCAGCCAGACAGGCAGGAGTCAGTAGGTTTTCCCCCCTGCTTCACTCCTGGCTTCCAGGCTGTCAATCAAACTTTTTCTCTGCAGCCTTTTTTTCTTCAGAGCGGCTCTCTGTTTGCCGCGGCAGGCAGCCTGCCTCTTCTCTGCCAGCCCCCTTCGAGTTTTTTTTTGAGGGGGCCTCTTCTATGCCTCCCTGCCGGGTGGGAAGGTCCCTCCTCGGCAGGGAAGGCTAATTTAGCCCGGGGATCGAGTCCCCAGAGCTTGGCCAGGCCGTTCCCAGGTCGGGAAAGGCCGGGAACGGTGGCCATTTTGGATTTTTTATCGGCTCCGTTTTCGGAGCTCCCTGGGGCTGGGGGGCCGATTTTATTTTGCAGCTACCCCCAGATTTGAGCCCCCCAGCCCGGGTTCTTTGTTCCCCTCCCCCACTCGGGATTTTTTGGCTCTCTTTTTTTTTCTGCATCTCCCCTCCTCCTGTGTAGATCCCCTTTAGCGAGCATGCAAGGGGAGGTGGAAGGTCCCCCCTCGCACCCCCCCCCGGGCCACAACAATATTAACAAAAAAAAATTTTTTTAATAAATATTTAAATAAATAAATACTTAAATAAAATTTCCCCGCCCCATGCTGTTCACAGTTCGGCCGGCTACGGAGTCCCCGGGGTCCCTTGGGGCGCAGGTGGTCCCGGAGTGCCCCCCCCCCGACCTCCTGGCGGATGCGGTCCTCCCAGATCCCATTGCCAATTCGGTTGCTTGGGCTATCCTCCTAGCCCTGGTACAGCCGCTTTGCCCATGGTTATGGACCTGGTCCTGGCGGGATTCAGGGATTGGGCAAGTGCCTTTCCCCTTCCTCCCACACCCAACCGGTTGTGCCCGCGGGCATGGCAGGCTCCCCGGCCGGGCCCTGACCAAGCTCCCCCTCCCGGTGTTTTGCTTCGTTTAAAAAAAAAAAGAAACCCTCAAGCCGCCCAGGTACACCTGCTCGCGGCTCATGTGAAGCGTATTTTGATGTCCTGGCACTGGGGGTGTGTACCACATTTTGCGGCGGTTTCCTGCTGCGGACAGGCCTCAGGTAGGGTCAGTGTCATCTTTGCTCTGCGCCCGGAACCTCCCATGGCCAGAGGCTGCGCATACAACCCTTCTCCACTTCCAGGCACAGGCGATAGCCTCGGTGATGTCCGCCATACTGCTCCTCTAGCTGCGCCACTGGTTGTCCGATCCTCCTCCACAGCCCGGTGGGGCACGTTGCGTTCAAAGGTAAGCTGTTCCCTGTCACAGACCTTGAGAAACTGTGGATTCCTTAGGGGAAAGTCAGGTCCATTAGCTTGCGTAGGACTGTGCAAACCCATCCTGGTCCTTTACTCCCTCTCGTCCACGTTTTCGGGGCCAGAGACGATATACCTCACGCGGGCACGGTAACTCCTCAGTGGGTTCTTTCCTTCTTGATCGCAGTTTTGGTCGCAGCCCTCTCGTGGGCGCCGTCCCTTCCGCGGGGCCAGCCCACACACTCAATCCTTACGCCTGCACATTCACTGGAGTTTCCTTGCCTCAATCCTCTGTCCCCTTCTTAGGCAGTCGCCTTTCCCTGTTTTCCGTGGACTGGGTCAAGATCCTGTCTGACCAGTGGATCCTCGACGTTCTCAGAGACGGGCACGTCTTCGCTTTGCTCGAGATTGTCGGGATCTTTTCTGTTTTCCCCGTACGGTCTGTCCCTGCGGTAAACGGTGTAGCAAACCCCTGCCAAGCTCCTGTGTCTGGGCACGGAGGTCCCGGTTCCAGACAGACACCTGTGTTTCGGGCTGGGGTGTGGTCTGCCTCTCCCTGTATGCCCAGGGGATCTGGCCAGCGGCTCCGTCTTCCTGCACATCAAGCGGTTGGAGGCTCGGGCGATGTTCCTAGCTCTTCTGGAGTTTCTTCCCCTCATCCGCGGCGAGGCGATACGAGTCTTGTCCGACAACTCCACCACCGTGGCTTCCATCTGTCGCCCAGGAGACGCCTGCAGTCTGCTGGTGGCCCTGGACACCAGCCTTCTCTTCGCCTGGGCCGAGTGACATCCTACAGTGCCCGGCGGTCTCCCACTCCGTGGGCAGGGGAATGTTCAGGCTAATCGCTCAGTCGTCAGTTGCTCGCTTCCGGGAAGTGGACGCTCTTTGCTGCAGCCATGGATTTTCTCATCGACCGGTGGTCCCCTCCCACCTTGGGCCTCTTGGCGACTCTTTGCAATACCATGGCAACTTGGTTCTTCCGCTGGAGGGACCACGGCTCGACGGCGTGGATGTTCTGGCTCTCCCTTGACCGGCGGGCGTCCTTTTCTACGTGTGTGGTCTCTGGTCGGGAAAGTTCTCCGGCGAATAGAACTCCATCTGGGTCCCATGCTTCTGCTAGCCCCCGAGTGGCCACGCGGGCCGTGGTTCATGGCTTTTTTTTTTTTCTCAACCTAGCGACGGACGTACCTCTGCGGCTTTGCCATCTTCCTCTGCTCCCTAGTTGGGGACCTGTATTTTTTGTCCAGGCCGATCTCGCTGGTTTAGCGGCCTGGCCTTTGAATGACGATGTCTCCGGCGCAAGTGCTATTAGGAGGAGGTCTTCTCCGCCTGGCTGCGGGCCCGGAAACAGTCGACTTCCCTGGAGTACGTGCGTATCTGGAACATGTTTGAGGCTGTTTGTGCAGAGTCGGTTCTCTCAGTGTACTCCGCCCCGATCTCGTTAGTGTTTTCTTCTCCAAGACAGTCTCTCCGAGGGTCTTCCTCTCGTTCTTGGCACGTTTAAGTCTCCCCTCTCTGCTCTCTCCTGGGTCGGGTGGAAGGTCGTCACTGAGCGGTCACCCGGCTGCGATTTTTCTGCTTCATGGATGTCAAACATATCCATCCGCCTTCTCCGCCGCTTGCCCGTCGTAGAGTTTTCATCTGGTTTTTTTTGGGCCCTCTCTGCGGCTCTGTTCGAACCTCTCTGTTGCGCTACCTTGAAGGCTCTTCCGCTTAAGACTGGCTTCTGGTCTCTATCTCCTCTACTCGTCGGAGTTCGGAGATCCAAGCGCTGTCCGGTAGGGAACCTCTTTGCGTTCTTCCGACTCAGGGGTATCTCTCGTACCGGCCCTTCCTTCTTGGTGCAGGTTCTTCTAACCTCCATGTCCACCAGTCGGCGGAACTCTTCGCGTTTCCTCTGCGACTAGGGACGATCTTTGTTACCTTAATGCCTTACGAGTTCTACATTGCTACCTCCTGGTTACCAATGGCCTTCATGTTTCGGTCCATCCTTTGGCCTCTTGAGTGGGTCCAATCGGGGTAAGCCGGCTTCTGTGTCTGCTATAGTGCGCTGGTTGAAGGCAACGATTTCCTCGGCTTATCTTTGTCATGCTCGGGCGGTTCCCGAGGGTCTAACGACTCATTCACTGTGTTCTCGAGCTACTTCCTGGGCGAACTTTCAATTGTTCTCTCCATAGGAGATTTGCAGTGCCGCTACTTGGACGTCTTTACCTACTTTTGATCGATACTACCGCCTGGCTGTGCGAACTCCGCTCTTTGGTTCTTTTGGTCTACCAGTGCTTCGAGTGGGACTGTCTCGATCCCACCTGATTTAGGGGAGCTTTGGTACATCCCACAGTCTGGACTGATCCGGGTATGTACAGGGAAAGGAAAATTAGTTCTTACCTGTTAATTTTCGTTCCTGTAGTACCATGGATCAGTCCAGACACCCTTCCCTGTTTGTTTCTCTTTCTGTCCTCTTGAAGCTTGTTCTTGCAGGTTGCAGTTATTTTTAAGACATCATTTTGTGCAACAATACTGAGCAAATACACCGGAAGCCTTGGTTGTCCAAGTACCAAGTATATTCAAGAGCAGTTAAGCATAACATGTTTCGTTCATTGTTCTACAGTTGCTCTATTGAGCTTTATGGTTGCTTGCTTGATCCTACTCTGGTTTTGTTATTTTCTGCTTTGACATTCGTTATACTGAAGGGTTATAGCATAGGCTCTGTCCTCATATAGGATATCCTTCAAGTTTTAGTCTGTCTCCACCTGCTAGAAAGGAGGCTCAACCCACAGTCTGGACTGATCCGTGGTACTACAGGAATGAAAATTAACAGGTAAGAACTAATTTTCCTTTCAGTTACATGTGCATGTATTAAAACTATAGGGACATTCCATGTCAAGTAGACCAATTTAGAAAATCATCCATGCTCGACTTCCTTCAAATTGAATACAATTTTGGGTGGATGTTTGCTGGGGCCTCAAACAAAACTATACAAAATATTTTGGCTGGATCTCTATTGTTTCAAGAGCTTAGATGCTGCTGAATGAAGGTCACTCTTGAGTATTGTGCTGCACAACACAAAATGGCCACTCCTGTTAGGGGGCCTGAAATTTTGTGGATTATTAAAAACTCTAGTGCTAAGTTCCTATGCAAAGTTTGGAACCTAACATGAGTTTACCACCCTTTTTATGGGCCAGCAAACTACGTGAAAAATTTTACAAAAGAAATTTAAGGCCTACTTTCACTCCTGATGTATACTTCGATTCAGGCCATAACTGGATCAGTAGTCATGGCCCATGATGTTTATCTAGGATTTGCACTAGGAGGTTTTGCAGCCAACTGAAAGCAAAGATATAGTTAAATAAAGGCATGATGCAAATTTTCGCCATTTTTTTTTAGTGCAAATATCTCTACTGTGTCTTTTGAAGGAGCACCTTTTTTGCTCCAAAAGTCACCTTGTTTCATCTTGGACCCAGCCTTGTTTAGATATATTTTCATAAATTAGTCATTAAAGTCAGTGCAAAACTTTGTATGCTGATTAATTACCTTGCATTGGTCAGTGGTGGAGGAGCCACTGCCAATTGCAGCAAAATTGACCCCATTGCCTAGGGGCCATTCCAGACACCTAGACAAGGTACCAGCCACAGGTTTCCAAGCTTTTATTTAAGCACAAAACAAGAAAAGGCAAGACACTACATATGAGAATTGCTTAAACTGCAGATTTCACAAATATTCACTTAGTGATTTTTCCTGCCTTGCAATGCTTTTGAATGTCCCATCAATGCGTGACAAACTGGCTTGTGAATAAATGCACTGCCTGCCTGATGACGTTGTTGTGGGTGCAGCAAGGGTAGCAACAATGTGCTCTTCTGGAACCCAACAGGTGTCTCTACGGGGCGGCCAGTAAAATGACCTGGCAGGACCTTGGGGGTGCAAGAAATTGACCAAGACATCACATCCCTCAGTTAATGCTTCACATATATGGCCAGTCCATCAGGATTTATCATAGATGAAAGCTAAATACTGACCAGGTTGGAAGTTGGATACTTGAAGGGCATGAAAATTTTCACGTTCATTTCTAGAACATTTGCAGTGAATGAGGTGACGTCATTCAAAATTTTCCTAATGCAAATTTTAGTTGCATTAATGGGCTTGAATTGATTTTCCCTTGTGCCAGCAAGGTCTGATCGCTTCTATGTCCTTCTTTGGCACAAAGCAAAATTTGATACGAGGGATACAAAGAGCACAATAGTGTCACAGGCCAGGGCATGTTCCCAAAATTTCTGCCACAGCACACTGCTGACATGACAATACTATAGTTCCTTCAGAAGGTGATACTTTTGCATGTTCAGGCTTGCATGCAGTAAATGACACAGCACAATAAAATGTCCATTTTGAGGGGTCATTTATAAAAGTATGTTGAAGCAAGATGTGTCATAAGCTACAAGCATGGTAAGCACAACAAGCTTCACTGCATTGTAGAATTTCACATCTCTAGCTCATCTGCGCATTACACAGTAGGGCGCCAAAGATGCCTCTCTTTAATATAGCACGCCCATGCATGCAAATGATGCATATTGTTGGGGCCTTAATTCTAGCCAAAGCAAGATCTGGTCCAAAATGAAACAGGGTGACTTTTGTAGAAAAAAAAATGTTCTTTCAAATGACATAAAGAAAAGAATTAAAACTAAACAATAGAGATATTTGCACCTGAAAATTGGCATAAAAAAGTGATATTGTGTCTTTATGTAATTATAGCTTTGCTTCCAGTAGCCTGTAAAGCCTCTCGGTGCATATCTTATATGTATATTTATTTAAAAGTTTTTTTTTTCGATACAGTCTATACAAACTGTAGTAGATCTAAGCAGTTTACAGGTAAAATATTTACACAGTATAAAACAAACATGCACATTAAAGTTGGATAGAGTTAGGGAGGGGTAGAGTGTTGTATTTGTAGAAAAATAATAGAAACTGATTCATGTTTGAGAGTCAGGGAATGCTAGTGAATATAGATACGTTTTGACAGCTTTTTTGAAATTGTTTTTTGTGGTAAATTGTTGGACGAAATTGGGAAGTGAATTCCAGAGTGTGGAAGTCACGTTTCCGAGTTAAATCTAATCTGGCAGTTTTGATGGTTGGGAATTTGAAAGTAATTTTTGTCAATTGAACATAAAAGGCGTGGGGGTTGGTAAAGACGAGCATAGCCATATAGATTACGCATTATGGGGTAAATTTTCAAAGATACGCGCGGGCGTCCATGTGCGCGCACACATGGCCATGCGATTTTATAACATGCACGCACAGGTGCGCGCATGTTATAAAATTGGAGGTCGGTGCACGCAAGGGAGTGCACACTAGTGCATCTTGCTTGCACCGATGCCCACGGCCCTCCCCTGTTCCCTCCCCCCTAATCTAACCTTTCCGCCTCCTAGTCCTATCCTACCCCCCCCCCCCCCCAATTCTTTAACTTACATTTTGCGCCTGCTCCGGGCAGGCGCAAGTTGTGTGCACCGGCAGCCTGCCAGCATGCGATCCTCCAATACAGTGGCAAATGGCCGCTGTGCCGGAGACCTCTTGCCCCGTCCCCGGACCACCCAGCCCCCTCCCTGCTCTTTTTTTCGAAGTCCCGGGGCTTTACGCATGTCACCGGGCCTCTAAAATCCAGCCCTATGTGTTAAGTTTTAAATAATGATTAAAGTTTTGTTTTGAATGCTTTGACAAATTGGTAACCAATGTAATTATTTCAAAACTGGAGTAATGTGTTCTTTGCTGTGTGTGTTGGTAAGTAGTCGTGTAGCACAATTTTGGAATAGTTGGAGAGGTTGTAGGATATAGTCAGGAAGAACTAGGTAAAGTGAGTTACAGTAGTCTAAAGTAGTTAGAACATTTGGAAAGAGAAGGACTTGAATCAGGAGCAATACGGAGTCAAAGTAGGCCTTAATCTTTCTTTTATAACATTTTTCACATACTTTGCTGGCCCATAAAAAGGGAGGCAAGCTCATGTTATGTTCCAAACTTTGCACTGGGACTTTACCACCAGGGATTGTACTAATCTACAAAATTTCAGGCCCCCGAGAGGTGTTGTCGGGCTGCAGCACCTGGACAAAATGGCCATTTTAGGTTGTTAGGAGCATGGTGCAACCTAACTGCCTCTAGCTCTCCAACCAATGGAGATCCAGGTGAAAAATTTAGTAAGGTTTTGTTTAAGACCCTAGAGAACATCTGTGCAAAATTTTGTTCGATTTGGAGGAGGTTGAGCCTAGACCCCTAGTTCTCTTGATATGGAATGACCCTATACCGACTTCAGAGTGTAAATCCTACTTTTCTGCATAAAATATATGCACGTATATTTTTAAAATTGGAAGAAAAAGTATGCACATTCAATGTATTGAAATACATTCAATATAATGAATGTATTCGCATGTAAGCACACAATCGTGTATTTTGTAATATGTACGTATCTGATACACGTGGATTATAAAATACTTTATCCCAGGACAAGCAGGATGCTAGTACTCACATATGGGTGACATCATTGATGGAGCCCTATTGCGGAAAACTTTCTGTCAAAGTTTCTAGAAACTTTTGACTGGCACTCTGAGCCCACTGAGCATGCCATGATATTCTCAGCCACAGGGGTCTCCCTTCAGTCTTCGTTTTTCCGTGCTGCTGTTGGCATCGCGGAGCAGGAGCCTGTGTGAGTTTTCTCACAGTTTGTCTGACTAAAAATCAGATTTAAAAAGCATTTATTCTCTCCCACATCGGTGTCTCTTGGGTTGCCACCGGCTGGTGAGTAAATTTAGTCTCTTTTTTACTCTTTGGAGTAAAAATAATTTTCTCTCATTTTCATCGACGGCTGTCGGCGAAAATATGGCCACGGGATTTAAAAAATGTCCCAACTCTAATCGGACATTGTCCATTACAGATCCACACCTTGAGTGTGTCCTTTGCTTAGGTCAAATACAAGACGTAACAACCTGTCCCAAGTGTGCTGAAATGACCGCGAAGGGTAGAAAGGCCCGCCAAGAAAAGATGGAGCATTTATTCCATCTACAACTTTTACCTTCCCCATCGACGTCTACACAATCGTCTCCGCCCAGAGCCTCGAAGCATTTAATACTCAAAAAGCGTCGTCCGGAAGGCTCGGGGGATCGTTCATCGCCGACCCCCATCTGTAGCATCGATGAGGTCAGCGGCGGAACATCAACCAAAGCATCGCCATCGGCACCAACACCCATCGATCCCGGAGGCGCTTCTCTCCCCAGAGAAATTGACCGCAAAAACGCCTCGACTCCAAGAAACACCGAGGCCTTTGACACTGAGACCTTCACCGCCCGATGCACCGATCATCGACCTTCCACAGGGCCCTGTGGAAGGACCATCAACACCTCCACCACCACCAAGTGTAGCTACTCTGCATGCACCAGCTATCACGGAGAAATTGACTGATTTTATCCGTCAAGCGGTGCTCCAAGCACTAAAAGACCAGCAACCGTCGATGCCTTCGCCGACGTCGATACCGGTGCCTTCACCGATGCTGGTGCCATCACTGATGCTGACGCTCCTGCCGATGCTGGAGCCTGCACTAATGCCGGAACCAACACCAAAATCTGCACCGATACCGAGACGGCCATCGATGCCGATGCCCATACCATCGCTGATGCCCGGCCCAATACCGGAACCAATTCCATCGATGCCGAATGCTACCTGGGGCTCCAGGACAGCCAGAATTAGCACTGTTCCAACTTTTGATGATCAGATTTGATGCAATAGTCTGTGCTCTACAATCGATGCCAACCAAGCAACAAGAAGATGTCCCTGGACGGATAACATCAGATGATCCACAGCCAGGTCCTTCAGGGCTTTCTCGACCACCAAGGTCTTCTCCCACGTCTCTGTCAAGATGACCTGTACGATTCCTGGGAAGAAAGACATACAGATACTTCTTCTGAAGGGTTTATGTCTGATCCTTCTCCTCCAGAAGAAAGATAGAAATCTCCACCGGAGGATTTATCTTTTACAAACTTTAATGATATGGCAGACACCATACCATTCACTTTGGTATCAGAGGAGGACACAAGACAGCAAACACTGGAAGTCCTTCAATTCGTGGACCTTCCAAAAGAAGTCTTGGCTATACCTGTCCACGAAGTCCTCCTAGACTTACAGCACAGACTCTGGGAGCATCCATGCTCAGTGCCATCCATAAATAAGAGAGTGGACACCACATTTGGTACAATCTGTCCCTGGATACCAGAAATCGCAACTGCCACATCAATCAGTTGTTGTGGAGTCTGCACAAAAAAAGTCTAAACGAATAAGACCTCATTTCTCCACTCCTCCAGGCAAGGAACACAGATTTCTGGACTCCTTGGGCAGGAAAATCTATCAAGGGGCCATGCTAAATACAAGGATTGCATCATATCAGTTATATATGACGCAATACCAGAGAAACCTGTGGAAACAGATGCAAGATCTCTCAAATTCGTTACCACAGCAGTATCAAGAAGCAGATCAAACATAAAGGACTTGAAGCTGGCAAGCACGAAGTCCAAGCCGCTTATGACAATTTTGAAACTGTTCCAGATTAGCGGCCTCTGGCATAAGCGCACGTCGCTGGGCATGGCTTAAGGCCTCGGACCTCAGGCCTGAGGTCCAAGAAAGATTGGTTGATTTGTCATGCGTAGGGGACAACCTCTTTGGCTCTAAGGTGCAGCATGCTGTAGCCCAGTTAAAGGAACATACAGAAACCCTGCGTCAGCTGTCGTCAGTTCCACAGGACTCTGCTGCATCTTCATCTCGCCGCCCTCCTAGGAAGGAATCTCGAAGGCCTTTCTACAGGCAGAGGCGTTACTGCCCTCCAGCATCAAGGGGCAGATCTTCATGTCCGCAGCAAAGATCTCAGCCCAGGCAAACTTCTCCACAGACAGGACCGGCTGCAGGCTTTTGAGGCCATCACCAGAGACCAAAGCCATCTCCACAATCCACAACCGGAGCTACCAGTAAGAGGCCGAGTTTCCTCCTTTTACAACCATTGGATACAAATAACAACAGACCAATGGGTACTCTCCATAATATCTCGAGGTTACCAACTCAATTTTGTCTCAATTCCAAGAGATTCTCTTCCAAAACCTCTTCCATTAAGCGAAAATCAGATAATTCATCTACAAGCAGATTTATCCACCCTTCTGAGAGCCAGAGCTGTAGAACCGGTGCCCCGGACTCAGCAGGGCAGAGGATTCTACTCCCGTTATTTCCTCATTTCAAAGAAAAACGGAGGCCTACGTCCCATCCTAGACCTCAGAAATCTCAACAAATTTCTGAAGAAAGAAAAGTTCAGGATGGTTTCTCTAGGCATCATGCTTCCACTTCTTCAAACAGTAGATTGGCTTTGTTCTCTGGATCTACAAGACGCTTACGCTCACATTCCAATATTCCCTCCTCATCGCAAATATCTGCGCTTCCTGGTGGGTTATCAGCATTTCTAGTACATTCGGACTCGCTTCAGCTCCCAGAGTTTTCGGACTCGCTTCAGCTCCCAGAGTTTTCACCAAATGCCTGGCAGTAATAGCAGCACAGTTACACAAGAAAAGTGTCCAAGTCTTCCCTTATCTGGACAACTGGCTAATCAGGAGTTAATCTCAACAGGGAGCAATAACTTCTCTCAATCGAACAATTGCTCTACTTCACTGTATGGGATTTCTCATCAATTATCAAAAGTCCCATCTCATTCCGACTCACCTGCTTCATTTCATCGGAGCAGAATTGAACACCATCTTCTCAAAAGCCTTTCTACCCGATGATCGGGCAGAGACACTTGCCCTATTGGCAAACTCGCTACACTCAAAGAAACAAGCAACAGCTCATCAGTTTCTGACCTTACTAGGTCACATGGCCTCCACAGTTCATGTCACTCCTATGGCAAGATTAGCCATGAGAATAACCCAATGGACTTTAAGATCACAATGGATCCAAGCCATTCAACCACTGTCCTCTCCAATTCAAGTAACCCACCAGCTGCGTTCATCTCTACTTTGGGTGCACAAGGACAACTTGCGCAAGGGCCTGCCCTTCCAACAACCAGTCCCTCAGATAAATTTAATTACAGATGCATCCACCTTAGGTTGGGGAGCTCACATAGACAATCTCCAAACCCAAGGTACTTGGACAAAACTCGAAGCAATGTTTCAAATCAATCTCTTGGAACTTCGAGCTATACGTTATGCTCTGCATGCGTTCAAGGACTGCCTTTCAAACAAGACTGTTCTCATTCAAATGGACAATACAGTAGCCATGTACCTGAACAAACAAGGAGGTACAGGCTCGTATCTCCTTTGACAAGAAGCCGCACAGATTTGGGACTGGGCCCTAACACACTCAATGTTTCTCCGGGCCACGTATCTGGCAGGCATTCACAACGTTGTGGCAGATAAGAAAATGATTCCTTACCTGCTAATTTTCTTTCCTGTAGTACCAAGGATCAGTCCAGTCCAGCAGATGGAGTCAGACAAGGCTTCAGAAGGTGCTGACATATTAACCAGTGCACCCTCTGTAAGAGCTCAGTACAGAGTATATCAAAGCCAGAATAATAACTTACGAATGATGGATCAAGTGTCCCCAACCATAACAGATCATAAACTAAGGCAACTAGTGCCATAACTGTAACTTGCAGAAAGAACCGTGAAACAGTCTCATAAGATGAGATTAACAACGTGTCTCAGAATGAGTAGAGTAGATCGAGCAGGGAAAGACCCTAGAAACCCAGCAATCAATGAGGTGGGCGTCTGAACTGATCCTTGGTACTACAGGAACGAAAATTAGCAGGTAAGGAATAATTTTCTTTTCCCTGTACGTACCAGGATCAGTCCAGATGGTGGGATGTACCAAAGCTTCCCTACACCGGGTGGGCCCTTGAAAGCCCTGCTCGAATGACCTGGTCATCAAAGTATCCGGAGGAGGACGACGGTAGGTGTAGTAGATAATGTCGCGGAAAGGTGTGCAAAGACTTCCAAGTTGCTGCCCGGCAAATCTCTTGGGAGGAGACGGACTGTACTTCAGCCCAGGAAGCTGCTTGTGAGCGAAGAGAATGGGCTTTAACGCCCAGCGGAGTAGTCCAACCCGCACCGATGTACACTGAGACTATGGCTTCCTTAAGCCATCTCTCAATCGTCGTCTTCGAGGCCTGGGAACCCTTCCTTGGCCCCGACCACAGGACAAACAAATGGTCCAAGACTCCGATGTCATTAGTGACCTCCAAGTAGCGAATTAGAGTGCGTTTGACATCCAGGAAACGAAGAGATCTCTGTTCTTCAGCTGTAAAGGATGGAAGCTCTACCATCTGGTTCAGGTGGAAAGTCGAGATGACCTTGGGTAGAAAGGAGGGAACTGTACGTAGAGACATACCGGTGTCCGTGAAACGGAGGTAGGATTCCCGGCAAGAGAGCGCTTGAAGTTCTGAGATGCGGCATGCGGAACAAATGGCCACCAGAAAAAACTGCCTTGAGAGTGATATCCTTGATGGTGGCGTTGCGCTGAAGCTCAAAGGGAGGACCTGCCAGAGTCCTAAGGACCAAATTAAGACTCCAAGAAGGGCACGGATCCCTCACCGGAGGTTGTAGATGCTTCGCTCCCTTGAGAAAACGGGCGATATCAGGCTGTACCAATAGCGAAGAATGATCTGCGTACTGAATGAGCAAGCCCAGAGCGACCACTTGGACTCGTAAGGAGTTGTAGGCAAGGCCTTTGTCCAATCCATCTTGAAGGAACGCCAGGATCTGAGGAACAGAGGCCCTTGTGGTATGAGTACCTTGCGCTGTGCCCCAAGCCTCAAAGACCTTCCAGACCCTCACGTAGGCGACCGAAGTCGAAGTTTTTTGGGCCTTGAGGAGAGTCGAGACTACTGCTTCAGGGTATCCTTTGTGCCTGAGGCAGCGCCTTTCAAAAGCCAGGCCGCAAGACAGAAGCGTTCTGCCTGATTTAAAAATACTTGTCCCTGATGGAGCAATCGATGAAGATGGCCAACCGAAGTGGTCCGTCCACTGCTAGCTGGAGCAGATCTGAGAACCAAGGGCGACGTGGCCATTCGGGAGCCACCAGAATGACGGGCACCTGATGGAGCTCTATTCTCCGAATGACCTTGCCCACTAGAGGCCATGGGGGAAAAACATAGAGTAGAAGGTGGTGCGGCCAAGGGAGCACTAGAGCGTCTACCTCTTCTGCCCCATGGTCCCGCCTGCGGCTGAAGAATCATGATGTTTTGGTGTTGAGAGACGTCGCCATCATGTCCAGGCGGGGTGGCCCCCAGCGATGAATGAGAAGTTGCATTGCTTCATCGGAGAGAGACCACTCTCCAGGGTCCAATCGCTGACGACTCAGGTAGTCTGCCTGAATGTTGTCTACGCCCGCAATGTGTAAAGTGCTTCTCCGCCCATGACATCAGGCGTGCCGTCTCGAGTGATACGTGTCGGCTCCTCATGCCTCCCTGCCGTTTGATGTACGCTACGGTGGTCGCGTTGTCTGAGAGGATCCTTACCAACCGATTCCGCACCAGGGTTAGGAAGTGTATTAGGGCCAGGTGCACTGCTCTTGTTTCTAGCCGATTGATCGGCCAGGTCGCTTGTGCTTTCGTCCACTGCCCCTGCGCTGAGCTCCGGTCGCATACTGCCCCCCAGCTGGATAGACTGGCTTTGGTGGGGACCGCCACCCAATCCGGTATCTCGAGCGAAATGTCTTGGGCCAGATGTCGCGGGTCCAACCACCAACTCAAGCTGTCCTTGGCAAACTGGGGGAGAGGGAGTACAAGCTGGTAGTCCTGCAAGGCTGGTTTTCAGCGAGAGAGCAGAGCCGTTTGTAGTGGACGGAGGTGCGTAAAGGCCCATGGAATGAGATCGATCGAGGAGGCCCAGGAGCTGCAGATAGTCCCAGGACATTGGCGCTGGTAACACAGTAAAGCGCTGTATCTGCTCCCGGAAGGACTGGGCCTTGTCCAGACGTAGGAAGACCTTGCCCTGAAGCATATCGAATCGTGCTCCCAAGAAGTCCAAGTACTGCGAAGGGGTGAGGGAGCTCTTGGCGAAGTTCACCACCCAGCCCAGGGACCGGAGGAGTCGGACGACCCTGGTGACCGCTGACTGTCCCTGCGCAAAGGACTTTGCTCGAATAAGCCAGTCGTCCAGGTAGGGGTGAACTAGGATCCCCTCACGTCTCAGGGCTGCCGCCACTACCACCATGATCTTTGTGAACGTCCGCAGGGTGGTCGCCAACCCGAAGGGGAGAGCCTGGACCTGAAAGTGCTGATTCAAAATTTTGAAGCGAAGGAACCTCTGGTGGGCCTTGAGGATGGGGATGTGGAGATAGGCTTCTGTCAGATCGAGAGAGGCGAGGAATTCCCCCTGATGTACTGCCGCAATCACGGAGTGCAGCGTCTCCATGCAGAAATGGAGGACCCTTAGGGACTTGTTGACCTCCTTGAGATCCAGGATTGGGCGAAAGGACCCATCCTTTTTGGGTACGATGAAGTAAATTGAATAATGGATAAGCCCACCTCTCCGAAGGGGACGGGAGAGATGGCCCCGAGGCTCTGAAGTCTGTCCAGGGTCTGTCATACCGCCAGTTTCTTGTGGCTCGAACTGCAGGGTGAGAAGAGAAACCTGTCCCTTGGGAGACGGGCAAACTCCAATGCGTAGCCATTCCTTAAGATGTCTAGGACCCACTGGTCCGAGGTGATGTGGACCCACTCCTCGTAAAAGCGAGAGATTCGTCCTCCTATCTGTGGGGTTGAGGAGTGGGTGAGCTCGGCATCATTGAATGGATTTGGACGAGGCCCCCTGACTCGTCCCCTCCCGAGTGGGCCTGCGACCACGAAAGGAACGGGGACAGGACTGGGATCTGGAAGAAGGCGTCCGGGGCCCCGCCTGTCTGTAACCACGGTAGCTATGCTGCACCCGGGACTGAGTTCTGGAGGGAGTAAATGACCTGAAGTTCCACTGGCGATCCTCGGGCAACCGGTGGACCGTGTTCTCCCCCAGAGATTTGATGAGCTGGTCGAGATCCTCACCGAAAAGGAACTTGCCCTTGAAAGGGAGGGAGCCCAGGCTGGACTTGGAAGAAGAATCCGCCGACCAGTTGCGAAGCCATAGGAGACGCCTCGCCGACACCACCGAGACCATGGATCTCGCCAGGACATGGAACAAATCATACAAAGCGTCCGCTCCGTACGCTATGGTGGACTCTAGGCGGTCAGCCTGGGTCGCTTCCTCGGGTGGCAAGACTTGCGAGGTGAGTAGCTGTTGGACCCAGCGGAGACTCGCCCTCTGCGAGGGAGCTACAGATGGCAGTACACATCCCCAGGGCCGAGACCTCAAAGACTCTCTTGAGGTAAACTTCCAGCTTTCTATCCTGGAGGTCCCGCAGAGCTGTGCCACCAGTAACCGGAATAGTTGTCCTGTTGGAAACCACCGACACCGCCGAGTCCACCTTTGGGACCTTCAGCAACTCCAGGAAGTCCTCCGGGAGAGGATAAAGCTTCTCCATAGCTCTGCCGACCTTAAGAGAGGACTCGGGAGTATCCCATTCCCTGGCCAATAGTTGCAGAAAGGTGGGATGGGTGGGAAAGGCCCGGGACAGGGGGCGCAGACCGGCTAGGACAGGGTCCCCCTTCTTGGCGGATGAAGCAACGACTGGAGCAGAGGGTCCTGGCGGGGGATCAAGGTCCAACTCCTGAAGTATCTGAGGGATGAGATCCTCGAGCTCCTCTCTCCTAAAGATGCGGAGGACCCGTGGGTCATCTCCATCTAGCTGTGCCTCAGAGTATCATCCGGATGAGCCGGGGGATCCCCCCCCCCCGGATCCGGGAAAGAGCCCGCCCCTCCCAGCAAGGGTGGTGCAAAGTGGACCCTAGGGGCCCCATGGGAGGTCCCTGGTGCCCCCCCGCCATGTCCTGGGTCCCCTGCGGGGCATCCACTAACCTGGGGGTCTTGGCGGGAGGTGGTTCCGGAATGGGCACCCTGGGAGCCTCCAGGCGCTGCAGATAGGCATTGTGCATGAGCGTAATGAACTCCGGGGAGAAAAGTGGGGGACCCGGGGGGGGTGGGGGGGGGCGATCGAGTAGTCATCCAGGGGTCCCTGGGCATTGAAGGGAGTAACCGGCGTCAGGATCGGTGGAGGACTATCGCAGGGATCCTGTTCTTCCTCCCCTGATGGCTGCAGAACACGATCCAGATGATTCAAAATGGCTGCCGTTCCCGCTGAAAGCGGCGAAGGGGCCGGCCCACGCTGCCCGAGTTGCGCTGAAGCGCGGGAAGAAAAGCTGTCTGACGGCCCGGAGGTGCCCTCCCCACCAGGGAGGCACCTAAAACAAATGCCCTCTCTGGAAAGTCTCGACCCCGGCTCCCCACAGGCCGAGCAGCGGGACGGTCGCGGCATGCTTGCAGGCGGCCGGGGGAGGGAGGGGACGAGCTGCGGGGGGGACCGACTGAGGGGAGAATCGCCGCGGGGAGTGGGAAAGCACACCTCCGCTACCCTTGAGTGCCTGTGGATAGGCAGCAGAGGAATCTCACCTCTCTGCTGCAGCTATCCCGGGGAATGGGCGTCTCGGGGCCGCGGGCAGTGTGCGGCAAAGTGGGGAGAGGCTGGCACCACCAGCTTCCACCACCCCAAACACAGCTCCTAAGCTCAAAAGGGAAAGATTTCACAAACAAATTCAAGAGGTCCACTTATCCCAAAGAAGAGGAAGTGTGTGTGGGGGGGGGGGAGGAGTAGGAGGGAAGAAGTGACTGGAGCAGCCCTGCCTGCAAGCCACACAAACTTTCCAACCTCCTTTTACTTTTTTTTTTTTTTTTTTTTAAATAAACTAACTTGATCCAACCTTAGCAGAAAACACTTAGTGAGAAAAACAATTGAAGGAGCTAGTCTTCATGCAGGGGAAGCTCCAGGTTCCCCTACTCCTATCTGCTGGAGTCAGAGAGATACTGAGCTCTTAAAGAGGGTGCACTGGTTAATATGTCAGCACCTTCCGAAGCCTTGTCTGACTCCATCTGCTGGATGGGGGACATAACCCACCGTCTGGACTGATCCTGGTACGTACAGGGAACGACTCAGTCGTCAGTTCCAATCATACGAGTGGTCCCTGGATCCCTTAGTAGCGACCAGGATATTTCAACGTTGGGGGCAACCAACAATAGACCTCTTTGCATCACACCTGAATCACAAAGTGGACAAGTTCTGCACTCTGCACAGACAAGAAACACCAGCCAGCCAAGGACTGCTTTGCTCGACCTTGGAACTCAGGCCTTCTATACGCGTATCCTCCGATACTGCGCATAACCAAAACTCTAGTGAAGCTACAACAGGACAAGAGGTCCATGATACTCATAGCCCCGAATTGGCCTCGACAAGTATGATTTCCCACACTTCTAGACCTCTTGATCAGAGAGCCAATTCTCCTGGGTGTAGCTCCCACTCTCATAACTCAGGATCAGGGTCGGTTGCGCCATCCCAACCTTCAATCCCTATCCCTGACAGCATGGATGAGTGGTTGTAAAATCAAGCTTTCAACAATCTTTCAACCAATGTATCTCAAGTGCTTATAGCTTCACATAAACCTTCAACGAAAGAATTATTCTTCAAAATGGAAAAGGTTTACTTTGTGGTGCATGCAAAAGAGTATTGACCCTTTCTCCTGCCCCACAACTTCTCTACTAGACTACTTATGCCATCTTTCAGATTCTGGTCTCCAGACATCATCTGTAAGAGTACATTTAAGTGCAATCTCAGCTTACCATAAAAAGATGGGAGTTGCACCAATATCCATACACCCTCTTGTCAGTAGATTTATGAGGAGTTTAATTCACCTTAAACCACCAATTCGGCCACCTGTCACAGAATGGGACCTGAATCTGGTCTTAACAAAACTCATGAGTTCTCCTTTTGAACCCATGACTTCCTGTGATCTTAAATTTCTCACATGGAAGACTATCTTCCTCTTAGCCATTACATCGGCTAGAAGGGTTAGTGAGTTACAAGCACTTGTCACGTTCTCACCCTATACAAAATTCCTACATGACAGAGTGGTTCTCTGTACACATCCAAAATTCCTCCCCAAGGTAGTTACGGAATTCCACTTGAACCAATCCATAGTTTTACCCACATTCTTTCCAAGACCTCATTCTCACCAAGGAGAATGGGCCTTACATACCTTGGACTGTAAGCGTGCGCTACCATTTTACTTAGACCGCACTGCAATCCACAGGAAATCCACTCAACTCTTTGTATCTTATGATCCAACCAAACCAGGAAAAGCAGTGGGTAAACATACTCTCTCCAATTGGCTAGCAGATTGCATACAGTTTTGCTATGAAAAAGCAGGCCTTCCTCTCCAAGGGCGAGTAAAGGCGCATTCAGTAAGAGCAATGTCAACCTCAGTAGCACACTATCGTTCAGTGCCAATTCTTGACATATGTAAAGCAGCAACATGGAGTTCTCTTCACACCTTTGCAGCTCATTACTGTTTGGACAAAGAAGGACGACAAGATTCAGCTTACGGACAATCTGTCTTAAAGAACTTGTTTCCAGTATAATCCCAACTCCTTCTACATCCAACCTGCTGTGATCTTCGGCTGCCTCATTTTCACCAACAATACTTCAGTGTTGCTTCACTACAAAATGACTCAGCCTCTAGCTTGCTAATCACCCATATGTGAGGACTAGCATCCTGCTTGTCCTGGGATAAAGCAAAATTGCTTACCTTGTAATAGGTGTTATCCCAGGACAGCAGGATGTAGTCCTCACGAAACCCACCCGCCACCCCGCAGAGTTGGGTCCGATATGTTTTATTATTTTATTTTTTGCTAAAGCTTACTGCTACATACAAGACTGAAGGGAGACCCCTGTGGCTGAGAATATCATGGCATGCTGGGCATGCTCAGTGGGCTCAGAGGGCCAGTCAAAAGTTTCTAGAAACTTTGACAGAAAGTTTTCCGCAATAGGGCTCCATCAGTGATGTCACCCATATGTGAGGACTACATCCTGCTGTCCTGGGATAACACCTATTATAAGGTAAGCAATTTTGCTTTCGTAGATCTCTGTGCAGTCAAATACACTTGTATATGGGGCTACGCCAAGTTGTTCGAAAGTTAACAGCATGGAAATGGGGTCATTAAAAATTGCATACCCTATTTGCATGAAATTTTACACACAGAGGTTTCTCTGGGGGTGAGGCTGGGGAGGAGCTAGTACTTATGCATGTATTTTTGAAGTTTCAAAAGCATATGCATATATTTTCCCAGAAAAAGTACTATTAGAAATAGGTGCATGTGTGTGTGTACTTTTTCCAGGTCAGTTTATAATTCTGTGCACAGTTTGAAAGTAGCTCCCATAGTCACCATAAGATTACCGTAATCTGTTTTGTTTAAGGATTTTCATTTCTTCTTCTAATTTGTGTGAGGAAGATACTACATCACATACACATTGTAATCTAGTGTACAAATAACAGTATAGCAAGCTTTTAATTTTTTTTTATTTGCGCTAATTTCAGAATTAATTTGGTTATACTTTATCATGAGACACTCAGTATGTTACCAGAAAAACAAATCTTACATATTTTAATAACTGATTATAAAGAAGACAAAAGGTCCATTAAGTCCAACTTTCGGTTGTTTGCCTATCAGCAATTTTTACATGGGTAATCCAGGGGCAGAACAATGTTAGGTTCCAATGCTAAATGTACTCCCTTGAGTAATCAAGGCTAGAAAAGAAAAATTAAGGTAAGAACTTAGAGATTCTGCTGCTGTAGAAGTAGGAAAGAAATAGTTATGAAATGTACAGTATGACATTTCAGAAAAAGGGGAATTTGATTCAGACGACAGCCAGTGCTGGGCCCTGACCTTTACAGTCTGGGATACTCATATGCAAACATCAGGGAAAAAAGCACAGGACTGTTTCTACAGCTAAGACCAATAGCAAAGCATGTTCAAGCTGCATTGTCTGATTGTAAGTATTATTACCCTTAACATAAGGCTTGGGGGTAACCAGCACGGAGCGGCAGTTATTACTCTTAACAGAGATATAGGGGTAACCTGAATGGCACAGTGGTTACTGTCATGTGAAACTTGCTGGTCAGACTGGATGGACCATGTGGTCTTTTTCTGTTGTCGTTACTATGTTATATGTATTCTCTAGGAAGAGTAGTTTTCATAAAGCTAACGAGAGGCCGATGCTAATGTTAGTGCAGGTTTTTACTCCTGTTTTAGTGTGCATTTTTTTGGTGTAAATTAACTCCGGCTTCTAATAAATGTAAAACCAGCACTAAGATTAGAATGGATACATGCAAATCCCATGTAAAAGAAGTATTTGTTATTCTCCAGGGATGCAGGGAGGTGTGCTGAAAGGCAGATAACTTAAAGCATATTTTCTTAACATTCGGGCCGATACAGTAAGGTGTGGTAGAAAGAGGTGCATTAGTGCCCGGCGCACCCACGTTTGCTGCACGCACAGTTCGGATCACCTACCGCTCGATACAGTATTTAAATGGCATGCAAATGCAAGCCGCATCCAACGCGCGTCCATGAAGCGCAATCCATTTTACTGTATAGGCGCTATACAGCGCCTATACAGTATCCTGGGTGCGCTGGTACCTGTCATTTTAAATGACGTTTGAAATGACAGGTACCAGGAAGTGGATGGTTCTCCTACAGACCCCGCTGCCTTGAGCGCCCGGCGCCAGCAAGCCCCAGCAGCCGGTGATCGGAGGCAGGGAGCGCAACAAAGCACCCTCCTTCGGACGGACAAGAGAGACAAAATTTCACAGTCTCAAACCAACCCAATCCAAGCCCCAGCAGAGAGAGACGAAATTTAGCCACCCAGTCCCAAACCAACCCAATCCACAGAAAAAAAATGCTTCTCGCACTTAGCCGCCCAGTCCCAAACCAAACCAAACCAACCCAACCCAATCCAAGCCCAAGCAGAGACGAAATTTCACAGTCCCAAACTTTCCCCCAACCCCCGCTCACCTGCTCTGGCCGCGGCCATGCAAGCCCCCAGCAGCAGCAGTAGAAGGGCGTCGAGAGAGAGCGGCTTCAGCAGCCCCGTCGGCGAAGATGAATACGTGCACCCCTGTACGTCCAATATGGGCGCTCAAGGCAGCGAAGGCGCATGCGCACACGCCGTGACCGGCTGGACGTCGGAGGTCACGGCGTGTGCACATGCGCCTCCGCTGCCTTGGGCGCCCATATTGGACCTACAGGTGTGCACGTATTCACTTTTGCCTGCGTGCCTGCTGAAGCCGCTCTCTCTCACCGCCCTTCTACTTCTACTGCTGCTGCTGGGGGCTTGCGTGGCCGCGGCCAGGGCAGGTGTGCGGGGGCTGGGGAAAAGTTTGGGACTGTGAAATTTCGTCTCTCTCTTCTTGGGCTTGGATTGGGTTGGTTTGGTTTGGGACTGGGCGGCTAAGTGTGAGAAGCATTTTTTTTCTGTGGATTGGGTTGGTTTGGGACTGGGCGGCTAAATTTCGTCTCTCTCTGCTGGGGCTTGGATTGGGTTGGTTTGGTTTGGGACTGGGCGGCTAAGTGCGAGAAGCATTTTTTTTTCTGTGGATTGGATTGGTTTGGGACTGGGCGGCTAAGTGCGAGAAGCATTTTTTTTTTCTGTGGATTGGATTGGTTTGGGACTGGGCGGCTAAGTGCGAGAAGCATTTTTTTTTCTGTGGATTGGATTGGTTTGGGACTGGGCGGCTAAGTGCAAGAAGCATTTTTTTTTTCTGTGGATTGGGTTGGTTTGGGACTGGGCGGCTAAGTGCGAGAAGCATTTTTTTTTCTGTGGATTGGATTGGTTTGGGACTGGGCGGCTAAGTGCAAGAAGCATTTTTTTTTCTGTGGATTGGGTTGGTTTGGGACTGGGCGGCTAAGTGCGAGAAGCATTTTTTTTTCTGTGGATTGGGTTGGTTTGGGACTGGGTGGCTAAGTGCGAGAAGCATTTTTTTTTCTGTGGATTGGGTTGGTTTGGGACTGGGTGGCTAAGTGCAA
The DNA here is from genome assembly GCF_901001135.1 of Rhinatrema bivittatum. Classification (NCBI taxonomy): domain Eukaryota; kingdom Metazoa; phylum Chordata; class Amphibia; order Gymnophiona; family Rhinatrematidae; genus Rhinatrema; species Rhinatrema bivittatum. The sequence goes on from NC_042621.1 coordinate 202,748,306, forward strand.
GAAGCATTTTTTTTCTGTGGATTGGGTTGGTTTGGGACTGGGCGGCTAAGTGCGAGAAGCATTTTTTTTTTCTGTGGATTGGGTTGGTTTGGGACTGGGCGGCTAAGTGCGAGAAGCATTTTTTTTTTTTTTGGGTTGGTTTGGGACTGGGCGGCTAAGTGCGAGAAGCATTTTTTTTCTGTGGATTAGGTTGATTTGGGACTGGGCGGCTAAATTTCGTCTCTGCTGGGGCTTGGATTGGGATGGTTTGGGACTGGGCGGCTAAGTGCGAGAAGTATTTTGTTTCTGTGGATTGGGTTGGTTTGGGACTGGGTGGCTAAGTGCGAGAAGCATTTTTTTTTCTGTGGATTGGGTTGGTTTGGGACTGGGAGGCTAAGTTCATCACACTAACGCAAGGGTCAGGGTAGGCGGTAAATTAGTAGGTTAAAGACGCGGCAAGATAGCAGGTTAAAAAGGTGATAGTCGGGGCGCACTTTACTGTATGGGAGGGAATAGCTAATCGGATCGTTTACATACATATACATGCCGCGGGCAGAAAGGGATACGCGTCGAGTTAAAGAAGCGGTAAGGATCAGTAAAAACAGTGAATTGCGGGTTAGACTTACGCGGCGAAATTGTGAGAACCCAGCGGGTTAAAAACGGGGTAACTGCGGCCGCGCTTTACTGTATCGGCCTGATTGTAAATTTAACTCCTCTGGCAGAGCAGGAGTAAAATTTAACTCACATTTCTGGTGGCCCTGTTATACTATTGCTGTGCCTAATGTGGTAGTACCTATTTGCTTCTATCAGACTGGGCACAGCAACAGAATAACTTTGGCCACCAGAAATATGAATTTATTCCACCTTGGAACCAGGAATTTAGGGATATATTTTCAAAAAATACACACGCGCACCCATGGATGCGTGATTTCATAACATGCGTGTGCTGGCATGCGCATATTATAAAATTCCGGATCAGCATGCGCAAAGGGGGGTATAATTTAGCAAATTCACGCAGCGACGCATCGGGGCCTTCCCCAGTTCCCTCCCAGTCTGCTCCAATTAAGGAGCGAACTGGGAGGGAATTTTCCAGCCCCCCCCCCCCCCCCAATTTTTTTAAACTCATGTTTTGCTTCTGCAAAGGAGCAGAAGCAAGTTGAACGCGCCGCCACAGCGGCAAATGGCCGCTGTACAGGGTGCATGTAGCCCCGCCCCCCAGACCGCCCCCTTTTAAGGCCCCAGCACTTACATGCATTCTGGGGTTTACGCACTTGACTGGGCCCGTTTGAAAATTGGCCCGGCGTGCATGAGGCCCGGGATTTTTGCTCGCCAGAGTTTAAAATCCGGCCTTTAATTTTTAAGCTCTCAGGGCAGACACAGCTGAACAACACTGTGCATCCTGGCTTTGGTGTGCTGTTTAACTGTAGATTCACATGACAGGGAGCTTACACTTTGTTCTGCTAACTGTTAAGTGTCCACTTCAGAGATCAAATTTTTGCATACAAGGCCATTTTGGCAATGAATGGCAACTAAAATCAAAGCATAAGCTTTCTGAGGTGGTCATATACAGCTAGCTTAACAAAGCATACACTCACTACGGGCACCTACAACTGAAAAGGATGTGCCTACCGGCCGAAGAAGGAGAGAGGCTACTGGTGGAACTCAACCCACCAGCGGCTAAAAATGAGGCCCGGTGGTCCATTGCATGTACAATTTTACTTGTGGGTGCACACAACGTCCACTTACCCCCTCAGATAAGCAGGAATGCTGGTGGGCCGTGGTGGAGCTTATCCCTCCACAGCACGAAGACAACCAGAGGCTGTGTGTGTATGTGAGCATAAGCTCTCTAGAAAGAGCAACTACAGCTATTAGGGATGTAGAGCACCAAAATGCATACTGTTTGCCCTTAAGTGCCTGCCCTAAGAATTTACCCTTTGATTTCACTTGGATTGCCTTGCCCAAATGGCCTTGCTTGCAAGATTGTGCTCAAGTTCAGATGCCAGTTTTAATCTTGCATGCATTTTGGACATACTCCTTCAAACTTCAGGCACTTACCTCTTTAATCCTGTTTTAAAGGACTTTTTAAAGTGCATTAGTGTGGATTTTTCAGGTTAACTCATATTTTAGAACGCTTTTTTCATTTATTGCACTTTTGAAATTCCTGTTTGATTTGCATATCATTAGCTTACTGCATCCCATGAGGAACCCTGTTTTTAATGCATACATTAAGTAAATCCCATACTAAAATTTAACTCCAATTTTAGAGCAGGTTTTATTATATGGGCCCCAATAAAAATAAGTTAAAAGGGCACTGATAGGTTTGGTAAAAAGGGAATCTGTAAACCTTTTCCATTTGTTTACAACCATGACACATCAGGAAAAATATACAAAATGAAGAAACAGAATTAGTCCAGATTTCAAGTTTTTCAGTATCTTTGGTGCTGTACCATGGTTTTTAACAAATGTCAGCCATAAACTAGGGCTTTAATTTTCAGTTTTTATTTTATTTTGCCTAGGAATTTCAATGTTACAACAAAAAGAAATCATTGGAAAACTGACTTTTCAACTGATTTTGCTCCTGTGCATTACAACAAAGTCATTTTTACTCTGATTGTTTTTGTATTAACATTGAAATTCCCAGGCAAAATGTATTTATTTAGTGCATTTGTAAATCACCTCTTGCCAAAGCTCTAGGTGGTGTACAATATAAAAGGAAAGGTTAGTATCAGAAAAATCCTCTCTCATCTGAATCTGCAATCACATTAAATGCTTGTTGAAACAAAAAGATCTTTAGCTAGGATCTAAAAGTCATTGTAAATGTCACCAGATGCAAGGCTTTCATCCACAGAAAAAGCACTCACGAGTCTCTGTTCTTGCACTGATGGATCATCAAGCAAGCCTTGCTGTAACGAGTGCATTTTGAGTTTGGTTGTATATAGGGAGCACTGCATTGATCCACAGGAAGGAATCTAGACCAAGCAATCTTTGTTCCAGCATAATGAATGTTTCGTATTCACCCCTGTACCGGTAACCAGTGTAGCTCATATAGGACTGTTATAATGTGGTCTCTTGGTTAGCTTAACAGCTACCCTGTAGAATCTGAAGAGCTCTTGGGGTGGAGACTGGCAGCTCCTAGTGCTTCCATTAGGTGAACTAGGTGGTCGCCTAGAGTGCCAACCATTAGGGGGCAGCAAATAGTGGCCACATGGAGCCGTGAGCGGAGTCTATCCTGCCTACGGCCCAGATTTGGAGATTGGCCTGGCAGGGTTACGAGTGGACCCATCCCATTCATGGCTTAAAATTAGTCCTATCTCTCGAAAAAACTGTGAATATGATGTAGATAGTTGATACCTTAACAAACGAACATCATATATGGAAACATATATTATTGTTTTATGGGTGGAGACCTCATATGTTGTACCGAGACTTTCTGTTTTATAACTCTCGTTTACCGACTTTGCAGTCTTGGCTTTTACCACCACAGTTAAGTCAAAGGTAATGACTATGTTTTACTTTTCAATCATTGGTCTCCACACACTGAATTTTACAAAAAAAATTATTTAAGGATTTTTTAAAACTTTCTTAGTGACAATTAAGAAGACACTTATCGTTTCTTTGCGGTCTTTTGGAGGTGATTAAGCGCCCGAGGAGCTGCCCAAATGTCCTGCCCGACACAGCTCGAGTTTCGTTACTTTATCAGGGGCGTCTAATGCATTCTAGAAATCATCTATGATGTAAAGACAAAATTCACTTACATTCACACCAGATATTAGATTATCATAAATACTTTTAACGTGTGGTTACATACGCTCCATCACTTCTAGTCACCCACAAATATCTTGCTCTCTTGCTTCGGCATTTCCAAACAAGAAATTTTTAAATTGTCTTCCCAAGCTCCAGGTGGTATGAACAATAGCGTTGAATGGATGACGTTAATTTGAAGTCATTTGAAGAACTCCTGTTGGCTGATGGGTACGTTCTTAGAGGTTAGGGATTGGCTATAGCTGAAGTGGAATACAGGTTTAAATACCTGGTAAATCAAAATGGAGGATCTTGTTTGGAAGCGCCGAAGCAAGAGAGCAAGATATTTGTGGGTGATAAGTGATGGAGCGTATGTAACCACACGTTAAAAGTATTTATGATAATCTAATATCTGGTGTGATTGTAAGTGAATTTTGTCTTTACATCATAGATGATTTCTAGAATGCATTAGATGCTCCTGATGAAGTAACGAAACACAAGCCATGTCAGGCAGGACATTTAGGCAGTTCCTCGGGCACTTAATTGCCTCCAAAAGACCGCAAAGAAACGATAAGTGTCTTCTTAAATATCACTAAGAAAGTTTTTAAAAAATCCTTTAAAAAAATTTTTTGTAAAATTCAGTGTGTGAAGACCAGTGATTGAAAAGTAAAACATAGTCATTACTTTTGACTTAACTGTGGTGGTAAAAGCCAAGACTGCAAAGTCGGTAAAAGAGAGTTATAAAACAAACTCTTGGTACAACATATGAGGTCTCCACCCCCAAAACAATAATATATGTTTCCATATATGATGTTCGTTTGTTAAGGTGTTAAAATTAGTCCTGACAGAGTCCATCCCGCCTGCAGCAGAAGACTGAGAGCAGCCTGGAAAAGCCATGGGCAGAGCCCATCCTGCTCACCGAAGATTAAAAGATAGGGCTGCGGACGGAGCTCATTCTGTCCACAGCAGAAGCCAGGAGAGAGGCCTGGGAACAGCAGAAGACAAAGGAGAAAGAGAAGCCGGGGAGGAGGGGAGGAGGGGAGGGGGTGCTGGGCTGCAGAAAGGAGAGACCCAGAATGAGCCTGTGAGCCTATGTAAGTGAGTAAGAGGCTGGAAGATGTTTGTGTATATATGTAGGTGTGCCTGTACTGGTGAGTAGGAGTTTAGGGTGTGTATGTGGGAGCGTACCTGTGTCTGCTTGAGTGGGGGTGCCTGTGTGTGAGAGAGGGAAGGGAACCTGTGTGAGGGTATGTGTATTTGAGACAAGGTACCTGTATGTCTGTGACAGAGAAGGAGGCCTTTTTGAGTGAATGAGGGGGTGAGTGAGAGCATATGTGTGTATGTGTGGTAGAGCCTGTGTGTGTGTGTGCGTGCACGCGCGCGCATATGAGAGGAGAAAGTTTGTGCGCAATAAGCCCTGCTCCCCCACCCCATCAGCTAATCCATGATAATCTCAGGGCCTTTGAAAATTAAAAGTTCCCAGATATGGAGAGTGGTTGATTTTTATGTCCTTGTTAGCTTTAATCATTGAGTGTTACTTGGTGTGTTTGATGTTTTTCAATATTTATTTTGGGAGATTGGAACATTTTTTTGACTTTTGGAACGATGGTATATAAAACACCTAAATAAAATAAATAAAAATAAATTATTGAACGTCATTCTATTTGTCATCTATTTTGAATTTTTTTTAATAGTATGGTTTTATTTTTATTGTTTTATATTTCTTCATTTTACTTGATATTTTATGAAGAATGGCAGTATTAGTTTTTCCATTGTGCAGCATACAGTGTCTAGTCTTGGGCATTTCCAGTTCAGTTTTTATCTCATGTTTTTACTTTCTACTTTATGATCTCTTTATTCTGTATTTGATGAGGGTTTGTCTATATTCTGCTAACGTATAGTTTCTGTGTAGGGTTCTATGGCTTGTTCTGTTTACTAATAGGAGGGTATATTGGTATTTTAGGGTCTGGTGAAATATTTAGTGTTGCCTTTTCATAGGTAGAATTGTTACTGTTTAAATGCTGGCAATTAGTACTGTTTTAGATATGAGAGGTTTACTATATTTTAATTGTAATTCACTTTACTCATGGCTTTGAGTGTCAAGCCTACACCTAGAACATATTACAATAGGCCTAATACCATATAGGCTTAAAGTATCTCTTTTGCCTTTTAGCAGAGTGTTTTGATGTACAATATGTATATTATATTTTCATGTTACTTTGAATCTTTCTTTTCACGTAAAATCTATTATAAATGCATAATATTTACTCTTGTGGGTGGGCCTGGGGGGGGGCGGGGAGGGGCTGAAGTGCAAGGCTGAAGGTTTGCCTAGGGTGCCTAATATCCTTGCATCAGGCCCTGGCCATATATAGATAGAATTACAACAATCTAAAGTTAGGAGCAAAGCTTGTACCACTGACCAGAACTGAGGTGGGTTAAGGGCTTGAGTCCACAAAGTAGGCATTGTCTAAAAACAATCTGTTCTGACCACATTTTATTTTGTTCATGAAATGTTAAGTTGGTGTCAATTGATATACTCAAGCTTTTTGCATGAGGCACAACTGGGATATTGGTATTCTTGACCTTGAACAAAGATGGAACAGAGCCAGTGCTAACTTTGCAAAATATTGACCTTGATCTTTGAAAGATTTAGTTCTAATTTATGAGTAAGCCACTGTTTCACAGCTGACAGATAGATTGAGACTATTGAAAATGTCTCGGTCCAAGCAGAATGCCAGGGATAAAGAACTGGATAACGCATGGATAACGCCTGCGCTAAGAAAAACAGGCGTGTTTATGATCATTTTAGAATTACCGCAGCATACACTATGTTAGAGCTTCGCATAGATAGTGTATCACGAGGTGTATTAAAGTTTTCGCACCCTGCGATACTTACATTTCACTACTCTCGAAGTGCCGAGAGAGACTGACTATCAAGGGTACTATCAAGCTAGGGTGAGAGAACATTGTAGCAATCTCATCATTTGGGAGACTTTTCTCACTCCAAATGACATCAAATCTTCACTAAGGTATACTGTGCTGTTTGTATGTCCCACTCTGCAGGTCAAACTGGCCCCAAAACCTTAAAGCACCACCAAAACCTCACCTCGAGATATTAGCTGGTAACTTGCCTACCTGGTGCGAAATGGGGCGGACCTCACGCGTCACTTAGATAGGATTTTAGACAGTGCTGGGGAGGAGCCGGCTGTCATGGTACATGTGGGCACCAACGACATAGGAAAATCCAGAACCTCCAGCGTAGCATTCTCTGAAATGCTCCCTGTTCCACACGCAGGTCACCAGAGGCAGGCAGAGCTCCGGAGTCTCAATGCGTGAATGAGACAATGGTGCAAGGAAGAGGGATTCAGTTTTGTTAGGAACTGGGGAAACTTTTGGGAAAGGGGGAGTCTCTTCCGAAGGGATGGGCTCTACCTTAACCAGGGTGGAACCAGACTGCTGGCGTTAACCTTTAAAAGGGAGATAGAGCAGCTTTTAAACTAGAACAAAGGGGAAAGCCGACAGTCACTCAGCAGTGCATGGTTCGGAGAGAGGTATCTTCAAAGGATACTAATGATGCATTAGAATTAGGGCATCCCGACAGTAAGGTTCCAATAATAAGAAAAGTAGTCCAAGTGCCTGTAACTAAAAACTCACCTGAGCTAAAAAAAAATTCTAACTTATCCCTGTCAATTAAAAAGCAGAATGAAAATACAAACAAAAAACACACTTTGAAATGTTTGTATGCTAATGCCAGAAGTCTAAGAAGTAAGATGGGAGAATTAGAATGTATAGCAGTGAATGACAGACTTAATTGGCATCTCAGAGACATGGTGGAAGGAGGTCAACCAATGGGACAGTGCTATACTGGGGTACAAATTATATCGCAATGACAGAGAGGAGCACCCAGGAGACAGTGTGGTGCTTTATGTCCGGGATGGCATAGAGTCCAACAGGAGAAACATCCTGCATGATACTAAATGCACAATTGAATCTTTATGGGTAGAAATCCCTTGTGTGTCGGGGAAGACTATAGTGATAGGAGTATACTACCGTCCACCTGGTCAAGATGGTGAGACTGACAGTGAAATGCTTAGAGAAATTAGGAAAGCTAACCAAATTGGTAGTGCGGTAATAATGGGAGACTTCAATTATCCTATGTCCGCGACTCGGCACACCTTATTACTATCCTTGCCCAATTGGAACTCCCCCATGAACCGTTTTTCTTAGTGACTTTAGATGTAGTAGCCCTTTACTCCAATATTCCGCAGAGGGAGGCATTGCTCGCCATTTCACAAATACTGAAAACGTGCCCCTTGCCACACCGGATTTCGACATCCTTTCTTACTGAGTTATCTGAAATTGCCCTGACAAAAAATTTCTTTCAATATCAAGATTTGTTTTACCAGCAAATTAAAGGCACGGCTATGGGTGCCACAATGGCCCCTAGCCTGGCTTGTCTGTTCATGTCTGTTCATGGAGATTTTCTATACTCTTCAGAATGGTTTGGCTTTATTCATGAATGGCGACGGTATATAGACGATGTGTTCCTGATTTGGAAGGGCACTGAGCCCCAATTTTATATGTTCCTGGATTGGCTCAATTCACTCCATTCACACATTCAATTCAACTTTTGTTTACATGCTTCAGAAATTCCTTTTCTGGATGTCCTGGTCTCGGTGGCAGGGGACAGCTTTCACACCACATTGTTTAGAAAAGATACTGATCGTAATACTCTCCTTCAATATCAGAGCTGCCATCCCCGGCCCCTAAAAGATAATATTCCTACCGGACAGTTTTTGCGGCTCCGCCGCCTCTGCTCATCTCGGTCGGAATTTTTGACACAGGCACAGGGCTTGACAACCCGTTTTTTGGAACGTGGCTACCCCCCCAGGGTGATCAAGAAAGCTTTTAAGAGGGCACTGTATACCCACAGGGATTGGTTATTTCTTCCCCCTACCAGGTCAGACGACGTTGCGAACAATTGTATCCTACCATTTTCCATCTTGGGGAGTACTATTGCTACCATGATCCGCCGCCACTGGACGTCGTTGTCACTTTCTGAGCTGCTGCACAGTCCCCTCCGCTTCACTTTTCGGCGGGGTAAAAACCTACGCGACAGGCTTGTACACGCGGCTTCGTCCACAGACACTGCCTTGTCTACGGCTGATTCTACGCCCCCCATGCATGCTACACACAGACCTTGTGGACACTGTAGTATGTGTCGCCACACTGAGCTATCTACGGGTTTTGTTCATCCCTCCACGGGCCGTTTGTTTAAAATTCGTACTGACTCTGATTGTGTCACAAAAGGTGTAGTCTATGTAATTAAATGTCCCTGCCCCTTGCTGTATGTCGGCAAGACCACCCGCATGCTCAAGACCCGCATGATTGAGCACTGTTCGAACATTCGTTTAGGCAGAGTGGACGAACCCCTGGTGACACATTGGCTGGAACGCGGCCATTCCATTCCCGACCTCTCCTTCTCGGTCCTCGAGGTGGTTCGCCGTCCCCTTAGGGGTGGCAACTATCCCGAGGTACTGGGTCAGAGGGAACAGAAATGGATCTTTATTTTGGACACAGTTTCCCCCAAAGGATTAAACAAGGATATTGACTGGTACCTGTTTAACTGAGTCCTGTACTTGGCTGTCATGTTCAATTTTGACAGCTCTCGCGAGACTGTCTGCTTTCGCGCCCTTTTTTCACCTTTAAATGGCTGTTAGTATTGAGGGCGTCCGCGCTCCATTGAACACTTAGAGAAGGTATGTGTATTGTTTTTAGAATTTGTTTGGCCATTTTTCACCACCTCCATATAATGACTATACATTTTGTTTATGTTTTAGATTGAAATGTTTGTGCTGGTCCCCCCGACGCAGCCTAGCGAAACACGGTCCGTGTCGGGGGATCGCTGTAAATTGTGTGCCATTTGATTTATGGAGTTGCCATTTCAACGTCTATTCACCTGGTTTTGCTTTGAATTGGAATAAAAAGTTTGTTTGGAATTTCTGGTGGTGATACAATCTATCCTGCACCAGTGTACTTTAAGACTTCAATTATCCCAATATTGACTGGTTAAATGTATCATTGATACATGCGAGACATATAAAGTTCCTGGATGGAATAAATGACATTTTTATGGAGCAATTGATTCAGGAACCGACAAGAGAGGGAGCAATTTTAGATCTAATTGTCTGTGGAGCACAGGATTTGGTGAGAGAGGTAACGGTGGTGGGGCCGCTTGGCAGTAGTGATCATAATATGATCAAATTTGAATTAATGACTGGATGGGGGACAGTAAGCAAATCCACGGCTCTCATTGTAAACTTTCAAAAAGTAAATTTTGATAAAATGAGAAAAATTGTTAGGAAAAAAACTGAAAGGAGCAGCTACAAAGGTAAAAAGTGTGCAAGAGGCGTGGTCATTGTTAAAAAAAAAAAAAAAAAAAATCCTAGAAGTACAGTCCAGATGTATTCCACACATTAAAAAAAAGGTGGACAGAAGGCAAAATGATTAACGGCATGGTTAAAAGGAGAGGTGAAAGAAGCTATTTTAGCAAAAAGATCTTCATTCAAAAATTGGAAGAAGGATCCAACAGAAGAAAATAGGATAATGCATAAGCATTGGCAAATTAAATGTAAGACATTGATAAGACAGGCTAAGAGAGAGTTTGAAAAGAAGTTGGCCATAGAGGCAAAACCTCACAGTAAAAACATTTTTAAATATATCCGAAGCAGAAAACCTGTGAGGGAGTCAGTTGGACCGATAGATGATCGAGGGGTTAAAAGGGCACTTAGAGAAGATAAGGCCATCGTGGAAAGATTAAATGATTTCTTTGCTTCGGTGTTTACTGAAGAGGATGTTGGGGAGGTACCCGTACTGGAGAAGATTTTCATGGGTAATGATTCAAATGGACTGAACCAAATAACGGTGAACCTAGAAGATGGGGGTAGGCCTGACTGACAAACTGAAGAGTAGTAAATCACTTGGACCGGATGGTATACAGCCCAGAGTTCTGAAGGTACTGAAAAATGAAATTTCAGACCTATTAGTAAAAATTTGTAACCTATCATTAAAATCATCCATTGTACATGAAGACTGGAGGATAGCTAATGTAACCCCAATATTTTAAAAGGACTCCAGGGGTGATCCGGAAAACTACAGACCGGTTAGCCTGACTTCAGTGCCAGGAAAAATAGTGGAAATTGTTCTAAGTATCAAAATCACAGAACATATAGAAAGACATGGTTTAATGGAACTAAGTCAGCATGGCTTTACCCAAGGCAAGTCTTGCCTCACAAATCTGCTTAACTTTTTTGAAGGAGTTAATAAACATGTAGATAAAGGTGAACCGGTAGATGTAGTGTACTTGGATTTTCAGAAGGTGTTTGAGAAAGTTCCTCATGAGAGGCTTCTAGGAAAAGTAAAAAGTCATGGGATAGGTGGCGATGTCTTTTCGTGGATTACAAACTGGCTAAAAGACAGGAAACAGAGTAGGATTAAATGGACAATTTTCTCAATGGAAGGGAGGGGGCAGTGGAGTACCTCAGGGATCTGTATTGGGACCCTTACTTAAGAACATAAGAACATAAGAAATTGCCATGCTGGGACAGACCAAGGGTCCATCAAGCCCAGCATCCTGTTTCCAACAGAGGCCAAAAACCAGGCCACAAGAACCTGGCAATTACCCAAACACTAAGAAGCACCCATGCTACTGATGCAATTAATAGCAGTGGCTATTCCCTAAGTATAATTGATTAATAGCCATTAATGGACTTCTCCTCCAAGAACTTATCCAAACCTTTTTTGAACCCAGCTACACTAACTGCACTAACTACCTTCTCTGGCAACAAATTCCAGAGCTTTATTGTGCGTTGAGTGAAAAAGAATTTTCTCCGATTAGTCTTAAATGTGTTACTTGCTAACTTCATGGAATGCCCCCTAGTCCTTCTATTATTCGAAAGTGTAAATAACCGAGTCACATCTACTCGTTCAAGACCTCTCATGATCTTAAAGACCTCTATCATAACCCCCCTCAGCCGTCTCTTCTCCAAGCTGAACAGCCCTAACCTCTTCAGCCTTTCCTCATAGGGGAGCTGTTCCATCCCCTTTATCATTTTGGTTGCCCTTCTCTGTACCTTCTCCATCGCAACTATATCTTTTTTGAGATGCGGCGACCAGAATTGTACACAGTATTCAAGGTGCGGTCTCACCATGGAGCGATACAGAGGCATTATGACATTTTCCGTTCTATTAACCATTCTCTTCCTAATAATTCCTAACATTCTATTTGCTTTATTGACTGCTGCAGCGCACTGAGCCGACGATTTTAAAGTATTATCCACTATGATGCCTAGATCTTTTTCCTGGGTGGTAGCTCCTAACATGGAACCTAACATCGTGTAACTACAGCAAGGGTTATTTTTCCCTATGTGCATCACCTTGCACTTGTCCACATTAAATTTCATCTGCCATTTGGATGCCCAATCTTCCAGTCTTGCAAGGTCCTCCTGTAATGTATCACAGTCTGCCTGTGATTTAACTACTCTGAATAATTTTGTATCATCCGCAAATTTGATAACCTCACTCGTCGTATTCCTTTCCAGATCATTTATATATATATTGAAAAGCACCAGTCCCAATACAGATCCCTGAGGTACTCCACTGTTTACCCTTTTCCACTGAGAATATTGACCATTTAATCCTACTCTCTGTTTCCTGTCTTTTAACCAGTTTGTAATCCACGAAAGGACATCGCCTATACTTTTCAATATATTTACAAATGATCTGGAAAGAATTACGACAAGTGAGGTAATCAAATTTGCAGATGATACAAAATTGTTCAGAGTAGTTAAATCACAAGCAGATTGTGATAAATTGCAGGAAGACCTTGTGAGACTGGAAAATTGGGCATCCAAATGGCAGATGAAATTTAATGTGGATAAGTGCAAGGTGATGCATATAGGGAAAAATAACCCATGCTATAGTTACACAATGTTAGGTTCCATATTAGGTGCTACCACCCAAGAAAGAGATCTAGGCGTTATAGTGGATAACACATTGAAATTGTCTGTTCAGTGTGCTGCGGCTGTCAAAAAAGCAAACAGAATGTCGGGAATTATTAGAAAGGGAATGGTGAATAAAATGGAAAATGTCATAATGCCTCTGTATCGCTCCATGGTGAGACCGCACCTTGAATACTGTGTACAATTCTGGTCGCCGCATCTCAAAAAAGATATAATTGCGATGGAGAAGGTAGAGAATGGTGACCAAAATGATAAGGGGAATGGAACAGCTCCCCTATGAGGAAAGACTAAAGAGGTTAGGACTTTTCAGCTTGGAGAAGAGACGACTGAGGGGGGATATGATAGAGTTGTTTAAAAATCATGAGAGGTCTAGAACGGGTAGATGTGAATCGGTTATTTACTCTTTCAGATAACAGAAAGACTCGGGGGGCACTCCATGAAGTTAGCATATGGCACATTTAAAACTAATCGGAGAAAGTTCTTTTTCACTCAACGCACAATTAAACTCTGGAATTTGTTGCCAGAGGATGTGGTTAGTGCAGTTAGTATAGCTGTTTTTAAAAAAGGATTGGATAAGTTCTTGGAGGAGAAGTCCATTACCTGCTATTAATTAAGTTGACTTAGAAAATAGCCACTGCTATTACTAGCAACAGTAACATGGAATAGACTTAGTTTTTGGGTACTTGCCAGGTTCTTATGGCCTGGATTGGCCACTGTTGGAAACAGGATGCTGGGCTTGATGGACCCTTGATCTGACCCAGTATGGCATGTTCTTATGTTTTTAGTTGGTCCTCCTATAGTGATATAAATAGTTGAATACTGTGAAGGCCTCCCCAGAGGTGTTCTCTCTCTCTCTCCACCCCCCCACCCCCCCCCAAATGCATTTTGCAATCTTTATCGCAAATTGTATCACGGCTGTTTCGGGCATATCGCATAGCTTAAAGCCAGGAAAAAGGTGTAGTTATTTCCAGCATTAAAAACATGTGCTATTGCCCCTCATTTTCATTAATCCTGCCCAAACCCCTCCCCAATCCCGCCCCTATGAAAAATTGCATTTGCGAAATGCGATACCATTAATAAAGCAAAATTGCTTACCTTGTAATAGGTGTTATCCAAGGACAGCAGGATGTAGTCCTCACATATGGGTGACGTCACTGACGGAGCCCTATCACGGAAAACTTCCTGTCAAAGTTTCTAGAAACTTTTGACTGGCATCTTGAGCCCATTGAGCATGCCCAGCATGCCATGATCCCTCGAGCCACAGGGGTCTCCCTTCAGTCTCATTTGTAGCAATAAGCTTTAGTCAAAAATAAAATAATAAAACGTATCGGACCCAACTTCGCGGGGTGGTGGGTGGGTTTCGTGAGGACTACATCCTGCTGTCCTGGGATAACACCTATTACAAGGTAAGCAATTTTGCTTTATCCCAGGACAAGCAGAATGCTAATCCTCACATATGGGTGATTAGCAAGCTACAGGCTGAGTCATCCTTGTATTGGACCAACAGTGTACAACTTGTGCAACAGGCACAACAACTGGTGTACTGTTGGGAAAAATGAGGCAGCCTGAAATCACGGAAGATTGGATGTGGAAGGAGTTGGGATCATACTGGTAACAAGTTCTTTAAGACAGATTGTCCATAAGCTGAATCCTGTCGTCCTTCCTTGTCCAGGCAGTAGTGAGCCACAAAGGTGTGAAAGAACTCCATGTTGTGGCTTTACATATGTCAGCTATTAGCATTGAACGATAGTATGCTACTGAGATTGACATTGCTCTTACTGAGTGCGCCTTAACTCGCCCTTGGAGAGGGAGGCCTGCTTTTTAATAACAGAATTCTATACAATCTGCAAGCCAGTTAGACAGAGTTTGTTTGCCCACAGCTTTCCCAGGTTTGTTTTTGTCAAAAGAAACAGAGCTGGGTGGATTTCCTATGGGCTGCAGTGCGATCTAAGTAATATGCCAGCGCACGTTTACAATCCAAGGTGTGTAAAGCCCTCTCTCCTTGGTGAGAGTACGGTTTTGGGAAGAAAGTAGGCAAGATGATAGACTGATTCAAGTGGAATTCCGTAACTACTTTGGGGAGAAATTTTGAGTGTGTACGGAATACCACTCAGTCATGTAGGAATTTTGTATAGGGTGAGTATGTGACAAATGCTTGTAACTCGCTAACCCTTTGAGCAGAAGTGATGGCTATTAAGAAGATCGTCTTCCAAGTAAGAAATTTAACATCACAGGAATCCATGGGTTCAAAAGGAGAATGCATGAGCCTCGTTAATACTACATTAAGGTCCCATTCTGTGACAGGTGATCGATGTGGAGGTTTAAGTTGAATTAAACCTCTCATAAACCTACAAACAAGGGTTGTACAGATATTGGTGCATCCCCGACGGTATTATGATAAGCTGAGATTGCACTTAAGTGTACCCTTACAGATGAGGTCTGGAGCCCAGAGTCTGAGAGGTGCCACAGATAGTCAAATAAAGATGATATAGTGCAGGAAAAAGGGTCAATACCATTTTGTGTACACCACATGGTAAATCAGGTCTCAGGTCGGAGGCCTTGAGCCAGGCCCATCTGCGGGCACTTATGCCTGTGGCAGACATTCTAGATGAAGTTTCGAAGCTGTCATAAGCTGCTCTAACTTCATGTTTCCCAGCTTCTTGGCCCTTATGGATAATGTTGTTGAAGGAATCTTGAAATTGTTGGGGAAGAGATTCCGATAACTCTTGAAGTTGTTTCCACGGATTACGCTGATATTGCGGCATATAGAAACATAGAAATGACGGCAGAAGAAGACCAAATGGCCCATCCAGTCTGCCCAGCAAGCTTCACACACTTTTTTCTCTCATACTTATCTGTTTCTCTTAGCTCTTGGTTCTATTTCCTTTCCACCCCCACCATTAATGTAGAAAGCAGTGATGGAGCTGCATCCAAGTGAATATCTAGCTGATAAGTTAGGGGTAGTAGGGGTAGTAACCGCCGCAATAAGCAAGCTACACCCATGCTTATTTGTTTTACTCAGACTATGTTATACAGCCCTTATTGGTTGTTTATCTTCTCCCCTGCCGTTGAAGCAGGGAGCTATGCTGGATATGCTTGAGGTATCAGTATCAGACGCAATTCTGGACACTAGCATTGAATCTTGAAACATTTTCCTACCGATGGTGTCCAAAAACCTGTGATCTTTCCCAGGAGAATTTGATGAATGATGTTTAATTCTTTTAGACCGCTTTTGAGCTGATTCTACTACTACCAATTGGTGAGGTAGTTGTGTTTTCTGGAAGCCAGGAATATGCTGGACCAGATAGGTAGCATCAGTCCATTTATTTGCAGGTGGTATGGTGCAGGGATGCTCCCATAGCCTGTGTTGCAAGTCCACAAAAACTTTGTGAACTGGTATTGCCAGGACTTCTTTAGGTGGATCCACAAACTGCAATACTTCCAGAGTTTTCTGTCTAGTATCTTCTTCAGATACTAGCTGAAAAGGGATAGTATCAGCCATCTCTTTGATGAAATTAGAGAAAGAGAGGTCCTCTGGAGGGGATTTCCTTCTTTCCTCTTGAGGAGAAGGATCTGAGAGGACTTCCTCCGAGGAAGAGTCAGTATCTGGATCATCCCAAGTGTCCGATGGACGAGGAAGAGTCTATGTAAGAGGAAAGGATGGCATCGACGGCATCGAGGGTTTCACCGGTGGTCTCGATGGAAATAGTGGAGAAAACGATGGTCGTGGACGAGAGATTCCCGATGGACCTGGAGTAGGTTCAGGTATCGGTACATCCTTTGTTATTTCTTCTTCCATCGGTCTTGGTGTCGGGGCATCGGGTGGTTGCACTGGAATGGCACCGGTGAGTGTCCAACTTCGCTAATATTGGCATCAAGAAGGACATATCCGGCACTGGCATTGGTGTAGGCATCGGTGCCGGTGAGGGTAATGGTCTCTGTGGTGGAACCGGCGATGGACTCTGTGACGGTATCTGAATCGACACCTGTGATGGGGGTGGAACAAATGTCGGCGATGGAACTGGAATCTAAGGTGGAACCGTCATCGGTGCTGGCATCGAAGGCATGTCTCGGAGTGCGTCTCAAACTGCCTGGTGGATATAACCATCCAGTTCCGCCCTCATAGCTGGTGAAACCAGCGCAGCTATGGGGGGAGGCAGTGAAGGCGATACCGGTATCTCCACAGGCCCCTGTGGAGGTAACGGTTCCCGGCACCGATATCGGTGAGGATCGCCTAGGAGTTGAAGGCCTCTAAGGACGCAGAGGCTCCTCTCTCCGAGGTTTCTTCGGAGTTGGTTCGATAGGAACCAACTGGTTATCGATAACCAGAGTTCGAGGGAACTCTGGTTATCGGGTCCAATTCCGGATCCTGAGGCCTCCTGTGTCGATGACTGTGTTTGTTGATGTTCGATGCCTTTTTCGATGGTAGATGTAGACTTTATCGATGACCGTGAAGGCCGATCACCTGCTTCAGCCTGGCAATGTCTAGTTTTTAGGACAACTTTTCTAATCATTCCAGCCGGAGACGATTGTGTCGAAGTTGAAGTCGACAGCATCAGTTGAAGATGGAAAAGATGTTCCATCTTTTCCATGCGCGCTCGTTTGCCTTTCGGCGCCATCTTGGCGCATCTCGGGCACATCATGTCTCTCACCGAGACAGAGTACACACTCGATGTGTGGGTCCGTTATGGACATAGTGCGGGAGCAATTCGGGCACTTTTTAAAACCAGTAGCCAAAACGAAGTCCGGATAGCCGTCGACGACCTTCTGACTAGGTTTAACAATAACAGAACCGACCGGAAAAAAATTAAATCACTCACCAATGGTGGGAAAAGGGAGACCCCTACGGCGGGATACGTTTTTTCCGAAATTTCTGAACTTTTTCTGAGTGAATATTCACCACATAGGGCTCCTATAACTGCGAGGCTAACAGCAGCACGGAAAAAAGAAGACTGAAGGGAGACCCTGTGGCTCGAGGGATCATGGCATGCTGGGCATGCTCAGTGGGCTCAGGATGCCAGTCAAAGGTTTCTAGAAACTTTGACAGAAAGTTTTCCATGATAGGGCTCAGTCAGTGACGTCACCCATGTGTGAGGACTAGCATTCTGCTTGTCCTGGGATAACGACCATGATAATGCCATAATGCATGCGATAACACCATAATACATTTTGATGAATGACCCTGTTAGATTGTGAGTCCTCTGGGGACACGGAAAATATCTACAGTACTTGAATGTAACTTGCCTTGACCTACAATAAAAAGGCATGAGCTAAATACCCTAAATATAACTTTATGTAAATAGTGGCCACTATGTCTATTTTCTTTTAATATTTAACATAGACCAAGGAAGATCCAGCTGGCCCCTTTTCAAGGTTGGTGTCCCCTCTTGTTAGGCAGACTCCATGTGTGATTTATTTCAAATTTTTTTTTATATTCCACTTTTCGGCACTTCAAAGCAGATTACATTCTGTAATACTGTAGGTATTTCCCTGTCGCCAGAGATCTTACAATCTAATTTTGTATCGGAGGGCAACGGAGAGTAAATTGACTTGTCACAAGGAATGACAGTGGGATTTGAACCCTGGTTCATAGCCTGCTGCTCTAATTAATAGGCTACTCCTCCACTCCATAACTCTTGATAACTCTTCACATTGAGCTCAGCTGCACTGTCTAATCTCCCCAGTCTACCCACGTGCAGAAAAGAGGCCTGCAGCATGAGAATCCCACTTCTGCATACCCAGGGCGGTGCTAGCAATTTGTGCTGCCCCGACGGAGCGCACTGTTAACCCGCTATTGGACGCCAAGCCGCACATTTTGCTTTCAGAAAATAGCGCCTACCCAAAGGTAGGCGCTAATTTCTTCAGGCACAGGGAAAGTGCACAGAAAAGCAGTAAAAACTGCTTTTCTGTGCACTCTCCAACTTAATATCATGGCGATATTAAGTCGGAGGTCCCGAAAGTTTTGAAAAGTAAAAAAAAAAAAATTTGAAGTCGGCCCGCTGCTGTCTGGTTGCAAACCGGACGCTCAATTTTGCCGGTGTCCGGTTTCCGAGCCAGTGGCTGTCAGCGGGCTCGAGAACAGACGCCGGCAAAATTGAGCATTGGCTGTCAAACCCGCTGACAGCTGCCGCTCCGGTCCAAAAGGAGGCGCTAGGGACATGCTAGTGTCCCTAGCGCCTCCTTTGCCTGTTTTTACCGCCAAGCCTCATTTGAATAGAGAATCGCGCGCACAGGAGAGTGGCCTGTGCGCATTCGCCCGCTCTCCCACAGACTTTACTGTATCTGCCTGTAAATATGCCGAGGTAATTCTTAAGAATGGATCCCTGCAGGATAAAGCCTGTAACTCTGAAACATGTCTTCCCCAACAAATAGCTATGAGAAACGCCACTTTCAATGTTAAATCTTTCAGTGATGCCTTCCTGAGGGGCTCAAATGGAGCCACTGCCAACGTCTTTAAGGCCAGATTGAGATTTCAAGAGGGAATAAATCCTCTAACCGAAGGATGCAGTTTCTTGACCACTCAAAGAAAATGAGCAATATGCGGATGAATGCTAAGGGGATTATCCTGACTATTACCATGGTAACAAGCTAAAGCAGACACATGCACCTTAAGAGTATTCAATTCAAGGCTCCTCTCAAGGCCCTTCTGCAAAAAAGGAAAGAATGTCCGAAAATGACATCTGCAATAGGTGTAGTCCCACTTCCTTACACCAGATTGCAAAGACTAAGGCTAAAGGAAGTCGACCGCTTCTGAACCTGAAGTAACATGGCAGTCCCTTCCCCCGAATAAGCTTTACCTCTCAACTGTCTCCTTTCAAAAGCCAGAACGCGAGACAAATGTGAACCTGCTGCTCCGCATACCACTGGTCCCTAATACAACTGCTGGTTGTGATCAAACCTCAAGGGACCCTGCTTTTAGAGCCTTATGAGATCCACAAACTGTGGCTCCTAGGTTATTCCAGCGTTATCAGTACCACCAATCTCTGGTGCCTCTGAATTCTCCGAATCACCAGCCTACTAATGGTCAAGGTGGAAACACATAACATTGAGGCCACTCTTGAGCCAGAGCATCAAGACCTGCCCATCCTGGCTTCCTTCTGCTGTAAAACTACGGACATTTGGCAATTTGAACCGTCACCATCAAATCCATTTGAAGAACTCCCTATCTGGACTGAACCAAGGCAAATGTTTTCTCTGCCAACTCCCATTCACAGGCATCCAAGATGTGCCTGATCAAAAAATCCACTTGGAGATTTTCCACTCCTACAGTGTGAGCCATTGAAATTGCCGCTACATGTTCTTCCACCTACTGAAACAGAAGCTATACCTTAATCCCCCCCATGCCTATTTACACATGCCACTGCTATGCAATGCTGGAAAACATACTCACTGCTTTTCCCCTAATCAGGGACAGAAACTCCAACAAGGCTTTCATGATCACTCTTGTTTTTAGCTGATTGATGGGCCACATCTTCTCCATGGATCCCAGAGACCCTGTGCCATCTGGCCTTGACAATGGGCTCCCCAGCCGCTGAGACTGGAATTCATAGTAACCACTGTCCAATTCAGAACTTCCAGCTGCATGCCCTTGGACAAGTTTTGCATGGAAAACCACCAAGTCAAACTACGTCTTGCATCTGACAAGAGGCAATCTAACCTTTATAATCTGAGATTTAGAAGACCAGCAAGGAAGAGTCTTTTGCAATGGACGTATATGGGAACAGATCCAAGGTCAGTGCTATAGAAGTCAGAACCTGAAGATAATCCCATGCCCTTGGCACTGTCACCTGATTAAACTGTCGCACATGAGCTTGCAATCTGTCTCGTCTTTCTTTCCTCAGTTACATGTTTCTCTCCAGAGTATCAAAGCAGGCTCCCAGCTATTCCATGACTTGAGATGGTTCAAGTTTGCATTTTTAGAAAATGTATCACCCATCCCAGATCCAGAAGGAACTGAATAACCCTGGTGGTATCCAGATGACTTTCACCCTCTTACTTATTTATTTAAAATGATTTGTATTCCACCAATCCACAAATCTTGGTGGATAAATTTGCATGAATTAGCCAGATGAACCAGCACTCCCTCCTTATGGATCGCTGCCATTACCACCACTCCTATCTTGAAAAAGATGCTGAGGGCTGTTGCTAGTCCAAACGGCAGTGCCTGAGACTGAAAATGTTGTCCAAGGACCACAAAGTGGAGGAACCTTTGGTATTCGTCTCATATTTGAATGTGTAAGTACACCTTGGACAGCTCTAGGGATGTTAGAAATTCCCCTGTTCGAACTACCATGATCACTGAGCGAAGAGTTTCCATGTGGAAATGAGGAAGTCTCAAAGCCATGTCCACCTTCTTCAAATCCAGGATAGGTCAGAATGAACCTTTTTTTTTTTTTATTTTCTCTTTATTAATTTTTCAATAATATACAAAGCATCCACTTTGCTATGAAATATGGTACAACAAATTAGAAATACAAAAGTAACAGAAATAATTACTACCATTTATCTACCCATTAGACCCCTAAAATGAGGGGGGTGTACATGCACATTTAAGGAGATTCATAAGGAAATAACTATGATAAAAGGCCACTTAAAACCTTTTTGTTTCTATAATAGACTACTTCAACTGCTGCTTACTTGCTGCAGGACTTGTTTTGCCTCAACAAAGCTCTTTAACTGTTCAGGTTGAAAAAATACATAGCTATCATTGTTATACTTTATAACACATCTGCATGGGAACTGTAAGAAAAAAGATGCCCCCACTGCCAATGTCTCATCTTAAAGCCAGAAAACTTTCTTTTCAGCTGTGTCAACTTTGTTAAATCTGGGAAAATTCTAATACATGAACCCATAAACTCAATATTGGTTTTCTTGAAATATGCACACATAATGTCTCCAAGATCTTTCTCATTAAAAAATGAGATTAGCAGAGTTATTTCTGCTATTTCATAAGAAGATGACTCAAGAAAACCAGTTAAATTTTCCAGCTCGTTTGGGGCAATTTGCCTTTGTTGATTATTCCGAATAGGTAGAAAGTAAACTTTATCCAGGGGTGGCGTCTGCTCTGGGGTAATTTCTTATTTATTTATTGAAAGTAATGTTTTATTGTTATCCAAGGAATTTTTCCAACCACCCTGGCGAAATTTAATATTCTCAAATTCAGGTGCCTCATTGCATTTTCAATATTCTCAATTTTTCTATTGATGGCCCCACAGTCCTGTACAATAGACTGAACAGCTTTTACCTGTAAAAGATCCCATTCAATACTTTGAAATTTTTCTGACACTTCCTATTTATATAACTCAGAGTTCTTATTCATTATATCAATCTGTGATGACAAGGAATTTATTTTCATTGAGCAGTCCACAAGAGACTTTGCCATGGCTGATGTTAAGTTCCAGAGCGAATCTAGAGTAACTACCTCTTGTTTCTGAGGAATTAAAATCCCATCGGGAGTAGCAAGAGAATTGAGCCCAGATCTCTCACCTCCTCCACTCATCCGTCCTTCTCCGCTATCCAGCTCAAACACTCCAGAGGGGTTCTCTCCATTTTTCACGGAGGTCTGCACGGACTCCTCCACCGACCTCTCAGCCTATATAGCTCGGTTTTCCTCTTCGGGGCTCCCGCTCAGGTGTGTTGTCGAAGTCGCACGTACAGCTGGAGGTAGGCGTTCGTCCAACTGGCTGAGGGAAACTTCTTCCGAGGTCGGGTCACATTCTTCTCCCTGTGTCCTGACAGCCAGACCTCCCAGACCCAATATCGCCGGTTTCACAACGCACTGCGAGACTGTTTTCTGTCCCGGAGGAAGCGAACGAGTTGAGGGGTAAATTCTTACTTTTCCTTTGCACTTCGGGGGCATTTTGGCACCTTAGAAATTCATTTAGTAAAGAAAAAACGCCGGAGCAGGAACGCAGTGTGACTGATCAAGTCGCCATCTTGACTCCACCCCCGGGAGGGACATACCTTCTTTCTTTCATGGTGACAAGGTGAAATCATGTTACACTATTTCTTTTTTTAGTTTAAACATTTTTATTGAATTTTCAGGTAGTACAATGACAATACATGATACACATAGCCAATTATAAACAAGTAAGATTACAACATCTTATAAACGATTGGCGGCAAATAAAAAAGAAGTAAACCACAGTATAGTCCATTGATCGCCATAGACTACCAAGAAAAAGGAAAAGAAAAAGAAAAAGAAGAAAAGAGTCACTATAAACATTATCCACATGGCAGAGGTAGTGTAATACGGATATGGAAAGAATTGAGGTACACACATGGGCAAAGTACAAAGGATCTTTAAAGAGTAGTAATGTAGATGTCGAGCGGTTTCCACACTTGGGACCATTTACCGAGTCTACCATATTTGAGAGCCATGGCACGTTCATATTTGGTATATAAGCAAACAGTGTTCCACCATAATGGTTCAGATAACAAATCGCTACGTTTCCAGTTTGACAAAATGTTATGTAGGCCGATGATTAACAGAAAATCCAAAAGTTTCCGATGAGGTAGCGGTAAATTGAGTGAAGGATGGGCTCCCCTCAATACTACAAGGGAGTAAGAAATAGGGATCTCCAAGGCTAATATAGAAGAGATCTTCTCCCAAATTTGTTGCCAAAACGTGTGGACAAAAGGACAATTAAATAGCATATGTGACAGTGCGGCGTTAAGAGAAGCACAAGTCCAACATTTGTGGGAGTCTAAAAGACCAGCCCTAAAAAGCTTCCATGGGGTCCAGTTAGCCCTATGAAGGGTAAAAAAAGAGGATTGTGTCAAACTGGAGGAGAGCGAAACACGATTGGAGATGGACCAAACATAATGCCACATAGAAAGGGTTATGTCTACACCCAGGTCAGAGGACCAGGTCAATCGCAAAGAGGCCTTTGCCGTAAAGGAAAGACGTATGATAGACTTATAAATGCGAGATGCTAAATGTCCCTGATCACCATAAAGGCGGTAGAAATCCCCCCAATAAGATGGAAGGTCAGACCAACCAGAGCGCAGTATGACACCCTGTAGAGCTGCATGCAATTGGCGGTATGCAAACTGTTGCGTAGATGGAATCCCAAATTTGTCACGTAAGTTAGAAAAAGATAGTACTTTACCATCTCGAACCACATCAGAGATGAGCCAGATATCACATTGTTGCCAAATATACCAGTTAAGGGGTTTAGCATCAATTGTCAAAAGCGGATTGCTCCACAAAGGGGCCAGGTGAGACAGTTTCCATCCCCTGGAGGCCTCCGGACGTGTGGCATCAAGTTCCAAAAAGGCCCTGTGTAAGGATCTCAATATAGGATTAGCCAAATGGGTCTTAGTAAGGGTCATGCTGGGGAAACAAAATAAAGGCAAAGGAGCTAAGAGGTCTTGTTCAATAAGTAGCCAGCGAGGAGTACCTCTTTCCTTCTCATACTGGAAGTAATAAGAGCCTTGCTGTAACATAAAAGCTAGATGATAAGAATAGAAATCCGGAAAGTTCACTCCACCTTGGTCCTTGACTCTCTTAAGTTTAACGAGTGCTATACGAGGGGCTTTGCCATGCCATAGAAAGTGGGTTAATATTCTATCTATCTGTTTATAAAATTCAGGCGAAAAAAATACTGGAATCATATTTAAAGTATATGTAATTTTAGGAGCCAAGATCATCTTAATTGTATCTAACCTACCCCACCAAGTGAGATGTAGTGGAGACCAGCGTGCTATAAGATCCTTAAGGGAACGGAGAACATACGTCTCACTATGTAGCAGCGTCTCCTGTGGATCCATAAAAAAAAAGATCCCTAAATATTTAAGTTTCGTAGACTTCGTATGTACAGGTAGGGTAGTATAATTTAAAATAGAAGCCGAGTAGTTAAGCGGCAACAATTCGGTTTTATGCCAGTTAATTTTATACCCCGATAAAGAAGAATAAACAGATTAGATCAAAGAGGCATGGGAGTGAACTCTCCGGTTCCCGTAAAAATAACAAAACGTCATCAGCGTATGCTGATAGCTTAAATTCAACAGAACCCACCAGTATACCTTTAATCGTGTCAGATTGCCTAATACTCATAAGAAGAGGTTCCAAAGCCAGGTTGAAAAGTAAGGGCGACAGGGGGCAACCCTGTCGCGTACCTCTATGAAGAGAAAATGTTGGGGATAATTGTTGATTAATGTATAGATAAGCCTTCGGTGCGATATATAAATACTTGATCCAGTTCAAAAAAACAGGACCTATGCCATACCATCGTAGAGCAGCAAATAAAAAGGGCCACTCCACGCGGTCAAAGGCCTTTTCAGCATCTAAAGAGACCGCCACCGCCGGTGTGGAAGAGGAGAAAGCTGTTTGCTGTACATGAAAAAAAAGCCTAGTGTTATTAGAAATCAGACGATCTCTAATAAAACCAGATTGATCCGGATCCACTAATATACCCATGACTTTAGACAGCCTAGTGGCCAGGAGCTTTGTAAAAATTTTGTAATCGGTATTCAGTAAAGAAATAGGTCGATAATTTGCTATATTGGCATCATCTCTACCTGGCTTTGGGAGTACCACCACACATGCTTGTGAGAAAGAGGGAGCAGAGGAGTCATCGAATAAAAAAGTAGAAAAGTAACGGTGTAAATGTGGAATGAGAATCTTCTGGAAGGAGCGGTAAAAGTCTGCAGTGAAGCCATCCGGACCAGGCGCCTTTTTCTGAGCCAAGGAATTAATAGCGGATTCAATCTCAGTGGTAGTAAGAGGGGAATCCAATTGTTCCATGTGCGACTGGGACAAGATCGAGTGACTAAGTCCAGAGAAAAAAGCGGTAAACATTCCATCCGTCGGGGAAACTTCAGATTGATACAAGTTAGCATAAAAATCGCTGAAAGCTTGTAAAATATCAGAGTCCTGAGTCAATGGATTGTTAGAAGAAGACAAGATCTTGGTGATGCGTTTAGCTTCTGTTCTCTTCTTAAGATAAGAAGCCAATAAATGGCCACATTTATTATTGCCGGCATAGTACTGCGCTCTGGAATGAGAAAAATGTAGATGAACTTGAGAACTGAGCAAACGATTATATTTATAATGAGCTTGAATTAAAGCCGCAAGTAAAGCAGGAGTAGAATGTTTAATATGTTCTGATTCCAAAAGTGCAGCTTGTTGCTGAAGAGAATGTAATTCTGCTTTTAGCCGTTTAGCACGCCTGATAGAGAAACTGATGATTTCCCCACGGATCGATGCCTTAGATGCTTCCCATAAGGTAGCAGCAGAGACATCTGCGGTGGAATTGAGATGAAAATATTCCTGTATCTGTTGTTCCATGAGGGGCTTGAATTCAGGATCCTCCAGAAGGACGGGGTTAAACCGCCATTGTTTATGAACCGTTTTTGGATGAAGTAAATCGCAGGTTAAGGAAATAGCCGCATGGTCAGAGACAAGAATAGGATAGATGATAGCATCCAGTACGCGAGGCATAAGAGACCTGTTGAGTAGAAAGAGGTCAATGCGTGAATATGAAGAATGAGGTGATGAAAAATAGGTGAAATCTCTTCCAGTTGGATTAAGCAAATGCCAGGGCTCCACAAGACCATAAGTAGAGATAAGATGTTGTAAGGTCCTAGTAGCTTTAGAAACAGAAGGCCTCACTTCCGATTTTTTGTCCAGGACGGGATCCAATGGCTGATTAAAATCTCCACCAATGATGCATGGAATAGTGGCAGACTGCAATAAGTTGACGAAGACATCCTGAAAAAATTCCGGATTATCTGCATTAGGTGCATAAATGTTAAGGAGAACAAACTTCTCGTCTTGTATAGTAAGATGGATGAGATTCCATCTACCGTCCGGGTCAGCTAAGTGATCAGTAACCAAGGCAGTAAGATTCTTATGGATAAGAATAGCGGTACCCCTTTTTTTTCTTGACAGCAGGGCTATAGTAAACTTGTCCTACCCATTGTTGCTTGAGTTTGAGGGATTCCACAGCCGTTAGATGGGTCTCTTGGAGTAGAGCAATGTCCGTTTTGATCGATTGTAGGTAAGTGAGAATCTTCTTCCGCTTGATGGGATGGGAGAAACCGTTGACATTTAAAGAAACTAGTTTGAATGAAGATATGATAGTCGCCATTATAGATGAGGATAATAAAATAATCCTGCTCGGTCCTCAAGTCCATTCCCACGTGTGTAAGTAAAATAAGCCATGGTAAGAAAAATATGAAGCATCCTCTGAAGGGAGAGAGGCACAAAGAAAAGTACAGAGACAAAGAATAAAAGCAAAAAAAAAACAGTGTCCCATATCTACTGAAAAAGGGACCAAAAAGACAACGCAATTGGGGACAGTGTTAAAGCACACTGTCGCCTGAAAAGTGTAGTTTGAGCCTCAAGGCAGGCCAAAAAAAACAGCCCACAACCCTCGCTCCCAAAGTAGCAGGTAAACAAATGAACAGTTACGGCTCCAAAACTCATGGAGTAAACATTCCAACCCCTGGAGAGTCAAATAGCAAAAAGATAGAACATTTAGAGTCCTTCAGGTTACCATAGACGCGGCAGCATCACAGGAGGATAAAAAAACATCCAAATCCTGAGGGTCCCGAAATATCTGAGTTCGGTTATTATGGGTAACCCGCATTTGAGCCGGATAAAGAAGCCCGTATCGAGCTCCCACCGCTTGTAAACGTGGCCTCATGCTTAATAACATCTTGCGTCTGTTCGCAGTAGTTTTAGCGAGGTCCGGAATAAAAAGAATGGTGGACCCTTGATAGGTCACAGGCGCTTTGCTTCGGGCCGCATTGAATATTTGGAGGACCTGGGGATACCTCAAGACCTTAAAAATAACAGGTCTAGGGTATTTAGAGTTCCTCAGGGGTCGAGAAGGAATGCGATGTGCGCGTTCCAGCTCCAGGGGATGTTCGAAATTTATTTGCAAACAAGCCGGAATCAAAGTTTCCAAAAAAGCAATAATATCATTACCTTCCTGCCCCTCTGGAATCCCCAGGATCCGTACATTATTACGGCGGTTTCTGTTGGAAAGATCTTCAATATCGCTCTGAAGCTGCGCCATGTCTTTGGTGAGCCCGGGGAGTGACGCAGAAGAAAGGAGCAAAGATGATACTTGCGCTTCGGTATCATCCAGCCTTTCTTGAAAACCGTCCATACGAGCGGACAGTGTTTGCAGGTCAGCTCATACCGCAGTAGTAGTTTCAATATTTAATTGAAGCATATCTTTAAGCTGCTTTAATTCCGCGAGTACTAAGTCCGCCGATGCCATATGCTTTGGAGGGTTGGCCTTGTCTGGCGTCGGAGGATCTTGCTTCTGGCGCTTCGTACCCGCCGCGGAGGCGAAGGCTGCTTCAATTTTCCCCGATTTAGCCGTAGCCATGGTTCAGCCGTGAGAGGTACACCGTTCCGCCAGAAAAAAAAAATTGGTTGGAGCCGTCGAAATTAGCAGATAGGGAGCGAGGGTGCACGGAGCTTTAGTTGTGGGCGGCCATCTTGTGCGCTGCTCGAGAGCGCCCCCATGTTACACTATTTCTTATAGAGCTTCACTGGTTCCCCATATTATTACAAATCTAGATGATTGGCTGTTTGATGTTTAAAGTTCTCTATTGGGGCATTCACATCTTTCCAAACTTCATCAGGGTGGAACTTATGTTCTTCATAGCAGGAACTTTTGACTATTTCTTCACCTAGAATAATAAGATTGGAATGCACATGGATTGTTTCTCTTACCTTTACCCAGCTTTAGGAATTCTCTCCCTTTGATATTACATTTAGAAAAGGATTAGAAAATCCTTGAAAATGCATTTGTTCACATTAGCTTTTCCTGACTATCACTAGGATATCAGTTCAAGATTACAGTGGTTGTTTATTTCAAATTTTGCACTATGTAATGTTTTATATTGATTAATCTTATTACAATTATTGTGATTTAATTATATATTGTCTTTTACCTTAATTACTTATACATTTATGATTTAATTCACAATTCCTGAGGTTGTTAGTAATTATCGGTTTATTTTGACTATTTATTACACTTTTTAGTTCGTATGCACAGTACTTGCTCATTTAATTCTAACCAGTTTTTGTTTTATCTCAAATCTTGATTTTGTTTAATCTTATTCATTAACTGTTTTATATTTTCTGTATTTGTTTTGTATATGGATGTGTTGGTTTTATTAAATGATTCTACTTTGTGTATACATGCTTTATGATTTTATATTTTTATGTATATCACATGGATTTACATTAGTAAGAATTTGTGATTAATTAAGATAAATTAAACTAAACTGTGAAAGTGTCCAACACTGGATGAGAAAAATCTAATGCATAACTATTCCAGTGACTGACAGTACCAGAATTTAATGTGATTTAGGTCCACTCTTTGTAAAATTAGGATAGCCTCCCACCTTCCTTCTGTGAATAAGCCAAAGAAGATGAAGTTCCAGACCTCGCAGGGCAATAGCGATTCATATCTCTAAATCGTGACTTGCTAGGAAAACTTCATCAGGAAGCTTAAGAGACTTGGTGTTTCACCAACTTCTTAAAATCCTCTCCAAACAGGAGCTTTTCCTTAAAAAGCAGCATTCCCAAACGAGACTTCAACCACCCATTCGCCGATCAATTACGAAGACCCAGCAGCTGCCTTGTGGAAACTGAAACAACCATCCCTCTGGCCAATATCTGGATGAGAATATAAAGAGTATCTGTCAAAAAGGCGAGACCTGACTCCAAGTGCTCAGCTTCCTTTTCTGTGAAGTTATCCTCAAAGAAACCCACTAGTACCTGCTGTGCCTAGCATAAGCAGGCCCTGCCATACAGCTACCATAGACTGCAACCCTAAGAGCCAAGGCAGATACCTCAAAGCCTTGCTTAAGGAAAACCTCAATTTTCCTGTCCTGACCATCCTTTAGGGCTACAGAACCTTTGACAAGGATAGTGGTCGTTTTTGAAAAAATGCATCCAATTTAGAGAACTTCAGCAGTTGCAAAGTCTCATCTGGCAGACCATACAACTTAGCCATAGCTGTCCATTTTGAGATCTGTCTCCAGAGTATCCCACTCCTCAGAGACTAGTGCCTTTGGGACCTGTTATTGTTTGTAAGGATTTGGGTGGACCCCTGGACTCTGTGGCTGCTGACCACGCCCACAGGGGGAAGTCCCATGAGGGGCCACAGGTCAGGCTCAGCTTTAGGACACACACACAGTCAGATATTTTATTAAACAATATTGAGGAGCCACCAGAGGTGGCGGTAGTGAGCAGGAATGTAGCCCAGCTGGGCTTGTAGTCCCTCAGGCTCTGGAACAGCGATCCCACAATGGCTGTGTTGTAGTGGAGAGAAACTGAAATTGTGAGTACAAGAAATATATGCAGGGTTCAGGAATAGAGCCTCGGTATAGTACTCACACAGTGGTCTCTCAGTATGGAGCACAAGAGCTGAAGTAAAGGCAGGCCCTTGAGGAGCGAGTACCTGGTTCCAGGGAACAGCTCTGAGAGAAGTAGATGGTAACTCACTGATGGAATAGGCAGCGGTGTCTTCCAGGCAGAAGAGAAGTCCAGGTAGCAAGTCCAGGAACATAGGCCCTCGAGGAGCGAGTACTAGTTCCAGACAGCGACCTGAAAGAGAAGAGAGAGAGGCCTCCAAGGAGCGGGTACCCCAAATTGAGTAGTCCAATAGTGGAGGCAGAGTAGCTAGGTACGGAGAGCGAATCCCATCCGTTAGGAAACCTTTGCTAACTCTATGGCTAGTAATCGCGTAGACTATTTGTATCCGGGATGCGTGACGTCGTCACAGGGGGAATCCCCTGAGGTTCGCGCCAAAGAAGGTACTTGAAGCAGGGCCGCGCGGCGCGTGCACCCTAAGGCAACTGGACAGCATGGCGGGAGGCAGCGCCCAAGCCGGACCGGGGATGCCGGAGAGGATGGCAGGCAGACGCCGCGGCAGCCAAACGTTCGTCAACAGCAGGAGGAGTCGCCAAAGAGGTAAGGAGGGCAGAGTGGAGACGTCGGGCATTGACAGTCGTAACAGGACCCTAGGAAAGGAAAAAATCCTCACTGGGCCCCTGAATCTTCCAAAATGGGATCCTCGTCCTCCAGCAGGAGCTCTCTATTAGACTTCTGATTCTTAATCCCCAACTCCACCAAAGCCTGGACAAATAGAACCAGGAGCTCTTCCCGCTTAAATAATCTAATCACTCGGAATCATCTCACTCTGCAGCTGGGTTCACCCCCTCCTCCAGAAGGAGGTCCCCTGGATCACTTCCCTTCTCATCCTCGAGGAAGAAGCCTTTCAAAGAGCCCTCCACTGACACCATGAATGCAGTATCCTAAGCCAAATCCAGCTGTTTCCTTGCCCTCTTAGGCCAGGAAGGCACCAATGGACCAAGAGCGGAGGGAGAACTTCCAGTTACTGGTTTCTGCCTAATTAAGCTTGATGCATTAAACACACACTTGGGGGAACATAAAAACATAAGATTTGCCATACTGGGTCAGACCAAAGCTACATCAAGCCCAGTATCCTGTTTCTAACAGTGGCCAATCCAGGTCACAAGTACCTGGCAGGATCCCAAAAGGTCAAGAGATTCCATGCTGCATATCCTAGGGTCTAAGCATGGATTTCCCAAGTCCACCCTAATAATGGTTTATGAACTTTTCTTCCAGGAACTTGTTTGGACCTTTTTTAAATCCAGCTACATTAACAGCTTTCACCATATCATCTGGCAATGAATTCCAGTTTAATTGTGTTGAGTAAAAAAATATTTTCTCCTATTTTGTCTTAAATGTATCACCTAGTAACTTCAAGAGTTCCCCTACTCTTGTACATTTTGAAAGACTAAACAAACAATTTGCGTTTAACTGTTCCATGCCACTCATTTTATAGACTTCTCTCATACCCCCCCTCGGCCATCTCCAAACTGAAGAGTCCTAACCTCCTTAGCCTTTCCTTATAGGGGAATCATGCCATCCCCTTTATCATTTTGGTCACTCTTCTCTGTACCTTTTCTATATCTGCTATGTATTTTTTTGAGATGCGATGACTAGAACTGTACACAATACTCAAGATATGATTGCATCATAGAACGATAGAGGCATTGATATTCTCTGTTTTATTTTTTCTTCCTTTCCTAATAATTCCTAGCATTCTATTTGCTTTTTTGGCCGCTGCTGCAAATGAGCAGAGAATTTCAACATATTATCCTAGATTCTTTTCCTGGGGAGTGACTCCCAAAGTGTAATCTTGCATTGTGTAGCTATGAATCACTTTGCACTTGTTCACATTAAATCTCGTCTGCATTTGGATGCCCAGCCTCCCAATCTTGCAAGGTCGTCTTGCAGTTTTTTACAATCCTCTTGTAATTTAATAACACTAATTTTTTTGTCAGAAAATTTGATCACTTCACTTGTGATTCACATATCTAGTTCATTTATGAATATGTTGAAAAGCAGCAGTCCTAGTACAGATCCCTGGGGCACTTTACTGTTCACCTTTTTCCATTGAGAAAATTGACTCTTTATCCCCACTCTGTTTCCTATCTTTTTAACCAGTTCTCAATCCACCACAGAACATTGCCTCCTATCCCTTGACTTTTCATTTCCTCAAGTTTCTCATGAGGTACTTTATCAAACGCTTTCCAAAAATCCAAATACACTATATCAACTGGCTTACCTTTATCTACATGTTTGTTTATGCCTTCAAAACATTTAGCAAATTGGTGAGAAAAGAATTCCCTTGGCTAAATCCATGTTGACTTTGTCCCATTAAACTATGTCTATTTATATGTTCAATAACTTTAATCTTCAGAATACTTTTAACCATTTTTCCTGACACTGACGTGAGGGCTCATTGGTCTGTAACCCAGATCACCCCAGAAAACATTTTGAAAACTGGCATTACATTGGCCACCCTCCAATCTTCAGGTACCATAGCTGACTTTAATGATAGTTTACAGATTACCAACAGTAGGTCTGCAATTTAATTTTTCATTTCTTTCAGCATGCTGGGATGTATACTATCTGGCCCAGGTGATTTGCTGCTCTTTAGGTTGTCAGTTTGCTCTAGTACATCTTCCATGTTCACTGAGATTTGTTTAATTTCCTCTAAATCATCATGTTTAAATATCACTTCTGGCATGGGATCTGCCTTACATCTTCCTCAATAAAGACTGTAGCAAAGAATTCATTCAATCTTTCTACTATGGCCTTGTCCTTCCTTAGTGTTCCTCTTACCCCTTGATCATCTAATAGTGCAACTGCCTCCCTCACAGGATTTTTGCTTTGAATGTACCTGAAAAAGATTTTGAGTTGTTTGCCTTCCTTATCAATGCTTTGCATCTAACTTGCCAGTGCTTATGCTGTTTCCTGTTTGCTTCATTCAGATCCTTTTTCCATGTTTTGAAGCATGTTCTTTTGGCTAGAACAGTCTCTCTCACCTTACTTTTTACCCATGCTGGCAGTCATTTGGACTTCCTTCCACCCTTCTTAATGCATGAAAAACATCTAGTTTAGGCTTTCAAGATGGTATTTTTAAACAACGTTCATGCCTAATGTAAATGCTTCACCTTTACAGCTGTTCCTTTCAGTTTTTTCCTAACCATTTTTCTCATAATCTCCCTTTTGAAAGTTAAATGCTATTGCAGTAGATTTCCTTAGCATCCTACATACAGTTATCAAGTCAAACATGATTATTATGATCACTATTGCCAAGTGACCCCTAACACCATTACTTCTTTCACCAATTCATGTATTCCACTAAGGCAGGGGTAGCCAGTTCTAGTCCTTGAAAGCCACAAAGAAACCTGATTTTCAGGATATCCTGAAATAGATTTGCATGCACTACCTTCATTTTATGCAAATCTATCTCATGCACATTCATTGTGGATATCCTGAAAATCTGACCTGTTTATGATGTTCAAAGACCAGAGTTGGCAACCTCTGCACTAAGGATTAAGTCTAAAATAGCTCCCCCTTGTACCAGCTGCTCCAAGAAGCAGTCATTTATTTCAAGTAGAAATGTTATTTCCTTAGCACGACCTGATGTGACATTTACCCAGTCAATACTGGGGTAATCTAGGGGTATAGAGACCGTTGTACAGAGTGGTGCATAGGTACAACCAACCTTAGAAAGGTGTGTGCCATGCACCACCAATTTTAGACACTTGTGGCCAACAGGAGATCCCATCCTGCCTAGCGGCCAAACCGCAGGAACCCACACAGCCACTGGGAGATCCCAACCTGCCCAATGGCCAATGTGAAAGAGGCCCCCCTCTGGTTCTTCAGCCTGCACTCCACCCACTTTATCCAAACCTTACCCAGTCATTTTTTTTTTTTTTTTTGCTGAGTTTTTTATTCTGATTTACACTTGAAAAAGAGCAGAAATAAATGTGTGGGTAACAGCCTGACGCATGCTGCGTTCTCCAGATTTAAAATCAGGATTTATGCACATAAATATTGGCAACACCCCAACCCTACCCCAAATGCATCTTTTTTTTGTGTGTGTGCATTCTCTTACATGAGCACATATATACACATAATTTGCTGGTTTTAAAATAAGAGTTGCTCACGCTTGGCCCATATAACCATGTACATGGGCCTTTTAATGCGAGCAACTCTTTTAAAATTCACCCCTTAGGCTTTTAAATTGATAATTAGGTGACTTTCTGAATGACCAGCACCAAAACTAAAATTAATCACTAAAATAAGGGTTAACTGTTTGTTTTGTAAAATCACTAATTTGACTTGTATTTTCAAGATTTTCCTCCTAATTGGAGGGGGTGGGGATCTATTTAACAGAAAAAGAGCCTGGGGTGGGTGGGAGATGGGGAGAGGGCTGAGTGGGAATAAAACTAGGCAATAGTTACCCAAGAACCAGTACTGTCACCTTTTCAGATCAATTAAGTGACTTTTACAAACTCACAATTTTAATACTTACAAGCAAATACTAACTTCTACAAGCTCACCAAATAACACAAAGTCCTATTTCTAAATGCACACAATTCTTAACAGTGGCAAACAACTACTACCCTTAAAAAGTAACATACTATATAAGCACTGCCAGTAATAGTTTAACCCTTTAAGAATTCTAGGTGTTCCTCCCCAGCAAGTCCAACCTACCACCAGTAGATATAGGTTCTGAAGTCAGCACTCCTTCTGGAGGAAACCTTCATTCCATCCAGAACCTCTAACTCTCCCCTACTGCCAGCAAACCTCAACACCACTGGGGAAAATGCTGGCATCTCCTTAGGGGCTTCTCTGACCTCTGCAGAGCAGCTCTGTCTTGTTTCAGATAAAGATTCATTAGCCTCCTGAAACTTGTCGTCTGCTTCTAAAACTACCGCGAGCGAGTGCTTCACTGCAGTTTTTGCCCTTACAGGTTCTCTTCAAAGGAACCCTTGCCACTCTCCGTGCAGGCCTGACACAGACCTGAAGCTAGCATGCTATACTATAACAGTGCCCACAAATGGGTCATTTCTTGCAGTGCTCCATGACGGTGGTCATCTTGCTTCCACTTTTGGCTGTTTACCTCTCGGTGCTAATCACAGATGGTTCCTGGACTCTGCTCCTCTCCCCCCCCATGTCTGAGGTCTTTCCCCAGTGCTGCCTCAAATCCTCTCGTTCCAGCTCCCGATGAGACTTTTTTTTTTTTAACACTTAAAGGCACAGTCAAACAAAAAGAAATTAAGAAGAAATAAAGGATATTGCCCTTTAGACATCTTCCAAAGCCTTCCAGGACTGAGAGGCACAGATACAGGAAAAGGAGATGGCAGAGGGGAACCAGCACCACTGGTTTTGCAAACCCCCTCCACTCACTGGGCTCAGCAGTCAGATGCCACTCCCTGCCCCCCCCCCCCCCCCCCCAAATCAGGAAGTAGATGGAAAAGACTACTGTGCCACTTCTCTGAGAGAAGATCCACTAAGTTCACCAGACTGCAGGTTTGGCACCTCTACTATCTTCAGGAGACAGAGAAATACTGAAGGCCTACAGATGGCACAGTCCTTTATAAGACTGTTACTAGTGAAGCTTTCATTCTGTCTCCATTTGCTGATAGGGAGGAAAATCCATGTGTTAGGACTAGTTTTGTAAGGACAATAAGGTTTAGATGATTTATCTTGACTTCAACAGCAGTATGGTTTCTGTTTTGCAAAGCGCTTGTATTATAATAGCTGGAGTTATTTGACTTGGTGACATTTTTCTCATTCTGCCAAAAATGTATTCAGGCTGTCTTTGGGGATATCGGACTGAAATTTAATGCTGTGCAATCTTTCACTTATTCCTACGTTGACTGACATATCTTTGCCTTTTTTCAGGAGTGCAAAAAAGGAAGATCGTATTCCAATGGCTGAAGAATACTGTGAATACAAACAAATCAAAGCTAAACTTAGACTATTAGAGGTCCTTATTAACAAACAAGATGTCTCTAAAACAATTTGAAATCTGTGAATGCTAATAACAGATAATATTCTTGAACAGATAGAAGTAGTAACCTGGATATTTCTGCACAAATCATGTGTAACACTGAAATTCCGATGCACTTTAACAATTCTACTGTGGAGAACAAAAGTTTGTAACCTATAGTAAGCAACAGTTAAAATGCAGTCTTGTTTTTTTTTTTTTCATTAATGAAAAAAATCTTGAAGTGTGATGATATAAGCTTGGGCTGATTACTGGTACACATTTTATCAAAATCTTAAAGTTGATTAAAATACAGATTTTATAATTCACTATATATGCAGAGCTATATTTCTGTATTGAAATTAGAACTTTATTTTGCCTGCTCTTATAGAAATAAAATTGCTCGACTGTCATAAAAATATCAAAGCCCATCTGGAAGCATGTACCTTGGAAAATATCGAAAGCACATTCAATGGCCATGATCACCAGAAAGGAGTCATTAATTTCACTGAGATTTTAATATACCTTGTATTATGGTCTGCCACTATAAAAGTATGCAGCCTTCTTTTTAATATAATAAAATGATGAAACCAAGAAAAGGAAAATGCATGTCTTGATCAATTAAAGTAATATGGGAGAAATTTTTTTTTTTGTTATAACAGTTCTTTTATAGTGACAGAGATCAGTAGGATATTGCTGGTTTGATTGAAGGATGGGCTAGCCCAATCTATATTTGTAGCTCACAGACAGAAAAGGGGTTATGTTGCTCTGTTTAAGGTATTGCTAAAGTGCCATTTTCTATTATACACACACTATACTTTTTTGCTGTCTTGATAAGATACTTCTCATTTTATAAATGTCAACCATGCAAATCCTATTTGTAATGCTGTTATATGTAATGTTTTTGCATGATTTTAAAGTGCACATTTTGAAAAATTTACTGATAGAGAAAAAAATATATCCTGAAAATGTACTTTTATTTGTTTGAGGTTTGTTCTTATGTCAGTGTACTGGCCTGATAATTTAAATTTCTTATGAATCAGAGTAAGTTCCTTTGTAAATGTTTTAATTGAAGTCATGTAAGTAACAGGAACAAATACACAGTTATTTGAGATTTACACTCCACAGCTTTCATAAAGGAAAATGGTTTATGATGGATACAATTGCTATTAAAATGTGCCCTATATATTCTATATGACTGTAAATATTTTATACAACAGTACAAATAAAATATTTTTCTATTGTATTTATTATGTTGAACAGTATTTATTTCCTGTTAGCTAATATAAATAACATATAACACTGTCAAGCGACATTGGAAGTGCTGACATTTCTAGGCTTTTAGATTTAAGACATGCTCCAATTATACCTTTACATGCTGTCTTTAGTTAACCCAATATTTCATTTAGTTAAAGTAAAGTGAATGCATATTTAAACACCATTTATAAGCCGTAATTATTTTTACTTTGCTAAAGCAATCTGTATAGATTTTTGTTATGTTTGGCAAAAAAAAAAAAAAAATTCCAGCATCAAATTTAAATACTTGCTGGAACAAAAAAATAGGACGTGCGCTATTTTAAAGCAGCAGTGACGTCACAGAATTTTTAAAAAGGAAAACTAATGTCCTTAAATGCTAATAAGGACTATTAAAATTGGTGTTTGCTTTTGGTGACAGCTGCATTTTGCATGCTTCTGAAGAGAATGTCTGATGATCAAAATGAACGAGAGGATTAATTGATCCTACGTGGCTTTGTAGCATTATTAACGTCCAACACTAATGTTGCATGTCTTGCAACTGGGATCTTTCTTTGCATTTGCGGTAGACAAGCTCATTAGCTGATGGCCAATAATTTCTGCAACTTGGCCCATACTGAGATCCACAGGGTCAGTGTAAATGATTTCCAAAATAACATCTTGGGCATGGCGATACACCAGGGCACCATCTTCTTCAACACAGGTCAGAAATTTATTATCATTTATATTTAGCTGAGGAAGGCGTTGCTTGCAGAATTCATCTCCTGGTGATCCCTCCGGAGCAATAACAAGAATTACATAATGATAGGCTGTGTACATGCAGTAAAAATCTCCAAAATATAAGTTAGTATTTGGGTTAAATAGTTTTTCAGCTAGAATCTCAACTTTGTATCTTCCATAAGGCGAATCCTGTGGAGGCTTGCCAGTATTAAACTCAGTGTTACAACTGAAGAAGATGCCTTCCAACTTCCCACTGATTGGGGAGCCATGACTACCACTGTTATCTTTCACAGAGGGCTGCATAATGTTTCCATGATGTTCTCTACAAATTAATAACATTATTAATAGTTAAAGAAGAAAAATGATTTTAATGCTTAACTTTAAAAACAAAAACATAAATCAAAACACACAATGCAATTCAGAAAGAAATTCATGGAATGTGAACTTCTAAATATGCTGAAGATTTTTTTTTTCTCATTATCTACTATAATTCTGTAGGTAACTACAGCCAGCAAAATTGCTTACCTGAAACAGTGCTGATCTGCTATCTTCCAAATAACACATCACATACAAGGGTGAAATGACAATGTGGGGGCCTGAAGAGAACAGTCAGAAGAGTTGGTCTTTTCTGAGTAAGAATGGGAGAAACCAACACAGCAGCCAACAGCATAACCTCTGTTTTGATCAGCACAACTGAAAACAGGGAAAGAGCAACTCCAAGGGGCAAAGGATAGGGTTTTTTTTTTTGTTTTTATTTTTACTGATGTTCTGCTATCATCAGAAAATATCCGTTACAAGTAAGCAATTTCACTTTCTTGGAAGACAAGCAGATCATCCAGTCAAACACATGAGATTCTTTAGCTAAAGATAGTCTTTTCAATGAAAAATGGGGAAAACATCTGCCAAATGATTCCCTGTTAGGAGTCTTAGAAATGAGTGACTTGGCCATTACTGCTTGAAAAGGCCTTGGAAGATGGATAGTCAAAAACTAAATTCCCAACAGCAATGAAATCTATATGTATGGACTAAATGCTACATTGTAGCCTTGCAAATCTCTTAAATGGAGGTAAATCGTAGATGGGAGACAGATATTACCATGGCCCTTATATTATGGGCCTTGATGTGCTCATCTAAGGTCAAACCTACTTGGACATAACAGAAGGAGATCTGCTAGCCAGAAATAGTGCATTTTGTCAGAGTCAAAGGAAACAAAAAGCTGGATGGACTTTTCTAAGGGCTTTTGTCCAGACAGAAAGTAACAGCTCTTTTTTTATTTCAGAAATTGGAGAGATCTTTTGCCCTTGTGAGTATGTGGCTTAAGGAAAAATAGTGGCAGGAAAATTGACTTAAGATGCAAATCCACCACTACTTTAGGTAGCAATTTAGAGTGTATACAAATCAACACCCTATTCTGATGAAATTTAGCATTAGGAGGGATCACTAGAGCACAGAGTTCATAGTGACCTTCCAGGTCAGGAATTTGAGCTCACAAGAGAACAGCGGCTTAAAAGGGGCTTTTGTCAGCCCCTTGAAACTGACCTAGTGAGAGGCTTCAATTGAAGCAAACATTGCATATATCTGATAATTAGAGGATGTACAAAAATGAGGGGGTTTTTTCTATATGTTAAGTACCAATTGCACTGAGGTGAACCCTGACTGAGATGGTTCTGAGAACAGACTCAGAAATATAGAAGGTATTCAAACAGATTTTACGTGGGGCAGAAGAAGGGATCTTGGGCCCTGCCCTCACATCAGATAGCAAACCTCCTCCATTTGAAACCATAATATCTCCTGGTGGATTTCTTCCTAGAAGCTGGAAGTACTTGAGACACTTTATTAGAGAAACTAAGGGATTATATCGCTTCTCCCTCAATAACCAAGCTGTGAGGGCCAGAGACTAGATTTGGAGGAAGAAACCCTGGTTCAGCATAATCAAAGTTTACTTAAGGACAGATTCTGAAGAAGAGCAAATTATTTCTATCTTGGCCATAAAGGAGTTATCTTTATTAAGATTTTCACTACTAGGCCTATGGAAGGATATGTGTACAGGAGAATACAAAAATATCTCCAGCTACTCCGTTTTATAATCTCCTCCTGGAGCAGAAGACTGCTATGTTTTTGTCTACAACAGATTCACTTTAGGAAGATCTTGTATGGCATGTCCTGGTCCAGGGAGGGTCCATATGACGGTCCATGGACAATTCAATCTGTGTGCCAGGATGTAGTCTTTTCTTGCCAGGGATGTGGATCTTAGGGCCATCCCATAACAGATTATCTAGTTCTACACCCTGAAAATCTCCCAACTCAGTAGTAACAACCTTGTTTCTCTCTACTTGTTAATGTAAAACACAACCATCTGATTTTTTTGTACTAAGGCAGTTTTGGTAGACATCTGATTTATTAAAAAAAAAAATAATAATAATAACCTGCCAATCCAAAGTTCTAAGCAGTTTACAAAAGAAACATTCATCAAATGAAAACATAAAAACAGTAATATTAAATACAAACAATGATAAAAGATCCAGAAATAATGATAGTATTAGCCGGACAGGAATCACATCTTAAGCTATGCAGTTGTATAACCAGAAAACACTAGCTCCAAACCCAACTCAACCAAAATCAGAAAAATGCTTGAGTAAAACAATGAGCCTTCAATTGCTCCGAAAAACCAATAAGGAATTCTCAGGTTTAAGAGCATCTGGTAAAGCGTTCCACAATTGAAAATAGTTGTCCCAAGACTCTGTATGATGAACTTGCTTCATAAAAGGTACTTCCAAAACTGAATGTAAAGAAGACTGCAATACTTGGCTGGGACAGTAAATTTTTAAAACTGAGTTAAAACATCTAGATGCTAAACCATTGATAACTTTAAGTAAAAGCACAAGTATCTTAAAATGAACACAGAAACTAATTGGCAACTAGTGTAAATAAAAAGAAAGTAAATAAAACCGAAGTTATATGGTCTCGCACACATGCTCCAGGGACAAGCCAGGCAACAGCAATGCCGGACTATCTGCAATGCTTTAGCTGCAGAAGCAGATAAAGCAAGATAAAGAGGGTTGTAGTAGCCCAAAGATGACATGATTAGTGATAAGACAACAGTCCTAAAATCAGAATTATTTAAAAAAGGCTTCATGAGGCAAATTAGATGTAATCTGAAGAAAAATATTCTTGACTACTGTCTTGATGTAATGCTGAAGTGAAATTGAGGAAGGACACCCAAATTACAAGTTTGAGAAGAGATGGTAATAGGTATACCATCGAATAACAAATTGGCTTGGATGATGGATCTGGAAAAACACACTAAGTGGAAAATGTTGTTATTTTTCAAATTCAAATTGAAATGATTAGAAGTCATCCACTTCTTAATTGCATCAAGACAGTATGTATCCTTCAGCAATGCATCAGAAATTGTGGGCTTAATGGGAAGAAAAAAATGGATGTCATCCGTGTAGATTAAACCAACTCTCAGATTTGCTAAAACCTGGTAAATTAGAAAGACATAGATTTTAAATGAAATAGTGACAAAGCTGAGCCTTGAGGAACTCCTGTACTTAACAGAAACAAAAAAGTTGAAGATTTCCCCAAGGCAAACTTTTGATGGTGATCTTGCAGAAAAGACAAAGAAAGAACAGTAGAAAACATTCCCAGTGCTCTTAAATGATATAACATGTTGGATCTATGGTGTTGAAAGCAGATGAAAAGTCTAACAGAAGCAAGAAAAATCTTGCCCCATGATCGAAACCCCTCCTAAAAACATCCAAACTAAGTAGTCTCGGTACTATCGGCTGGATAAAAACTGAATTGAAAATCGAGAATGGAATGCTCATCCAGAAAAGTTTGTAACTGCTGAAGTACAACATTCTCAACAACCATTGACAAAACTAGAAGGGAAGAAATTTGGCACTAATTTGTGAACTCTACAGGATCTAAGTGGGCCTTTTTTTAGAATAGGACGCACTGAAGCGATTTTCAATGAGATAGATAAATGTCCCTCTTGCAGAGAAGCATTTGCAAATTTGGTAACAAATGGAGCAGTATCCTCACAGAGAAGTTTAATTAAAATAATAGAGCAGGTATTTAAGTGGAAAACATCAGTCGTTCATATTTGCAATGATTTTGGTAATTTTGAGACAAGTAACCAAAGTGAAAGTACCCATGTTTGGGCTACATCAGTAGATGTTGAACCAAAAGCGGGGGTGGGAGGTCACTAGAAAAAAAAGAGGAAGAAATCTGGACAAACTTATCATTGAGAAACTGCCCTTAATTTCAGATTAATAAGAAACAACTTCTTCCAGATGAAACAGGGGCCTAAGTGTGAAGCCCTTCCAGGTGAGCTCCCTAGCTAGGTTGGATGCATCTGCAGTGAAGACAATTGATGAGGATGAATTTAAAAGGGTAGTCAAATTGGAGACCAACCAAGATAGGCTCGTGGAACAGATGCTGAAGTCCTCGTGTGGCTTAATTCAACTGGGCCTTTTAGGGTCCATTGGCCTTTTTACACATGCAGCCATAGCAGAATTGCTTACCTGTAACAAGTGTTCTCCAAGGAGAGCAGGATGTTAGCCCTCACACATCATCAGATGGAGCCCCAATGCAGAAAACCTATGTCAAAGTTTCTAGACCTTTGACTAGGCACATTACACATGCCAGTAATGCCCTATACCACCCATCCACGTGGGGTTCCTCTTCAGTCTAGTAACATAGAATTAAGATTAAAAAAAAAAAAAAAAGGAGAAACCCAACTCCATGGGTTAGTGGACAGGTTTTGTAAGGATTTATATCCTGCTGTCCTTGGAGAACACCTGTTACAGGTAAGCAACTCTGCTTTCTCCTAGGCCAACCAGGATGGTAGTTCTCCCACATGGGTGAATACCTAGCTACAGGCTGCTCCCCAACACAAAAGGGGACCAACAGACACCTAATCAGGTGCCAACAGGCACAACAACACCGGTACTGTTGGTAACAGAGGGGGAGACAGCCTGAACCCAAACACAGGCCCTAGGTTGGGAGAGTTGGGTTCTATACCTCAAACAGGTTCCAAAGGACTGACTGGCCGAACCTACTATTGTGTCAGCCATTCCTCTCCTGATAGTAATGGGATGTAAATGTGTGGAGAGAACTCCATGTCGCAGCCTTGCAGATCTCTTCCATGAGAACTGCTCACAAGTCGGCCACTGACGTCCGCCATGGTACTCGCAGAGTGAATTTTGACATGACCCCCAAGATGTAGTCCCACTTGGGCATAGCAGAAGGAGATGCAATCTGCTAGTCAACTGAATATTGTCTATTTGGAAATGGCAATGCCAAATTATTCTTATCAAAAGAAACAAAAAGGCAGTATGTCTATGGGC
The DNA here is from genome assembly GCF_901001135.1 of Rhinatrema bivittatum. Taxonomy (NCBI): domain Eukaryota; kingdom Metazoa; phylum Chordata; class Amphibia; order Gymnophiona; family Rhinatrematidae; genus Rhinatrema; species Rhinatrema bivittatum. The sequence goes on from NC_042621.1 coordinate 202,791,725, forward strand.
TTCTGTCTGCTCCAGATAGAAGGCTAAAGCTTGCTTTCAGCCCAAACTGCGCAGTGCTCATTTGCCTTGTTGCGAATGGGGCCTGGGAAAGAATATTGGCAGGTCGATTGACTGGTTAAGATGGAAATCCGTCACCACCTTAGGCAGGAACTTAGGGTGCGTACGCAAGACCACCCTGTCACGATAAAATTTAGTATAAGGTGGATAAGTCACTAAGGCCTGGAGCTCGCTGACCCTGCGCGCTGAAATGACCGCCAGCAAAAATATGACCTGCCAGGTCAGGTACTTAAGGTCGCAAGTACGCAACGGCTTAAAAGGAGCTTTCATCAGCTGAGCTAACACAACGTTGAGGTCCCAAGACACAGCGGGAGGCCTTAGGGGAGATTTCAACTGAAGCAGACCCTGCATGAAACGTACAACAATAAACTGTACAGAGATGGGCGTACAATCTATACCATGGTGATAATGTCAGTTGCACTCAGATGAACTCTAACGGAGTTGGCTTTTAAGCCAGCCTCTAATAGGTATAGAAGGTAATCAAGCATTTTTTGTGGGAGGCAGGAGAAAGGATATAGGGCCTTCTGCTCACATCACATGGAAAACTTCCTCCAATTCAGTCTGTAGGACTTTCTAGTGGATGGTTTTCTAGAAGTCACCAGGCCCAAGACACATCTTATGAAAGATCAAGTGACTGCAGAATCTACCTTTTAACATCCAGGCAGTGAGTGACAGGGCCTAGAAGTTGGGATGCTTCAGCCTGCCCTGATCTTGCATGATAAGATTAGGGGAAGTCCCCAGACTGATCAGTTTCTAAATGGACAACTCCCACAGGAGTGGAAACCAGACCTGTCTCGGCCAATGAGGGGCTATAAGGATCATAGTCCCTCTGTCCTTGCGAAGCTTCAAGAGAGTCTTCGCCACTAAAGAAATCAGATAATATACATAGAAAAGACCCTAGTGGATAATTTGCCGTCAGACCTGTACAGGGAGCAGAACCAAGGCACTTCCTGTTGCAGGGGGCTCACAAACAGATTCACATCTGGGCTCCCCAGAGGCAGAATATCCAATTTGCTATCCCCTGGGTTCAAGGACCACTCGTAGGGGTCTAAAGGTTCAACTCAGTCTGTCCGCCACCATGTTCTCTATCCTGGCCAGGTACATGGTCCTGAGCACCATCCTGTGGGACAGAGCCCACGACCAGATCTGGACTGCTTCCTGACAAAGGACGTACAATCCCATGCCTCCCTGCTTGTTGATATACCACAATACTACCTGGTTGTCGGTCTGGATCAGGACAACTTTTTTGGACATCTGAACTCTGAAAGCCCATAGAACATACCTGATCGCCCCAAGCTCTAGAAAGTTGATTTGACAAGAATGTTCCTGAGTGAACCCAAGACCCTGGGTACTGAACCCATCTACATGAGCTTCCTACCCCAGTGTAGATGCATCAGTGGTTAGGACAATTTGAGTGGGGAGACTCCAAAATGAGATCCCCTGTTCCAGATTGGAAAGTACCCACTATCAGAACAATGAGTCCCGGAGAGACGGGATAACTGGATGCAATCCTGGAGGCTCTGAGTGGCCTGGTGCTACTGTGACCTCAGGGTCCACTGGGACCTGCGCATGTGTAAATGTGCCAAGGAAGTAACATGGACGGTTGTGGCCATATGGACCAAAAGCCTCAACATGTGCCAGGCTGACACCTGTTTGCTCTGCTGAATCTCTGCAGCAATGGTCGCCACAGTGATGGCCCTCTGGCGGGGCAGAAAGGCCACGGCCTGAGCCGTGTCTAGCAGGGCTCCTATGAAGTCCAACTGACGTAACAGGATGAGATGGGACTTTGGGTAGTTAGTCACTAGTGTTCATTCTCAATACCCAAAAAGTCAAGCACAAGGACCTGACGGCCCCTGAATGAGATGTGTTCTTGTCCAGCCAATCATCCAGGCACAGGAAGACACACACTCCCAGTCTGCAGAGATGCACCATCACCACAGCCAGGCATTTTGTGAAGACCCATGGGGCGGATGCAAGCCCAAACGGCAACACTCGGTACTGGAAATGCTGTGTTACCACCACAAATCGGAGATACTTTCTTTGACCTAGGAAGATCTCAATACGAGTGTAAGCATTCTTTAAGTTGAGGGAGCATAGCCTGTCCCCTTTTTGCAAAAGTGGGATCAAGGTACTCAGGGAAACCATCTTGAACTTTTCATTTCTTAGAAACTTGTTCAAGGCCCTTAGGTCTAGGATGGGACAGAATCCTCCTGTTCTCTACCTGTAGTAGTGTGATTAAATGGTGAGGCGAAAGGCTATTTTAGCCAAAAATACATCCTTTAAAAATTGGAAGGATCCATCTGAAGGAAACAGGAAAAAGCACAAGCATTGTCAAGTTAAGTGTAAAACATTGATAAGGCAGGCTAAGAGAGAATTTGAAATGAAGTTGGCCGTAGAGGCAAAAATTCATAATAAAAACTTTAAAAAATATATCCGAAGCAGGAAACCTGAGAGGGAGTTGGTTGGACTGTTAGATGGTAGAGGGGTTAAAAGGGCTTAGGGAAAATAAGGCCATTGCAGAAAGACTAAATGAATTCTTTACTTCTGTATTTACTAATGAGGGTGTTGGGGAGATACAGGTTCTGGAGATGGTTTTCAAGGGTGATGAATCAAATGAACTGAACCCAAATCACTGTGAACCTAGAAGATGTAGTAGGCCAGACTTATAACTAAACAGTAGCAACCACCTGGACTGAATGGTATGCACCCCAGGGATCTGAAGGAACTAAAAAATGAAATTTCAGATCTATTAGTTAAAATTTGTAACCTATCATTAAAATCATCCATTGCACTTGAAGACTGGAAGGTGACCAATTTAACCCCAATATTTAAAAAGGGCTCCAGGGGTGATCTGGGAAACTATAGACCAGTGAGCCCGACTTCAGTGTTCTTTGCTTGTGGACCACTGCCACACAGGCTCTCTTTCCTTGCCCACTAATTTCTGAGCCACTGTCCGACTGGCTTCTTATCCCTGCTCACTCACTCCTAGGTCATAGTCCCACAGGCTGCTTCTCTCCCCTCCAGGATCACTGCTGCAGATTTGCTGAAAAGGGGTAAGGAGATAGTTGGTGAAGTGGGGAAGGATGGAGGAGCCAGGATGATAGAATGAAGAGGGATGAATAGTGAGTGTGAGGAACGAGGATGGAATGAAGAGTGAGAATAGGGAATGAGTGAGAAAGGGAAGATGAAATGGGGAGGAAAGATGTGGAAAACAAGGGGTGAAAGAATGGAGAGGAAGAAGAAAAGGTATGGGAGGAAAGGATGAATGAGGAGTGAAAATTGGAAGAAGGCCGCAACTGCCTCAGTTTCCCTTCATCCATTGGTAACGTCAAATGCGACTTTCGGCTCTGCAGCTGTTTTTTTCTATTTGAGCCAGGGGATTGGCCTCTAATGGGAGGTGGGGGGGGGAGGGTTTACTTTAAATGTTTCCTGTTCAGTTTTCCTTAGGTTTTTTGAATTTGTCAATGTTTTATTTTACTTTTTGCCTTTTTTTTTTTTTAGTAGTGTCATATTTGCAGATCTCCTAGCTGCATTTTTTTTTTCAGACATTTCTTGTGAAGAAAAGATTTTAAAGTTTTATTTTATTTTATCAATTTTCTTCCTCATATCAAAGGAGTCAGGCCTATGCTTCAAGTTCTACCCTAAGTGCAAGTGGAAGATATCTATCACTGATCATCACAATGTATGATAGGTATGTTTGGGGGAATACCACAGTGCCTGTGCTGTGAATTTTTCATATCGATGTCACAGGCCTGATACAAGGTCTGGAGCTGACCATGGTAGCACTGGTAGCCAGAATCACTGAAGGCTACTTAAGCACCATATACCAAGGTTACACCGAAAAGTCAAACCAAATCTCAATTTCCCCATTAGAGCAATGACAAGGGCTCAACAGAATCAATCAAGAACTAAAAAGAGTTAGTGCTCAGTGCCAAGCAGAAGCATTGGTGCAGCTCTTTGGCATATGGCTATGAAAATCCAGATGTATTGGAGGTTCCACACACTTCAAAATGGCTATGCCTGGAACCCAGCTCAACCTTTCATTCTGAGATGGCTCAGCACTAGTTTCCAAAGGACCAACCAGGGGCCATCGCATCACACCTCAAAAGAACTATCAAATATTTTCAGGCATCTCAAGACTGACCCTGGTGCTGTCATCAGTATTAATTGAAAAAGGAAAAGAGAATTGCTAAAGTTTCTTCTTGAAATACACAGAGATTCAAGTAATGAGGTCTTTGAACCCGATAGATTCGTTACCCGTCTCTTTGGTGCCAACTCTGATTCAGCACCCAGTAGCAGTATTGGCTCTATCTGCATTGAGACCTGTACCAAATGTGTAAATGTGGGGAATCACTTCACCGTTTTGGTGGTCCTCAACCTTGAGAAAATCTGAGGCATGGCCTTTTGGCTTCTGGGTTGGTGCATTCTCTGCTGAATCTTGCTTTAAGCAATCAGAGTCCAAGGAGTCTTGAGGCTCTGCTCACTTTGAATCTGGTGAAAGTAGTTCTGAATAGGATGACTCTCCATACCTTTCCTCCGAGCCCACTCTGCAGTTTGTAAAGAACTATTCTCCAACTGAGAACCTTGTTTTCCAAGTTTTTATGGGAAGAATGGCTGGAACGATTCCCTTTGATTTAGAGGTCACTTGAAAGCTGAGAAAATCTCTGTTTTGCCTCAAGTACCTAGATAACCCTAAAAAGCTGATGACAGTGCTCATCCAGTCTGTCTTCCAGGATGTATGTTAGAAGATGTAGAAACACAGGTACTCTATACTTTCTGTTGATAAGAAAGTGGATTAAGTACTTTGGGGTAGATTTTCAAAAAACGCGAATAGGCGTACTTTTGCTGGCGCATCAGGCGCCAGCAAAAGTACGCTGGATTTTAGTAGATACGCGCGGAGCCGTGCGTATCCACTAAAATCCTGGATCGGCGCGCGCAAGGCTATGAATTCTGTATAGCCGGTGCGCGCCGAGCCGCGCAGCCTACCCCTGTTCCCTCCAAGGCCGCTCCGAAATCGGAGCGGCCTTGGAGGGAATCCTCTAACGCCCTCCCCTCACCTTCCCCTCCCTTCCTCTACCTAACCCACCCGCCCGGCCCTGTCTACACCCCCCCCCTTACCTTTCTCCGGGGATTTACGCCTCCCGGAGGGAGAAGTAAATCCCCGCGCGCCAGCGGGCCTGTTGCGCGCCGGGACGCGACCTGGGGGCGGGTACGGAGGGCGCGGCCACGCCCCCAGACCGCCCCGGGCCGTAGCCACGCCCCCGTACCCGCCCCCAAAACGCTGCCGACACGCCCCCTAAACGCTGCGACGACCGGGCCCGCCCCCCTCGGAGAACCCCGGGACTTACGCGAGTCCCGGGGCTCTGCGCGCGCCGGTAGGCCTATGTAAAATAGGCTCACCGGCGCGCAGGGCCCTGCTCGCCTAAATCCGCCCAGTTTTGGACGGATTTAGGCGAGCAGGGCTCTGAAAATCCGCCCCAGAGTGTATGCAGTTCCTGGATTCAAAAAGGTCTTGTTGCCACACCTCAGTATAGTTATCAAATCTACCCTCAAAATGGATAAAAAGGCTAAGATTCAAGCCTCAATGCCCTCTAGGTGTGAGTATGACACTCTGGACTTTGTTGGTAGACACAATTACCAAAATGTTATACTCTAGTTTCAGATAACATCCCATCGTATCTATATGATACTGCTCTTGCACATCCTTTAGGAGGAAGCCACAGGATTTTCCATGTTTTTCCTTGAAGAAATGGGCCAAGTTCTACATTTTTTTGAGCAGAAGGGAGAGGTATAAATAAAAGCATTAGTCCACTATGGTCTACTGTGTTTTTGAAAAGGCACTGAAAACATGCTTCCATGTGAAGGTTATGTTCATAGCTTCTCTGAGGACAAGCAGGATGGTAGTCTTCACACATGGGTGACATCATCAGATGGAGCCCCCAATGCGGAAAACACGTCGAAGTTTCTAGAACTTTGGCGAGGCACACTGAGCATGCCCTGTACCACAGGTCCACGCTGGGCCCCTCTTCAGTCTCTTCTTTCCCGTGAAGCTGTAAGCCTCATGATGTGATTCAGCTCACTTTGGCTGTTTTTAGGCTTGTGAAAAACTTTTTTCTTTTGCGTTTTCACAGTTTTTTTCCTTCCATCCATCGCAGCATCCCTCTCAGTGCCTTCCTGAGGAGTCCCTAGTCAGGGTTTTTGGCATTTCAGATAAGTTTCCTTTCGTGGTCAATTCCCTCTGTGGTGGTAGTGTCTCGGTGCCCGCCGATCATCAACGCCCGCTGCCATTGCTTTTGACTTTGCAGCCCTTTTGTTTTGCCCCATCATGGCCACGTCCGGTTTTGCCGATGCTCCCGTGGATTATGTCTGTCACTGATCCGCATGAGGTGTGTATCCTCTACCTGGAGGCATAGTATGTCATCCAGGGTTCCCGCTTATGTGCCCAGATGACCCCAAAGGGTTAATGGCTTCGACTCAACAAGATGAATCAGCTCTTTGGGGGCGAGGAAATCCAAGCCATCGGCATCGGCACCAAAGGACCTGGGATCCATACCGATGGACACCAAGCCATTGGCAGAACTGTCAGTTCCGTCGATGCCACCGGATAGGGTTGCTCGAGACCGACTGTTGTCAATCTCCTCCAGGCCGAGGATGCCGGGTTTGTCGTCTTCGAGGCATCGAGGGAAGTCTAAGAAGCATTGGTACCGGTCCCAATCGATGCACAATGCCGGGCGCGGGGATGCACCCACTTTTGCTGCTATGCCACTGAAGCGACCCCGCGGTGAGAAGAGCCAATCCTCTACCGATGCCGGGGGTCTGCGACAGTCTCCACCGGTCCTTGTGCCAGTTGCCAATTCCCCTTGCGGGTCTGAAGAAGATCTGGCCACCCCTCCTTCCTCTCAGTTGGAGTTGGCATTGGCAACAAGGAAGAGCTGGAGTGGCGAGTCCAGCTGGCAGTGGAACAGGCGCTGCAAGGCTTCAGTCCTGTGGCACCGAAGTCAGTGCTGCCTGTCCTCATACCGCTTCTGGAGAATCTCAGTGTGCTCATCGGTGCGTTACCATCCCAGCTGGTGTCGGTTCCTGGGGCACGAGGCCTCCCCCTACTCATATGGTAGTCATTGCTGGTTCCGAGGAGGAGGAAGCTACACCTTGGCCAGCGGAGATGCAGAGGCCTGTAGCTCCCATCCAGTTTTACTGGTGCCTGCACCTCTGGACATAGGCTGAGCACCTAAGGCTCCATTCCCTGTAGCATACAGTAAGGATGAGGGACTCTATGACCCCTGGGGGGATAATCCTATGGAGTCCAGTTCATGGAATCTCCTAAGGAGATTGTGGTGGCCCTGGTAATCGAGATCCTTAAGGAGTTGCTGCTGAGGATATGGGAACATCCCTTTTTAGTGCCTCCTGTTAAGAAGGTGGACAGGTCTACTTCATCCAGAAGGCAGCTGGATTCAATAAGCTTCAGTGGCCTCACCACTGCTCTGAAGAGAGCCAAGAGCTGTTGGACCCATTACTCAGCGCCCCTGGGGAAGGACCACAGAGCGATGAACATTCTTGGGAGGAAAGTGTTCCAAGGCATCATGCTTAATGCTCGCATCGCTGCCTACCAGCTCTACATGAGCCAGTACTCGCGGGACATCTGGAAGAAGGTGCAGGAGGTAGCTGAGCAGCTGCCTCTACAGCAGCAAGACACACTCATGTCATTGGTGCACAAGGGTCTGGAGTGCGGAAAACACAAGGTCGGCAGCAGGAATTGGCACCCGCAGAATGGCATGGCTGCAGGCTTCAGATCTCTGACTGGAGGTACAGAAACAACTTGCTGACATGCCATGTTCTGGAGAGAATCTCTTCAGAGATAGGGTGAGGGATGTTGTGGCACAACTTTGGGACCACCATGAGACTCTCAAATAACTCTTTGCCAGTATTCTGGACCCATTTTTCTCATCCAGGAGGCTGTCGAGACCGGGGTCAAGGAAGTCTTTCTTTTGCCAGATGAAGTACTATCCTTTTCTTCCTTGCTCCTGTCAACACCATCAGAGCTCCAGTGGCCTTCCCTGGCTGCAGAGAGTCCCAAACCCCAGCCAGCTCCTCAGTCTCTGGCCACAGGGTTTTGACTGGGCCTTACCCAGGAAGAAGGATCCTCTGGTCGGTGGCAGGCTGTGGTTCTTTGCAAACCAGCGGCCCAGTGTAACCTTGAACCAGTGAGTTCTGGCCATCGTCCGCCAAATGGCCTGAGAGCAAGTGCCTGAGCAGGCAGGGAGAGGAAGCTTGTATGGCAGCAATCTAGGGAGAGCACAAGGAGTCTGGGTAGGGAGTGAGCAGGGAAAACGAGTGCATTCAATGGACTTGAAAGGGGGTTGGGAGATAGAAAATCTTGTGGTCACGTGGGCATGGGAGAATGTGGAATGGCTAGAAGTGGTGGGAAGGACAAAAGTGTGAGATTTCAAAAGTGGCTGTCATAGGTGACCTGGAACTTGAGGTAAGAGGTAGCTAGTTAGCATGAGGAAGCAGCAGCAATTCCTTGTGCAACACCACATTCTGTGGTCATAGAATTATGGAAAATCAAGGAATCTGCACACATTCAGCAGGAAAAGAGAAGTAAAAATACTGTAAAAATCATTGGTTCAATGTCATATGCAGCAAAGTGTACAATTTTAGAACCTAGAAAGATATAAGCAGAGTAGAGGCAATGAAGAGGAGGGCTACCAAAATGGCTTTGAGGTGAGACTTAAGGACCTAAATATCTTTACTGTGGAGAAAATGAGTAATAGAATACAGATATTCCGATACTTTAAAGATACAAATAATACACACGAGGCAAACTTTTTAAATTAGAAATGAGATAGTAGAAGAGATAACAGACTGAAAGAATGCTGTCTCGGTATCCTAGGGGGCAATCTGAATAGCCTTCATTATTTACAATCTACACAGGCACTTTTAGGTAATCAGGAGTAGGTATTGAAAAGCAATTTAGATACATAACTGAAAGGTTATGCTAAATGGCTTAGCTGGCTAGAATTTAGCTGGTTATGTCGGGGGTGTTCCTGGAGTGGGCAGTAGGTATTCTGGGGAGGAACAGAGTTAGCAGGTGAGTCTAATCGGCTAACTTTGGCCATGCTGCAGGCAGGTCTAAAGTTAGCCTGATATGCCTATCCAGCTAACTTTTAAGATAGCCAGGTATATTCAAGTGTATCTGGCTAACATATCTAGCTGTTCAGCGGCTGAATCTGGACCTCTTAGTTTTTAATGTGAAACAACCCATTTCACTTCTAACAAAATTAAGTTGTTTGCCTGTTGCCATTTTGCTTTTCATTTCATTTATTTAAATTTTAAGATGGCATCTCTTTCCAGCTCAGAGCAATGTACATTCTCACATGAAAATATACAAAACTTAACATATGATAAAATCACTTACATATAATTACTCGCAATTACAACTACCATTATCATACAATTATTAAAACCCAATTCTTAAAATAACTGCTGTATACTACCTTAGAAAACTTCAGTTTCTTACCGAATATAATCAAAGTATTCTTTGTGCTGGTTACGATAAAAAACAGAAAATTTCAGCATACGTCCTGCAATTACTTCAGCTTTTTCCAACAGTTGTGTTAAATGTACTTTTGAGTAATCTGTGGAAACAAAACAATACAGGTTTGAAAACATAAATCATATTTAAGGTTTCTACACATCTATATCATTGAGCAACTTATGTATAAGCAAACTATACAGAGGCAGGGCTAGTGCAAGGGTATTAGGTGCCCTAAGCAAACCTTCAGCCATGTATCCCGCCCCCTCCTCCAGCACAACCTCAACATCCTCCCCTGTCCCACCCCACATGGAAGTAAAAATTATGTATTTATAATAGAAGATCTTACATGAAAAGGACATTGCTCGAAGCTCCAGGAAATTTATTTGGTGTTTGACTTCCTCTGGAGACCAAGACCTTTGTGTATACAAATCGTCCACGTGGGCTCCCCACCCGAGGTTGGAAGCATCGGTGGCGAGAATGACTTGAGCATCTGGTAATTGAAAGGGCAGTCCCCGGAGGAGATTGAACTGATCTTGCCACCAGGCCAGAGACAGACGGAGTGGGTTGGTGATGTGGACAATGGTCGACAGAGGCTGAACAGCTTGAATGCATTGTGACCTCAGAGTCCAATGTATGAGTCTCTTGGCCAGGCGGGCCATTGGAATAACACGTACTGAGGACGCCATGTGTCCCAGAAGGACAAGGAATTGGCGAGCAGTTGCTGTCTGCTGAGACTGCAACTGGTAAGCTAGAGATACGAGTGTCAGCTCTCGTTGTTGCGGCAGAAAGGCTTTTGCTTGCAAGCTGTCCAAGTCTGCCCCAATGAACGACAAGGTTTGAGATGGGACTAAAAAGGATTTTTCGTAATTGACGAGAAATCCTAGAGAAATTAGAGTGCGAAGAGTGAAATCGAGGGACGACCGAGCAGCTTGCTTGGTTGGAGCCCTGATTAACCAGTCGTCTAGATAGGGGTAGATGTGAACACCTTCTTTCCTGAGGAAAGCTGCAACAACCACGAGACATTTGGTAAATACTCGTGGTGCAGACGCTAGGCCGAACGGGAGCACTCGGTATTGATAGTGCTTGGGGCCTACTAAAAACCTCAGGTACTTGCGATGAGATGGAGTTATCGCAATGTGTGTGTATGCGTCCTGGAGGTCCAGAGAGCAGAGCCGGTCTCCTCTTTGTAGAAGAGGTAGAAGCGATCCCAAGGTTACCATCTTGAACTTTTCCCGCTGGAGGTACTTGTTGAGAGCACGTAGGTCCAGAATTGGATGTACTCCTCCCAATTTTTTGGGGATCAGAAAGTACCGGGAATAGAACCCTAGGTCTTGCTGCGAATGCAGAACAGGTTCTATTGCTCTTGACTGGAGAAGGAGGGAGACCTCTTGTTCCAGAAGAATGGAGTGGTCGGATGTTCTCCACGTCTGCAGAGGTGGGGAGTCCGGTGGCAGGGCGAGAAAGTTCAGGTGGTAACCCTGAGCAATGATTGCCAGTACCCATTGGTCAGTTGTGACTGACTGCCACATGTTGTAAAAGTGGCACAGTCGACCTCCCACTGGCATGCTTGGCAGAGGAATCTGGCTGCTGCTCTCCAAGCAGAAGTCAAAAACCGGAAGCAGGTCCTGGTTGGGTTGCTGCTTGTGGCTTTTGCTTTCGGGCTTGGCAAGGCTGAGGCTTCTGATAAGGTCTCGTAGTACGGGACCTTGTTGGTGGTGGATAGGCCTTCCTTGGACGGTAGAACGACTTCTTAGAGTCCTTCCTGAAGGGCTGTCTTAAGGAGAAGTCTGAAGGCATTGAGGAGAGCTGTTTAAGGGTCTCATGATGGTCTTTTAATTCAGCCACCATTCGTTGGATCTGTTCTCCAAACAGATTGTCTCCTACACATGGTAGGTTAGACAGCCGGTCTTGTACTTCTGAGCGAAGGTCAGACGATTTGAGCCAGGCCCACCGTCTTGCCGAAATGGCAGCTGCAGACACTCTGGTAGAGATGTCAAATATATCATAAGATGTTCGAATCTCATGTTTTCCCGCCTCAAATCCTTTGTTGATAAGAGTTTGTAGCTGGTCTTGGAATTGTTCAGGGAGGGACTCAGAAAGGTCCTGTATTTGCTTGAAGATGACCCTATTATATTGGGTCATATAAAGCTGGTAAGCAGCAATTCGGGAGATGAGCATGGCCCCTTGGAACACTCTTTGACCAATGTTGTCTAGGAACTTTTGTTCCTTAGCAGGTGGGGTAGATGAGTGAGGTTTCGACCTTTTTGCCCACTTTTGGGCCGACTCTACCACAACTGAGTGGTGGTCGAGCTGGGATTTTTGAAAACCTGGGGCTGATTGCACTAAGTAAGTAATGTTAGCCTTTCTATGTACTGGAGCAATTGATCCAGGATTTTCCCAGTTCTTTTTGAGGAGATCCAGAAGAACTTGGTGACTGGGTATAGAGGTAATCACCTTGGGGGCATCCAGGAACTGGAGTAACTCCATCATCTAGTGCCTGTCATTCTGTTCCGTTTGAAGTTGAAAGGGAACCAACTCAGACATTTCCTTCACAAAATTTATGAAAGAGAGGTCCTCTGGAGGAGAACGCTTCCTACTTTCAGTGGGAGAAGATGGTGAAGGTAAGTCATGGGTGTCTGTTGAAGTATCATCACCCCAAGTGTCATAAGGATCAGCAGACTGACCTGTAGGACGAGAAGGAGGTTGGATACCTGAAGGCCCCGGGCGAGGCTCTGAGAAAATCGAAGGAATCCCCGGGGGCATTGATAATGGCATGGAAGGCATCGGCGCCAGCATCGAAGGCATCGATGGCGCCGATGGATGAATCGGTGGCGAGGGACGAATTGGCATCGATGGCTGAGGCAAAACTCCCGATGGAGGAATGCAGAACGGTGTTTCTCCTCCCGATGAAGCTGTCAACGGGGAGGGCACCGGAGCCATCGGAGACCCGGGATCCATCGGTGGAAGGGCAGCCATTAGCGCCTCCATCCGCGATAGCAGCGGTGCCAGCGCTGCGGGAATCGGGTCAATGACTGGTTCCACAGTCGGTGCCGGTGTCGGAGGAACCTGGATACATTGCATCGCCTTGTAGATGGCCTCCTGAACCAGCCAGTCCAGTTCTTCTCGGAGACCTGGAGCAAGCAGCCCCAGCTCTGGAACAGAAGAGGAAGGCAGAGGCACAGTCGGAGGGACCACCTTTACAGGCGGAATCGCGACTCCCAAACCCCGAACGGGTGAGGGTGGCCTCGATGACCCGGTCGCAGGAAGGATCGGTGCCGTTCCTGGATGGGGCTTCTTCGACGGTGGCTCGGATGGTGGCGAGGTCGATGATTTTGTTCCCTCGACAGTCCGAGTCTTACAATGTCGATGGCGATGTTTTTCTCTACGATCCCCTCGATCTTGAGGGGGAATAGAGGGTGTTGACGGCCGTGAAGACATCGATGGTGGTCGGTCACCGGTCGGTGGACGATGCTGGCGCAATGTCGACGGTGCCGGTTCCGAAGACGTCGATGCGATGGACGGTGTCGGGGTCTGAGCACGGAAGAGGAGTTCCATTTTCTCCATTCTGGCCTTGCGACCCTTAGGTGCCATGAGGGCACATTTGGTGCAAGTCAGGACATCATGCTCACGGCCTAAACACATTACACAGCCTCCATGGGGGTCTGTGATAGACATGGTGTGAGTACAGTCCGGGCACCGACGAAACCCCGACGCCATGGCCATAGAAAAAAATTAAGCCGCGGGATGGTCGACGGCCATTAGGCCGCTAGGGCCAAACTCGACGGTAATCGACGGAACACGGTCAAAAAACTTACCGGAGTACTGTGGCTAGAGAAAAGTTAGAGGAGGGACCCTTGTGGGGCAACTTAACTGTAGATAATTCCGTGAGGAAAATTCCTGCCAGGAATCTCTTCAGAGCTCCTAAACCGCGAGGCTACTGCTGTGTGGAAAAAAGAAGACTGAAGGGGGAACCCTGCTGGCTGCAGGGTAGTGCCATGCTGGGCATGCCCAGTAGGGGCCAGTCAAAGTTCTGGAAACTTTGACAGAAGTTTTCCGTGATTGGGCTCCATCCTGATGATGTCACCCATATGTGAGGAATACCATCCTGCTTGTCCTGTGAGAACTCCCCTGTCTCCATGGTATACATATTTAGGTCCCTTCAGTTCATCTCAAAAGTCTTCTAGTGTACACCTCATACCATTTTAAGTGCTTTCTCTGGACTGCTTCCATCCTATCCATATCCTTTTTGAGACACAGTCTCCAGAACCGAACACAGTAATCCAAGTGAGGCCTCACCAAAGATCTGTACAGGGGCATCATCTCCTCCTTGTTCCTGATGGTTATACCTCTCTCCATGTAGCCCCAGCACCCCTCTGGCCTTAGCCAATGCCTTGTCACATTGCTTAGCCAACTTCAGATAGTCCAACACTGTCACCCTAAGGTCTCTCTCCCGATCCGTGCACATCAGTCTATTGCGCCTCCCCCCCCCCCCCCCCCCCCCAAACATATCAGCTCCTTTGCATTTCTGCACCCTAAATGCATGACTCTGCACTTCTTTGGCATTGAATCCCAGCTGCCAAAGCTTTGACCACTTCTCAACTTTTCTTAGATTGCTTCTCATTCTCTCTATCCTTCAAGTGTAACCACTCTTTTGCGGACATTAGTGTTATCTGCAAAAAGGCAAACTTTACCTTCTAATCCTTCCACAATATCGTTCACAAAGATATTAAACGAAACAGGCTCCAGAACCGAAACCTCTTCTGACTCCACCACTCACTGTTGTCTGTCAGTCAACCAATTTGTAATCCATTCCACCATCTGGGGACCCACTCCCAGGCTTATTTTGTTCTTGAGCCTCCTATGCAGGATAGTATCAAAAGCTTTGCTGAAATACACATAAATCTTATCAAGTACTCTTCCCTGATCTAATTGTCTAGTCAACCAATAAAAAAAAATTATTATTTATTTTTTAAAACTATTTCTATTACACTGATCCTCAAATCTCAGCAGATAACATTCACAATCTGATTTGCATTTCTGCCAGCTGAGGATCCTGGAAGACATTTAATAATGTGCGTGCCTCTAAACGAGTCCCCAAGTTAGTCCTTCAAAAAGAGTCCCCAAGTTAGTGCCTCTACAGAGGTTCATTTTGAGGGACACACAATAGTTAAATGTCTTCCAGAATCCTCATTTAGCAGTAATGGAACTGATTGTCAATGCCATTAAAGAAGTAAGGACTATAAAACTGATGTTATCATCCATCTGGAACCAATAAACTTGCTAGAAACAGCTTCTAAGCAGTAAAGAAAGATTTCCAGACTCTGGGGAAGCAGCTTGGGCATATGGCAAACAATCCTTCCTTTTTAGAAGTGCTACCTGTTCACTGAAAGGAAAAGAAAAGGCTAAGCCATACAGACAACTTCAATGAATAGCTAAAAACCTGGTGTAAAGAAAAGGGATTTGGATATATTGGGGCCTGGGGCCATGTATGGAATGATATGATAAAGATAGCCTATATCTGTGTGTGGCAGGAAAAAAGATTCTAAGTGAGAATTTAAACTAGAGGACTGGGGTGGCAGAAAGAAAGCAAACAGAATTGCAATGCTGCTCCAAACACATACAAATTCAGGAAAAGGGTGAAGAAAAGGACAAAATTATTTCACTCTTACGCAAAAGGGCAGAAAAGGTACCCAGAAAGCAGCAAGCGGAGGGAGAAAAGCCAGAAAGCTGAGTGTACAAATGTTTGTAGTCTGCGCAACAAAGTTCCAAATCTGCAAGCCCTAATGGTGGAAGCGGACTTAGATATTGCTATTAGAGACATGATTCGGTGAATCTCATGAATGGGATACAGCCATCCCAAGCAATAACCTATTGAGGAAAGATAGAAAGGACAAAAAGGGGGATGAGTAGCTCTTTATGTCATAAACAATATCTTAGTAACTGAAATGCAGGGGACGTGAGGAAAGGAGGAAGCACTTTGGGCTGTTTTAAAAAAAGATGATCGCCATGGCTTTCACTTGATGAACTTTGAAAAAGTCTTTAATCTGAAAGCCAGGCAGTGCCTAACAGTGCACTATACAGTCCACTAGCCAATTAGACAGAGTTTGTTTGGCAACTACCTTTCCCAATCTATTGGGATCAAAGACGCGGATAGTTGAGAAGCTTGATGGTGAGATTGACTCCTCTTTGGGTAACATATCAGGGCTTTCCTACAGTCCAAGGAATGAAGAGCCTATTCTTCTTTGTGCATATCAAGTCTTGGGAAGAATGTAGACAGCAAAATAGTTTGGAATGCAGTCACTACTACTTTTGGAACAAATATGGGGAGAGTTCGTATAAAGCAGAGTTGCTTACCTATAACAGGTGTTCTCACAGGACAGCAGGATGTTAGTCCTCACAGATGAGTGACATCATCAGGATGGAGCCCAATCATGGAACACTTTTGTCAAAGTTTCTTGAACTTTGACTGGCACTACTGGGCATGCCCAAAATAGCACTAACCCTGCATCCAGCAGGGGTCCCCCTAGCAAGAAGTATTTGCGAAAAATAAAATAACATATCGTAAGCAAACCCAACTCTGGGGGGCGGCGGGCGGGTTTCGTGAGGACTAATATCCTGCTGTCCTGTGAGAACACCTGTTACAGGTAGCAACCCTGCTTTCTCACAATCTGCTTTCTCACAGGACAAGCAGGATGGTAGTCCTCACAGATGGGTGAGTAGCAAGCTGAGGATGCCCGAGGAATGCACCCAAAGACGTGCAACAGACACAACAACAGGGGTGGATTTGGGTAGGAGGGCATCCTGAAAACCCTGAAAGGGACGCTGGAAGGATGTTGGGAAATTAAGCTGAGAATAAGTTGTGTAGAACAGACTGGCCAAAAATGGAATCTTGTTTGCCAGCCTTGTCTAGGCAATAATGGGCTGTGAAAGTATGGAGAGAACTCCAAGTGGCAGCCTTACGGATATCCAAAAGCGGAACCGAATGGAGGTAGGCCACTGATGTCGCCATGGCCCTGATAGAATGTGCCCTTATACGTTCTTGTAACGCAGGCCTGCTTGCTGGTAGCAGAAAACAATGCTGTCCGCCAGCCAGGAAGAAAGGGTCTGCTTGCCCACCTGAGTACCCAATTTGTTCTTATTGAAAGAAACAAATAGTTGAGTGGACTTCCTATGGGCTGACGTGCACTCTAGATAGAAAGCCAGGGTACGTTTACAGTCCAAGGAATGCAGAGCCTGATCTCCTGGGTGTGAATGGGGCCTGGGAAAGAAAGTAGGTAATATGATGGATTGATTGAGGTGAAACTCTGATACTATTTTTGGCAAAAACTTAGGGTGGGTGCGGAGCACTACCCTGTCATGCAGAATTTTAGTGTAAGGTGGGTAGGTGACCAAGGCCTGTAACTCACTAACTCTGCGAGCAGATGTTATAGCGAGAAGAAATAGTACTTTCCACGTGAGATAGCGGAGATCGCAGGAATGGAGAGGCTCAAATGGAGGTTTCATGAGTCGTCCTAAAATCACGTTAAGGTCCCAAGAGGGGACCGGAGGGTGCAGTGGAGGTTTTAAGTGGAGTAAGCCCCTCATGAAGCGTGTTACTAAGGGTTGCGTTGAGATAAAGACATCTCCTATCCCGTTATGGAAAGCGGCTACCGCACTGACATGGACCCTAATGGAGGAAGTTTGTAGGCCAGACTCTGAAAGGTGCCAGAGATAGTCCAGGAACTTCGCAGTGGAACAAGTGAAGGGGTCTATGGACATGGACGTGCACCAGACTGTAAACCTCTTCCATTTAGAACAGTAAGACTGCTTCATGGGAGACTTTCGTGAAGCTATGAGGACTCGGGACACCGACTCCAAAAGGTTAAGGAGTCGGAGTATTAGCCTTTCAATATCCAGGCTGTCAGGGACAGGGCCGGGAGGTTGGGGTGGCGTAGGTGCACGTCGTTCTGAGTTATCAGTAGCGGGTCTGCCCCCAGACGAATGTGCTGGCATACTGAGAGATCTTGGAGGATTGGAAACCAAACTTGGCGTGGCCAGTGAGGGGCTATAAGAATCATTTAGCCCTTGACCTTTCGTAACTTCACGAGAGTCCTGGGAATGAGTGGAAGTGGAGGGTATGCGTAGAGGAGACTGCTGGCCCATGAGAGGGTTAAAGCGTCCCTCGGCAGTGAGTGGTGGCTGCGAGTGAGTGAGCAGAAGTTTTCCACTTTGTGGTTGTGGATGGACACAAAGAGGTCTATGTGTGGATAACCCCAGCATTGAAAAATTGTGTCCGCTACCGTGTGGTTGAGAGACCATTTGTGTGGATGAAAGGTGCGACTCAACTTGTCCGCGAGAACATTATCCACGCCCTCCAAATAGGTCGCTTTGAGGTACATCGAGTGGGAAAGAGCCCACGCCCATATCTGTGCAGCTTCTTGACATAGAAGGTAGGAGCTCGTTCCCCCTTGCTTGTTGATGTACCACATCGCCACCTGGCTGTCAGTCTGGAGCAGGATGGCTTTGTTGGATAGGCAATCCTGAAAAACCTTGAGGGCATATCTGGTTCCCTGGTCTGCAGGTGGTCGACATGCGCACCCCACCCTAGGTTTGAGGCATCCATCGTCAATGTAATTTGAGGCTCTGGAACCTGAAAGGGAAGGCCTCGTAGGAGATTGGAGTGTTGCATCCACCAGACCAGCGAGAGGAGGAGCTGTTTGGTGACGTGGACAATGTTGGACATTGGATGGTAAGCCTGAGTCTACTGGGACTTTAGGGTCCACTGTGTTACTCTCATGGCTAGATGGGCCATCGGAGTAACATGCAATGACGAAGCCATGTGATCCAGCAAAGTGAGGAAGTGATGAGCCGTTGTGTATCTCCGAGCCTGGAGTTGCTGCGCCAGGGCTGTGAGAGTGTGAGCTCGAGGGAGAAATGCTTTTGCCTGTATGGTATCCACGTCCGCCCCTATGAAGGAGAGGATTTGAGATGGAACGAGCTTGGACTTGGGATAGCTGACCAGAAACCCGAGAGACAGATGTGTGTGGAGGGTTAGATGTAAGGAGGTTAGTGTGTCCTTTTGGGATGGAGCCCTTATCAACCAATCGTTGAGATAAGGGTAGACATGGACCTTCTGGCCCCTGAGGTAGGCAGCGACCACTACGAGGCATTTGGTGAAGACTCTAGGCGTAGACGCCAGGCCGAATGGCAGGACACGATACTGAAAGTGTCGGGGGCTGACTAAGAACCGAAGGAATTTGAGATGAGAAGGAGTTATCAAGATGTGTGTGTACGCATCTTGAAGGTCTAAAGAGCAAATCCAGCGTTTCTCTCGATGTTCACCTCGGTCCTTCTCCGGTGCCGAGGACAAATAATTGGACGACTTCGGAGCAATTGGCGTCGGGTGAGAAGCGCCGAGAGGTCGACGGCGCCGGCTCAGATGACATAGATGCGTAGAGGATGGAGTCGGTAATTTCGCCTGGAAAAGAAACTCCATCTTTTCTGAGCAGGCCTTATGGCCCTTCAGTGTCATCTGAGCACATTTGGTGCAAGTTAGGACATCATGGTCCACCCCCAAACACAACACATAAACCCTATGTGGGACGGTGATGGACATTGTCAGAGGACAATCAGGGCACCGACGAAAACCCGACGCCATGGCTTTGACAAAAATTTAGCCACAGTGCGCTCAATGGCCAGTAGGCCCCGAAGGGAAAACTCGACGGGAATCGACCGCAATGGAGGGTAAAGCCTTACCTTCACGACTGCGGGTATGGAATCGATAGGGGGGACCCCGGATGGGGTAGAATTTTTTGAAAATTTGAAAGGAAGTTACGTGAGGAAAATTCCTGTCAGGAATCTCTAGAGAACTTAACTGCGTGGCTACTGCTGCGCAGAAAAAAAGAGACTGAAGGGGGACCCCTGCTGGATGCAGGGTTAGTGCTGGGAATGTCCAGTAGTGCTGGTCAAAGTTCTAGAAACTTTGACAAAAGTGTTCCGTGATTGGGCTCCATCCTGATGTCACCCATCTGTGAGGACTACCATCCTGCTTGTCCTGTGAGAACAACCCTGTTATGAAAAAAACTGCAGGTATGGTGAATATGAAACAAGAGCCTGTAATTCACTTACTCTTCATGTCAAAGTGATGGCAATAAGAAAAGATGCTTTCCAGGTGAGATACTACAAGTCCACTGACTTGAGATGTTCAAAGGAAGGTTTCATGAGCTAAGCTAGTATGTTGAGGTTCTAAGTCATCGAAGGTTTACTGACAGGAGGCTTGGAATGCCTTAGATCTTTCATGAATTTTGATATTTATTTATTTATTTATTTTTAGATTTTTATATACCGGTGTTCCTGTATTAAAATACAGATCACATCGGTTTACATTGAAACATAAAAATTATGCCAAGAGGCGGTACATATAACAAGGTTATAGAACTTGGAAAACATGGAAAACAGATTCGAATAATAACACTGATAAAGTTGTAAAGTCTCTGAGAAATCAAATCATAAAATAAGGCGTAATTGTCTAAGATAAATGTGATCTGCAAAAGGGATTGCGATGGTGAGAAAATCTTGATAGCTGGAGGTAAAAAATAATCAAAGTTCTGGAAAAGCTTGGCTAAACAGCCAGGTTTTAATTTTCTTTTTGAAGGACGCGAAGCAGAACTCAAGGCGGATGTCTGGCGGGAGCATGTTCCATTGGACGGGTCCTGCTAAAGAAATGGTACGTTTCTGATGTAAGGATATCGTTGAAGGAACATAGAGTGTGCCTTTATAAGCTCCTCTGATAGGTCTAGTTGAAGAGTGAAAACGTAGTTGGGTGCTTAAGTGGAGTGGGGATATGTTGTAAATAGATTTATGAATTGCTGTGTATACTTTATAGAGAATCCTTTGCTTAATAGGCAGCCAGTGGAGGAGTTTTAGTATGGGGGTTATGTGGTCTCTTTTATTCGTATTGGTAAGGATTCTAGCTGCAGAGTTCTGAATCATCTGGAGGGGTTTGATGGATGAGGTTGGTAGGCCAAAAAGGAGCGAGTTGCAATAGTCAATTTTTGTTAGTATAATGGCTTGTAGAACCATCCGAAAATCATTGAAGTGGAGAAGTGGTTTCAATTTTCTCAGGACAAGAAGTTTATAGAAACAGTCTTTAGTGGTGGTGCTTATAAATTTTTTGAAGTTAAGCTGATTATCTATCATGACGCCTAAATCACGTACATATGGTGAGTGATTAATTGTAGGAGTGGTAGAATTGAGTGGGACAGCTGGGTATATTAGATTGTTATTAACGTCATGATTGATAATTAAGATCTCTGTTTTGTTGATACTAATGGGTGGACCAGATTGGAGTCCCTTCCACCTGTTGATACATCACAATAGTGCTAAGATGAACTTTAACCGAAGAGGTACTGAGGCCTGATTATAAGAGGAAGATCAGATTCTAAAACAATCTCCTAGAGCTGCAGGAGAAGGAATCCAATTAGCTAGTCCCACACTATGAAAACCTCTTCTATTTCAAACTGTAGGATTTTCTAGAAATCAGCACATCGTCCACCTCCCTAGGAAGGAGACTTCTATACAATGAGATCCAGTGATGGCAGGTTTGGATATCAAAGTCTGCATGATGATAGTCAAGGCAATCGAAGACTGGCCAGGCCATGTCAGTGCTCAGAGGATTATCTTTGCTTTGTTCTGAAAAATCTTCTGGACAGTCTTGGGAATGAGAGAGATTGGTGAATACGCCTAAGGTTGACCAATGTTCCAGTCTAGAATGATAATACACATATAATGATTCTACCCACTAATTTCTTCCCAGATTGCAGTTATAACTGTAATACATTATTCATCAAACTGACTTCTAGTATAAGTTTATAGCTTCTGTACTGTGTTCAGTACTTTTTTATAACCATAAGTCTCATTCTTGCATGATAGTGTATGTGTGCATCTTCACTTCAGTAGTATCAAAACTCGATTCCTTGTTGACTCAAAAAAGCTGCTTGAATTTTTATGTAAATTTCTACTTCCCAGGCTAGTATGAAACATTGGGAGCTGATCTGTAGTTGCTAGGATGAATTGAGCAGAACTCCTCTACCTTCCTGTTTTCCTCTGAAGCAAACAGATTGATTACTGTTGGGCACTTGTGATGGAACAAGTCTTTTGCAACCTCTTAATTAATGGACCACTTGTACAGTTGCAGAACTCAGCTGAAGTGGTCCACCTGTGTATTATGGACTCCCAGTAGGTAGGTTGCTTGTAGATGAACGTTGAACATGTCTTCCACCACTAACCTGAGGAATCTGTGAAGGGAAGGGTGAAATGAATGTGCGCATAAGTGTCTTTCAGATCCGGAGCACACACCCAATCCCTCAAATGAATAGAGAGTAAAATTTTCTGAAGGGAATTCATTTTAAACTTCTCTCGACCAAAAATCTATTTGGTTTTCGCAAATTCATGATGGGCTTCAACCCACCTGACTTCATGGGGATTAAGTTCTTGGGGATTAAGAAGTACCAGGAAAAGTACCTCAGGCCACATTCCAGAGGTGGAACCAATTCTATCACTTTCTACGGAAGAAGAAAAATTACTTCCAGCTAAAGATGAATAGAATGCGACAGTTGGGAACTGAAGATTGACCTCCGCTGAGGTAGAGGAAGTCAAGACAAGTGCAAGTGGTAGCTATACTTCACAATCCTCAGAAACCACTTATCTTTGGTGATGTGGATCCACTTCAGAAGGACTGAACTCTTCTTATCATCAGAGAAGGCAAGTCTCAGGGCCATTAAAAATGGGCCCCCGGCTTAGGTTGTAATTGTTGTTGTGCCTTTGGCTGATGCATTTCTCTCTGCCACCCTCTAGCAGAAAGTTGTTGCAGTAGATTGGGAGGGATCCAGTGACGTTGAAAAGGGTGGAATGGCCATCTCTAAAAGAACAGGCATTTGTAGGGGCAGTAGTGATGTCTGGTGGGACCAGGCTGGTCTCTTACCACTGCAGACAGCAACTGCAACATGGATTAATGTTCCTCAATCAGAGTCAACATCTCCTGTATCTTATCCCTGAAAAAGTAATCCTTTGTGGAGGGCACATCAGCTAAGTGGTCGTGCACATCTTCCTGAAGTCCACTCATATGCAACCACACAAGTCTCCTTATGTGGTTGACTGCAGAGATTCCGGCTGCAGTGTCAAAAATCTCACAGCCAGAGCAGATGACATGCTTCTCACACTCCTCCACAGCCTGCCAGAACTCTGCCTGCTTAGGGCTTGTCTTCTCCATCAGAGGTGTCAGTTTCTACATGCACTCGTGCAAATATTGTACCATGACCAATTGATGGGCAGCAATCCAGTTGCTCAGCATGTGGGAAGATTTTCTTCCTAAAGTAATCTAACGTCTTTGGATCTTTCCTGGGAAGAACATTGTTCCCAAAAGTGCTTAGCCCACTTCAGAGCCAACTCCACCACTACCGAGTGGTGAGGCAACCAGACAACACCAAAACTGGGGAGGCCTGGACTCTATTTCAGGTCAATTTTTTGAGCTACTAGGAGTCACGATATGGGAGCCTGCCACATCCTTGTTTGTAGCTTTTTGAGGAGGCCATGTATTGGGATGGAATGCGGAGTCCACTGGAAGCTGCAGAAATTGTTAATAAGCTGAAAACATCCATTCTTGAGTCTTGCACCTTCATATTGTCAATAGACCCTTTGCAAACATATCCACAAAACGAGGATGTATGTTGTGGCAAGTATAGCACACGATCTGAAGGAATACTTGTGGAGTCCTCCTCATTGGACCACTGAAGGACATTCAACCAGGATCTTGATGACATAGAAGTAGATGGAAGTGGTGACTGCAGATGATTCAATGGAGAGTGGACTAGTAGTAACTCAGAATAGATTCTAATCCATCTCCCTCCGACACATGAGGGGACTTTCTGAGGAGGTAACTGGCCAAGGCAGGAAGTGGACTCATTCCCACCAGTAGTAGTTGAGGTGAGATTTGAGGCTCCCAAGGATTCCTAGAAGTCCCATTATATGGGAACATCTCCTCAATTTTGGATAGGCGAGGCTCCAACTTCTTTTTTTCTTCCCCAGAGTTTAAGGAGGCAAAGAAATTCCTCACTAACTCCAAAAAGTGGACTCCCACTAGTAGGCAATTTTTATTTGTATTGTTACCTTAAATTGATCAATGAACAATACAAAAACAATTTCCCTGGGTCACTGTATCTCTAATGCCAGTCTGCAGACTAGCATCTCTCTATGGCATGAG
This sequence comes from Rhinatrema bivittatum, assembly GCF_901001135.1. Taxonomy (NCBI): domain Eukaryota; kingdom Metazoa; phylum Chordata; class Amphibia; order Gymnophiona; family Rhinatrematidae; genus Rhinatrema; species Rhinatrema bivittatum. The sequence continues at coordinate 202,815,556 of NC_042621.1, forward strand.
CAGCTGCAGCCACCACTGAGGCCAAGTATATCCTTCTGGAGTGTGATGGTTAAGCAGTGTTTGGGTGGATTCTTAGGTACTGTGGCAGATGACCACGCCCATGGGGAGGAGCCCCGTGAGGTGCCATAGTACTGGGCTAAATGCAGGATGCACAAACACAGAGTTAGTTCTTTATTTATACAGCTTGAAGTATACCACCAGAGGTGGCAGTAGTGAGTTAGTCTGGATGTAGCAGTCTCAGGACCCTCAGCAGAGGGGACCCTTCTCACCCCGTTGGTATAGGGGAATTCCGGTGTAGGTTTCCCAGCAAGGCAGTACTGTGGATGAGAGACTGAGAGTTAGATTACTCACTAGATGGTTGCTGTAGGTATGCGATTCCACCAGGTTGAAGAAGATGGTACAGGCACCGAGGCAGGGAGGGCAGGCCCTCGAGAAGCGAGTACCTGATCCCTGTAAGGCACCTGAAATAAAGCAGAGGGCCCCCGAGGAGCGGGTACCTAGGTTAGCAATACCCCGAAGGGCAGAGAGAGAGCTTCCAGCAGCAGCACAGAAGCGGCAGAGTAGCTTAGACTGGCTGAAACCAATCCTTTGCTAACACAACAAGCTAGCAACTTAGTACAGGCTATATACCTGGATGGCGTGACGTCAGTAGAGGGGAGCGCCCCCGAGGTTCGCGCCAATGCTGGAATAAAGACGTGGGTGGCGTGCACGCATGCACCCTAGTAGGCCCTTGGGAGGAGTATGGCGGGAGGCAGCACCATAGCTGTTCCAGGGACGCCGGAGAGGTCGGTTTCTAGACGTGGCGGTAGCCATTTTCCCAAGGGAAGCAGGAGGAGCCGTGAACAAGATGAGGCAAACGGGGCAAAGCCATCTAGCACCGACGGACGCAACATGGAGTCGGGATCAACTTCAGGTGTGCTTCTCAAAGGGCATCTCCCATCAGCACTCTGACCAGAGGGAAACATCTAGATTCTGAGTCTTGTATGCACTCACTGGTGACTAAATCTGCCTGCATGACTTTGCCTGTTGTTAGAGCAAGGCAACACAATGATGCCTATGGTGGTGGCCTCTGACTGCCAGTGACTCTTTCAGACCTTCTCTTAACTTGGAATGTTCCAAACACAGTTCTGTCTGGATTTGTCCTTTCTAAAAGCACTTGGTCAAGTAGGACTTCTGCAGCTTTCCAACTTTTTCCATCTGATTTGGGACCTATACTTCTAAGAGGCTATCTATTCCACACTCTTCTTCTGTTATGTATGTTACCTCAATCAAATTCTTTCCCAGAAGTACCTAGACATTGTTTATGGGGGGTGGGATAGCTTTTTCCCTTTTATGTAAGGAAAGAAAGCAAGTTTGCTTACTTGTAAACAGGATTCTTTGTAGACAGCAGGATGCATTAATAAATATTATGCATGGGTGACGACATCCAACAGTACCGACACAGACCCAGCTCTCAAAGCTCAGTAAAGACTTTACTAAGCATGCATGAGAGTTCCCTGCTTTAGCTAGTTAGTTGACTTTCCAGGGAGACAGGTGAGTATTAAGAATGGCTAATTCATCTTGCTGTTTCTGGAGAATCCTGTTTATAGTTAAGTAAACTTGCTTTCTCCTTTGATAAGCAGGCATCAATTAGCCATTACGCATGAGTCTATCAAGCTGAAGTACTTACTTAGGACAACCCGTTCACTCAGGTAAAGAGTGGACTACTAGGTAAACACTGTGCAAAACTGCCTGTCCAAAGTTACTTTCTCCTCAGGACATGCTGTCCAGACAATAGTGGGATGTGAAGGTGTGAAGAGATAACCAAGTAGCAGCTTTGAAAATGACCTCTTGTCATCTCAAGTGGTCTTGAGATGAGTCACTAAAGTTGCCATGACTCTCACTTGACAGTTTGTAATCTGTAAAGCCAGCCAATGCATAACTGTGTGCTCTATGCTCTGCTAGCCAACTGGACAGAGGTAATTTGGAAACTGGGATCAAAGGATGCAAACAGCTGAGAAGCTTGAGGGCAAGGTTCAGCCCTTTTTAGGTAATACACTTTTAACAGTCCAAGGAGTTAACAGCTCATTCTCCTTTGTGCACATATGGACTTAGAATTAATGTACGTAGTAACAACAGTTTGACGCAAACACTTTTATTTTTATGAAAACATTACCTTAAGGTACCTTATTGAAGCCTACTAGATATTTGAATGAGTGTATCATATGTTGTCTATTCATTCTTTCTTTTAGAGAGTATATCTTTAGTTCCTTAGGTCTCTCTATGTATGGCTTATAGTTCAGGCTGTGCACCATTTTGGTAGCCCTCCTTTGAAATGCCTCCGCCTTGTGAATGTCCTTTTGGAAATGTGGCTTCCAGAATTGCATAGAATATGCAATGTGGAGTCTCACCTGTAAAAGAGTAAAATGACTTCCCTCTTTGTACTAGTGATATCTCTCTTAGGACCTGATGTATGAAGCATTATTTTCCCATAAAACAATTGGGAAAACCCCTTTTATGCACCCAAATATGCTATTAGCTTTTGTGACTGCTTTGTTACACTGCCTGACTACTTTTAGGTCATCAGAGATAATGACCCCCAGGTCTCTTTCCTGTTTGGTGACTGTTAATTTTACCTCTGCAAAATGGTATTTGGCCCTGGGATTTTTGCCTCAAATGCATAATTTAGCATTTTTTAAAATTAAAGCATTGTTGCCAAAACCAAACTTTTTCCATTTTTTATAAGTCATCTGTCATCTTATCTATTTGTTGCCCCTGTCCCAGTCAGCTCTTGGATACGGGGACACATGGGAAGGGTCACTGGCCAGTAACAGACTCATGACCTCCCAGGATTCCCGCACAGTGGGAAGAAAAAACAGACTTTTAAGGGCCTTACAGTTCAAGGCCTCACCAAAACACCACACAGACTCCAAAGTTGTTCAAAAATAAAGATTTTAATGTCACTGATGGCAAGGGACAAGGTAAAATCCAAACAGTTCACAAAAAAATTAGCTGTTTCCTTTTACAAAACAATTCTAGCACAATCTCAAATAGTCAGTTCACTGGGACAGGGCCCTTTCTTTCTGGGAGCCCTCCAGTATCTACTTGGTATGGCAGCTACTTCTTCCTTCAAGTAAATCTCTACTCTTAGAATAGCTTCTAGTTGAAGACTTCTCCTTGAATCCCTTTTACATGATTCTTTTCTCAGAAGCAGAGCAGCTTCTTCTCTCCTCTGCAAAACTGCTCTTCTCAGGATTCACTTCTCTCACAGGATGAATGAAGTATTTCTCCTGACCCCTCTCAATCTTCTCTGTTAAGTAAAGACAAGGCACCTCTGACTTTGGGCCCCAGCACCTTCTCTGGTCCAGATTGCAAACTGTCACAATTCCCTAGAAAAATCTTCCACTAGCAGAAACTCCTCTCTCCAGGTCTTCCCTGTGGAGGAACACAGGCCCAAACATGCCCCTTTGTGAAAAGGCAGGCATGCTGGACTCCAGTATAGAATCCTCCAAGTTCTCTTACTAAGTCCTCCTGCATCCCAATGGGGATTGCCACTCATCACTAAATACTCCTAATGTCCCTAATCTCACAACAGGGGCAGGATCTAGTTGTGACCCCTGACACATATTGAGGGCATTCAGACTTGCTGAGGCCACTGCTGCCATGTAAGTGAAGGACAAAACTGCTAGTAAAGGACAGAAATATGACTCCCTCTACATATTCTTCTTGGCATGTCTACTCTTGCCCATTTTGTATCACCTGCAAATAGGCATATTTCTCCTTCTAGCTCTTCCACAGTGTCATTTACAAACACTGACGAATACTGGGCCCAGCATTGATCTCCATGGCACAAGTATAAAAACCACAGTTCACAATTTCTCGCCCAGTTTATAATTTTTCTTCCAACTCTCTCACTATCAGTTTGCTTAGCAGGCTTCTATATGGATTAGTAACCAAAACTATTCTTTCTTTCATAAAGATATCAATTAAACCCTTCATATAAATGTAATTATATAGCAGATTTTAATTACTTTTATTTTTTATACTGCATAATTCACTATTTGATATTCTTACCTGCAGTACAGAATTCCACAATTTCACTCCATTCAGACACAATGTAATCTCCATCAACTTGTTTTGATGCAGTCTGCACTGCCACTGTATATTCTGTTCTTGGGCTCAAGAACCAGTGTCCACGAACTGTCATAGGTAGAGGAACAGCTTTCGCCACTAATTTTGTGGGGACATCCTAAAAAAAAAAATATATATATATATATCTCTATAGTGCAAAAATTAATATAAATTCTTATGAATCTTAAAAAAAAAAAGTCCAAAAAGTTACATTTCAGTTTGTAGAATGAAATTGGGAAAATCAGAGCTGTAAAAGGGGTTATCTATACGCTAAGCAAAATGTTAAAACTTATCGTTAAAGAACACTTATATCAAGCCAAAATTCATTTTTTTAGCTTAATATGTCTTATTTACTTTTCCTGTTTAAGCAAATTAGTCTTTTCTAGCTGGAGATACTTTTGCAAACACATGTGTTATCTAGTATGGCTTTCTGTACATTATTCAGATTCTTTTTCATTTAATTTACAAAGTCAATACTAAAAGGTCTGTGCAATAAACATTAGCAAGTGCATTAAGCACAGTCCCTGGTTTCCAGTGGTAGATTTTTCAAGATTCTGCATTAAGAGAACAAATTCTCTGGCAGACTTTTTAAAAATGGCAAATTTGCATACTTTTCCATAAAGATTCACATTTATTTTTTTTTATTATTGAAAATCAACTATTTATCAAGACATATAAAGGATAATTTTCAATCCTATACGAGTTACTGGATTTGTGTGCATAAATGGATACGCAGAGATTTATTCTAGTATTTTATAAACTGTGCTGTGGGTTGCTGCAATTTATAAAAAACAGCATAGTTCAATTCTGGAAGTGTGCACATATGTTTCAATGCACGTGATTATTTGTGATGTATTTTAAGTGCGTACTTCCTCTGCCTATATACGTGTGTATATTTATGCATGAAAAATATCTGTACATGCAAAACCTTGATTTATACGTGGAAGTAGGTATATTTTAAAATATGCGTACATATTTGAAATCAACAATTCACCAATACCCAGTCCTTCTCCATTTCATCAAGACCCTCCTAGTATTTCATTCTGAACTCCCCACCCTGTTCACCCAGACTTCCCACCCAAAAATGGCAGACAACAGATGAATCTGACATCAATTGTGCTAGTTTAATTTGCAGGTGTAAAATTGCACAAATAAGTTGCCTAATATATTAACATAAATCTCTTATAAAATAGCTACTTTTGCGCACACCTTCTGGCCCCACTCTGGAACATCCTGAGACTGCCCTTTTTTTCGTGCGGGTGTGCGTGTGAAACTGAAAATACATGCACAGTTCTGATGTTTATAAAATTGCATATACATGAATACAAGCTACTCTCACCTGTATATGCTAATTTTATGCACGTAACCCTTTTGAAAATGTACGCAATAGGTTACAAACCTTTAACTATGAAATTTCATTTTTCTTTTAAATTGAAATACACAGCAACCATTTTTTAAATATTTTCTTGAGAAAGTCCTTGTCTTTACGAGTGCATGAGCTTATGTATTCTGAAAATGCCCTCAGTATCGGCAGTTTGTCATACTGTTAATTATGTGTGTGAATATATTGGACACATGGTAACAGAAACAAAAAGTGTTGAATTAGGACAAGTTTGAAACTTGTGAGCAATCGTACCAGTTCTGAAGGTTTCTATAAACTGAAATTAATGCCCTCTCTGCCAGCCGTGGGATACTAGCAACTGCAGACTTCTAAAACACATCCAGGAATTTGTAGCTGGTGTTTGGTTGGCCACATATGCCAGTTGCAAGAACCTTTGTATAAAGATGTTCCTTTACAAGAATTTCATCACTCCATCCAGGAATTATATCAATATTCTGACTACTTTCTCTTTCCAACTTCACCTCTCTCCTCCTGCTCTCTCTTCAGGGCAGGAGGAAAGCAAAATTGCTTACCTTGTAATAGGTGTTATCCCAGTACAGCAGGATGTAGTCCTCACATATGGGTGACATCATTGATGGAGCCCTATTGCAGAAAACTTTCTGTCAAAGTTTCTAGAAACTTTTGACTGGCACTCTGAGCCCACTGAGCATGCCCAGCATGCCATGATATTCTCAGCCACAGGGGTCTCCCTTCAGTCTCGTATGTAGCAATAAGCTTTAGCAAAAATAAAATAATAAAACATATCAGACCCAACTCCGCGGCGTGGCGGATGGGTTTCGTGAGGACTACATCCTGCTGTCCTAGGATAACACCTATTACAAGGTAAGCAATTTTGCTTTATCCCAGGACAAGCAGGATGCTAATCCTCACATATGGGCGATTAGCAAGCTAGAGGCTGAGTCACTTTGTAGTGTAGTGAAAATGAGCCAGCCGAAAATCAGTCAGTTGGATGTAGAAGGAGTTGGGATTATACTGGAAACAAGTTCTTTAAAACAGATTGTCCGTAGGCCGAATCTTGTCGTCCTTCTTTGTCCAAACAGTAATGAGCTGCAAAAGTGTTAAAAGAACTCCATGTTGCATCTTTACATATGTCAAGAACTGGCACTGAACGATAGTGTGCTACTGAGGTTGACATTGCTCTTACTGAATGAGCCTTTACTCGCCCTTGAAGAGGAAGGCCTGCTTTTTCATAGCAGAACTCTATGCAATCTGCTAGCCAGTTGGAGAGAGTGTGTTTGCCCACTGGATTACCCGGTTTGTTTGGATCAAAAGATACAAAGTGTTGAGTGGATTTCCTATGGACTGCAGTGCGGTCTAAGTAGTATGCTAGCGCACGTTTACAGTCCAAGGTATGTAAGGCCGTTCCCCTTGGTGAGAATGAGGCCTTGGAAAGAATGTGGGTAAAACTATGGCTTGGTTCAAGTGGAATTCCGTAACTACTTTGGGAAGGAATTTTGGATGTATACGAAGAACCACTCTGTCATGTAGGAATTTTGTGTAGGGTGAGTACGTGACAAGTGCTTGTAACTCGCTAACCCTTCTAGCTATAAGGAAGATAGTCTTCCATGTGAGAAATTTAGGATCACAGGAAGTCATGGGTTTAAAAGGAGAACGCATGAGCCTTGTTAAGACCAGATTCAGGTCCCATTCTGTGACAGGTGGTCGAATTGGTGGTTTAAGATGAGTTAAACCTCTCATAAATCTACTGACAAGAGGTTGTATGGATATTGGTGCATCTCCCATCTTGTTATGGTAAGCTGAGATTGCGCTTAGGTGCACTCTGACAGATGAGGTCTAGAGACCAGAGTCTGAAAGATGGCATAAATAGTCTAGCAGAGATGGTGTGGGGCAGGAGAAAGGGTCTATGTTCTTTTGCGTGCATCACAAAGTAAACCTTTTCCATTTCGAAGAATAATTCTTTCGTGTTGAAGGTTTACGTGAAGCTATAAGCACTTGAGAGACATTGGTTGAAAGATTGAGTGGTTGTAAGATCAAGCTTTCAACATCCATGCTGTCAGGGATAGGGATTGAAGGTTGGGATGGCGCAACCGACCCTGATCCTGAGTTATGAGAGTGGGAGCTACACCCAGGCGAATTGGCTCTCTGATCGAGAGGTCTAGAAGTATGGGAAACCATACTTGTCAAGGCCAATATGGGGCTATGAGTATCATGGACCCCTTGTCCTGTTGTAGCTTCACTAGAGTTTTAGTTATGAGCGGTATTGGAGGATACGCGTATAGAAGGCCTGAGTTCCAAGGGCGAGCAAAGGTGTCCTTGGCTGGCTGGTGTTTCTGCCTGTGCAGAGAGCAGAATCTGTCCACTTTGTGATTCAGGTGTGATGCAAAGAGGTCTATTGTTGGTTGTCCCCAACGCTGGAATATCCTGGTTGCTATTAAGGGATCCAGGGACCACTTGTGTGGTTGGAACTGACGACTAAGGCGATCTGCAACTACATTGTGGATGCCCGCTAGATAAGTTGCCCGTAGAAACATGGAATGTGTCAGGGCCCAGTCCCAAATCTGTGTGGCTTTTTGAAAAAGGAGATACGAGCCCGTACCTCCCTGTTTGTTCAGGTACCACATGGCTACTGTATTGTCTGTTTGAATCAGAACAGTCTTGTGTGAAAGGCAGTCCTTGAACGCATGCAGACCATAACGTATAGCTCGAAGTTCCAGGAAATTGATTTGAAATGTTGCTTCGAGTTTTGTCCAAGTACCCTGGGTTTGGAGATTGTCTATGTGAGCTCCCCAACCTAAGGTGGATGCATCTGTAGTTAAAGTTATCTGTGGGACTGGTTGTTGGAAGGGCAGGCCATTGTGCAAGTTGTCCTTGTTCGCCCACCAAAGTAGAGATGAACGTAGCTGGTGGGTTACTTGAATTGGAGAGGACAGTGGTTGAATGGCTTGGATCCATTGTGATCTTAATGTCCATTGGGTTATTCTCATGGCTAATCTTGCCACAGGAGTGACATGAACTGTGGAGGCATGTGGCCTAATAAAATTAGAAACTGATGAGCTGTTGCTTGTTTCTTCGAGTGTAGCGAGTTTGCCAATAGCTTCTAAAGTCTGCTGTCTCGTGTCTTCCTCAGGCACTAAGTTGAACGGTATTGTGTCTGCCATGTCCTTTATGAAATTGGTGAAGGACAAGTCCTCTGGTGGAGATTTCTTCCTGCCTTCCAGAGGAGAAGGGTCAGACATGAAGCTTTCCGACGAAGAATCAGTATGCTTGTCTTCCCATGAGTCATATGGTGCTTCCCTGGAAGGAGAAGTGGGAGAAGATCTCGGTGGAAGAGATGGAACTAGTGGCCGAAAGAGTCCTGAAGGCCCTGGCTGAGGATCATCGACAGGTCTCTGTCCAGGAACATCCCTGATAGGTTTAGTTGGGATAGACTTCGGTGGAATAGCACCGACGAGGGCGTTGAATCTATCCATCAACATTTGGAATAAAGCCAATTCTGGTTGACCTGGAGCCCCAGGTAGTGGCATCGGTGTCCGTGGAGATGGTCCCGGCATTGGTACAGGTTCCGGCATCGGCAGAGGCGTCAGCATCAGTGCGGGCACCGGCATCGACAATGGTATCAGCGAGGGTATTGGCGTCGGCGTTGATGGTCTATGCTCTTGTAGCATTTGTAGCACCGCTTGGCGGATAAATCCACTCAATTTCTCCGTGATAGCTGGTGCAGGCAGAGCAGCTACATGTGGTGGCGATGGGGGCGTTATCGGTCCTACCACAGGGCCCTGTGGAGGTTCGATGGCTGGCATCTCGACGGAAGGTGAACACCTCGGTGTGGAAGGCCTTGGTGTTTTCTGCAGGCGAGGCCACTTGGCTATCGACTTCTCCGGGGATAGCAGATTTTCTGGAATCGATGGATGGCAATGTCGATGCCGATGTTTCGATCGATGCTCAGACGCTGACTTCGTCGATGCCATGGATGGGGTCGGTGATAAACGATCCCCTGAACCTTCCGGACGACGTTTTTTAAGTATCGGTCGTTTCGAAACACCGGCCAGAGATGACTGAGTGGACATCGATGGGGAAGGTAAAAGCTGAAGATGGAACAAGTGTTCCATCTTTTCTTGGCGCATCTTCCGTCCTTTAGCGGTCATTTCAGCGCATTTTGGGCAAGATGTTACATCATGCGATTGGCCCAAGCAAAGAACACACTCAAGGTGTGGATCCGTAATTGACATGGTCCGATTACATTTGGGACATTTTTTGAATCCTGTGGCCATGATACTGTCAACAGCTGTCGATGTAAATATGAAGAAAAATTATTTTACTCAAATGAGTCGGAATGAGAATCTTTTACTCGCCGGCCGGTGGTCAATCTGATTTTTAGTCAGAATTGTGTGAGAATCTCACATAGGCTCCTGCTCCACGATGAAAAGCAGCGCGGAAAAACGAAGACTGAAGGGAGACCCCTGTGGCTGAGAATATCATGGCATGCTGGGCATTCTCAGTGGGCTCAGAGTGCCAGTCAAAACTTTCTAGAAACTTTGACAGAAAGTTTTCCGCAATAGGGCTCCATTAATGACGTCACCCATATGTGAGGACTAGCATCCTGCTAGTCCTGGGATAATCGAGAAACAAATGGAGGAGAGGGGCTGATTAGGAATCAGAGTGCCTCTGCTCTCCATTGCTGTATGCTCCAGCCTTAGCCTAATTCCTCCCCACCCCACTACCCCCATTCCTTACAGGCTGCTTGCAAAGGAAAGGCTGGAGCAGGAAGCAGTGAGAGAGCTGAGACTGAAGGAAAGCTTTCTGTAGCTTTCTTCAGATGACTGAATTAGGAGGTGGGGGAGCTTCAGGTTTGTTGATTTAAGTATTTATTTAAAATAGTTACTGCCTATCAACTATTCTAGGTAGATTACAATGGTAGCTATAATAAAATTACTTTAAACCAACAAATAACAGACAACACTAACTGTATCACAGCAGATCGTTTCTGTTGGAATAGAAAGCTATCCTTTCCAGAATTAACAATGAGATAAGTATAACCAGTATAAAACGACTATAAATAAATATAGCCTAGTATAAAATAAAAATAAAATTCCCTGGAGTTTCAATTGACAAGTTCTCATAAATGTTGATGTTGCCCTCAATATGAAATTTACAACTATATTAAAATCTGATCCATAGTACATCCGGCTATAATGCCTGTCATGCTCTATGACGCATATTCTCTGAAACCTGAGAAAATAACAATGCTTTAAAAAAATGTTCTTAATGACTTCAGACATGGATCAACCCTTAAAGCAAATGGTAGCTTATTCTACAGACCTGGACCTACAACCATCAGAGTTCTTTCTCTAATTTCACAAAGATGAAATGTAGGGAGCTGAAGGAATCTAAAAAAAAAAATCTTCCCTGATGACTTTAAGGCACGTTTTGGAACATTAATTTTTAACATGGAGGCAAAGCAACACGGGCTATTGTCATTCAATGCTTTGGGGTAGATTTTAAAAAGGTCTTCGTGGACATACATGTGCACGCGCTACCCGGTGCGCACACATGTAATCTGATTTTATAACTTGTGCACGCAGGCAAGGCTGAAGAGGTTAGGGCTGTTCAGCTTGGAGAAGAGACGGCTGAGGGGGGATATGATAGAGGTCTTTAAAATCATGAGAGGTCTTGAATAAAGTAGATCTGAATCGGTTATTTACACTTTCGAATAATAGAAGGACTAGGGGGCATTCCATGAAGTTAGCAAGTAGCACATTTAAGACTAATCGGAGAAAATTCTTTTTCACTCAACGCACAATTAAGCTCTGGAATTTGTTGCCAGAGGATGTGGTTAGTGCAGTTAGTGTAGCTGGGTTCAAAAACGGTTTGGATAAGTTCTTGGAGGAGAAGTCCATTAACGGCTATTAATCAAGTTTACTTAGGGAATAGCCACTGCTATTAATTGCATCAGTAGCATGGGATCTTCTTAGTGTTTGGATAATTGCCAGGTTCTTGTGGCCTGGTTTGGCCTCTGTTGGAAACAGGATGCTGGGCTTGATGGACCCTTGGTCTGACCCAGCATGGCAATTTCTTATGTTCTTATGAGGAATGTTTGTTTCTGTTTTTCCATTATTGCAATGCATACAGAGTCTAGTTTGTGGTTTCCAGTTCAGTTTTTGTCTGCACATTCATGTTTATTATGTTCTTTTTATTCTCTATTTGGTGGGGGTTTCTATCTATGTTCTGTATTTATAAATGAGGTGAAGTTTTCTGCTAGTGTCAGTTTCTGTGTAGGGCTCTAGAACAGTTTGGCTTTTTCTGTTTTCTTAATAAGAAGTGTATTGATATTTTAGGGCCTGGTAAAATATTTGAAGCATTAACTTTTTATAGGTAGGCTTGTTACTATTTGAATGCTGGCAGTTAGAGCTGTTTTGGTATTAGAGTTTACTATATTATAATTGTCATTCAGTTTACTTATGGCTTAGTTAACACCCAACATGCCACAGAACTTTGAAACCATCTAACCATGGTGAGAAAAAGAGGTGCTAAAATTAGCACATACTTGCATGTAAGGAGTGTCACATGCAGACAAGGCTTTACTGAGCTCACAAGAAAAAGTGTGTTATGCTCTCATTTGCTGTTTTCCAAGGGTTTGTTAAAGTCAGAACATAAGAATATAAGATATTGCCATGCTGGGTCAGACCAAGGGTCCATCAAGCCCAGCATCCTATTTGAAACGCAGGCCAAACCAGGCCACAAGAACCTGGCAATTATCCAAACACTAAGAAGATCCCATGCTACTGATGCAATTAATAGCAGTGGCTATTCCTTAAGTAAACTTGATTAATAGCCATTAATGGACTTCTCCTCCAAGAACTTATCCAAACCTTTTTTGAACCCAGCTACACTAACTGCACTAACCACATCCTCTGGCAACAAATTCCAGAGCTTTATTGTGCGTTGAGTGAAAAAGAATTTTCTCCAATTAGTCTTAAATGTGCTACTTGCTAACTTCATGGAATGCCCCCAGTCCTTCTATTATTCGAAAGTGTAAATAACCGAGTCACATCTACTCGTTCAAGACCTCTATCATATCCCCCCCTTAGCCGTCTCTTCTCCAAGCTGTCTCAGACCAGGTGTAAAATTTTAAATGTGGATGTTATTGGGTGAAGGGGGAAAGATGGAGCTACAGATCAGGCCTTGATTGTTTGGGGGAGAGGAAATCTCCTGTGCTAACTAGCACTTGCACTTCAGGTCAATTAGCATACGAAACTTCTACAGAGCTAGCACTTTTGGCTTTACTGTGCATGTTAAGGCCTTAGCATGGCATAGTATTTTTAGTGCATATTAAACAGCTTTAATGTGCATATTAAGCTATTGTGCATAGGCACCAATATCCGTGGTCTTTTACTCATAAACATTGAAAAATAGCACAATTGAAAATATCTGAATATTAAATAGCTAAAGAAAGACACCTCTGGCAATCAAGAAGTTCTTTTTTATCCAGTAAGTTTTAAAGCCTAATAGGAATTATAAAGAGTTCATCCAAAGAGCCTTATTCAATAAAGATTTTTTACCTAAGGGGAAAAGTCCTTTTTGCATAAGTCTTTATGACTTTTTTTTTTTTTAAAGGAAAACTCAGAATAAAGTATCCCTTTAGCTTTAGTTCCTTCTTTGGGGCCGATGCAATACAGTGCACTCAGCCAAGCGTACTATATAATCTGTAGTTGGACGCGGGTTAAATAGGCGCTAATCAATCCCCTAATGCAGTAAGGGCATTATCGCATATTCAACGAGCGCTTGGAGCAGGCGTTAATAGCTGAGCGCATTTAAAACAAGTACAGAAAAGCAGAAAAGACTGCTTTTTTGTACTTCCTCTTACTTAATATCGTTGCGGTATTAAGAAGGAGAAAAAACTTAAAGAAACAAGTTAAAAAAAACCAAACAAACCTTGACAGTCAGGTGCAGGAAACGGACGCTCAACTGACAAGCATCCGTTTCCTGAACCCCCGGTGTCAGTTTTCCTAACCAGCGGATGGCCAAGTTAGGAAAACAGATGCCATTAAACTCAGCATCGGTTTTCATAACCGGCAGACCGCCAAGTTAGGAAAACTGATCGGGTTCTCGTTAGCAAGGAGGCGCTAGGGGCACGCAGGCAACCATAACGTCTCCTTGCTAATGCGACCCCCTAATTTAAATATTGCATGGCGCCCTAATAAAGCAGGCCCTGACTATTCAGCGCCCGTTTTCTATGCACATTTATTGCATCGGCCCATTATGTGCAGAGGTAGAAATCAGACAGGGGAGCCAATCCCTGAGCAGACATTTAGAAGTTGTTTGTAAATACCATAGCATCTTTATTCCCTCTAAAAAAAACAAAACAAAACAAAAAGCAAATGTTGCTTACCTGTAACAGGTGTTCTCACAGGACAGCAGGATGTTAGTCCTCACATATGGGTGACGTCAGTGGACGGAGCCCTTTAACGGAAAACTTTTCTGTCAAAGTTTCTATAAAGCTTTGACTGACACTGGCACACTGAGTGCACTGAGCATGCTCAGCCTGCAATTATCCCTGTGACCACAGGTGTTCCCCCCTCAGTCTCGTCTTATAGCAAAAAGCACAAGCGAAACTAAAATAATAAAACGTATGTAGACCCAACTCCGCGGGGTGGCGGTGGGTTTCGTGAGGACTAACATCCTGCTGTCCTGTGAGAACACCTGTTACAGGTAAGCAACATTTGCTTTCTCACAGGACAAGCAGGATGGTAGTCCTCACATATGGGTGAGTACTGAGCTGAGGATGCCCAAGAGTGCACCAAATGCACCCAAAGATGTGCAAAAGGCGCAACGACAGGGGTGGAATTTGGAAAGGAGGGCATCCTGAAACCCTTAACGGGTTGGTGGAAGGATGTTGGGTAGTTAAACCGAAAAGAAGATGAGTAGACGGACTGGCCAAACATGGAAGCATGCCGGCCAGTTTTATCTAAGCAATAATGGGCTGCGAAGGTATGGAGAGAGCTCCAGATCGCAGCCTTACAAATATGTACAAGCGGCATCAGCCGAAGGTGAGCTATTGAGGCTGGTACGGCCCTAACAGAGTGTGGTTACATGGTGTTGTAGTGAAATGCCTGCTTGTTGGTAGGAAAAAGAGATACAGACCATCAATTAGGAGGAAAAGGTCTGTTTGCCCACTGGAACTCGCAGCTTGGCTTTTGCCACAGAAGGAAAGAGTTAGGTATAATTCCTATGGAGTGTAGTGCGGTCTAGATAGAATGCAAGTGCACTTTTACAGTCCAAGGAGTGGACTGTAAAAGTGCACTTGGTGCACCTCTCTCGCCCTGGTCAGAGAGAGGTGTTGGGAAAAAGTGACCTGTGAGAAGGCGAATTGGTTACTGGTGTGATAGATTGAGAAGTATGGAAAGCATACTGGTCTCGGCCAGGACGTGGGTCTGAGAAACAGTGAACCCCGTCCCGGTGCAGCATAATAGGAGTGCTGGCTATGAGAGGCATCGAAAGAGACACATATAAGAGGCTTTGTTGCAGCAAAGGCGTCCATGGGAACGCATTCGAGACATGTGTAGGGAGTAGAATCTGTCCACCATATGGTTCGATTCAGATGCAGAGGGCAAGGTCGGTTGACCTTAGCGCTAGATTTTTCTCGCTACACATGTAGTCCGAGACCATCCGAGAGGACGGAAACCTATATGGAGAAGGTCTGCTAGTGCGTTCAGTAAGTCTGTTAGATAAGTGGCCCGGGGATGCATGGAGTGAGCAAGGGCCAAGGGTAGAGCTGCGCAGCTTCCTAGCAGAGCAGCTAAGAGGTTGTGTGTGCTTGTGTGCTGGAAATACCACATTGTCACTATGCTGTCTGTCTGTATGCACAAAGGTTTGTTGCAGAGGCAGTATTGTAAGGCATAAAGGCATAACTCATGGCTCAAAACTCTGCATGGAGCGGAATAGACGCATATCGGGTTGAGAAGAAGTTAGTTCAAACTCTGCAACCCTGAGTAAATGCGAGCATGAGCAGGACCAGCCTAGGTTTTGGTTCTAGATCTGCAATATGGATCAGGGATGAAAGTGGTTGAACAGCTTAGATCCACTGATAATTGAAATTTCACTGAATCTTACTCATAGCAAATCTGGACCTATAAGTAAAGTGCATGGTGAAAAAATCCTGTGGCCCAGGAATGAAAAAATTGAGGGGCTGAGGTTATGTTGTATGTGCACAGAGACATGTAGAAATTTGTCAGAATGTCTGCGCGGTTGTTGGACAGGAAGTTCGTTGTGACTGTAGTGTCCAGAAGTGTTCTATATGGGATTTATGGTAGTTAACAGCAATCCCAGGTAGTAGATTTATAGTGAGTCGTGAAGAAGATAGAGCTCCTTGCTTGGATTGACTGTTATGCAGCTGTCCATGCAAGGAAAAGCGTGAATGATGTTTTATTCCGTAGAGAAACAGCAGTCACTGCTAGTGATTTAATGAAATACCCAAGTTGCCGAAGCTGGAGCAACCGGCAGAGCTTGGGATTGTAATATTGTTGACTCACCATGAAGCATATAGAAAGATTAGAGGAGAGAGGCAACCTACTTACTGCGGTATGGAAGTATGGTGACGAGAGACACCATTTTTCCTGTCCCTTCTGAAGAAAGTTGATATTTCTGAGGTCCAGGATGGGCGGAGACCAACTACTTTCTGTTGAAAGAAAGAATAGTGAGATTAAAACTCCCCCCCCCCCCCGCGCTTTGTAGCATCCGGGGGACTGTACCCTGACCCTTGGTACCAAGTGGGGTGGCTGCTCTGATATCCGGCAAATTCAGAGACCAGGAGGTGTCCAACTGGCGGGGCTGATGTAATCTGGATATCATGTAATCTCCCACGGGAGCGTGAGCGGTAAAAGTTTTACCTGCATTTCTGTGTGCTGTACAAGAAAACGTCGAGACCTGTCGCCAGGCCTCGAGGTGGATTTGCAATTGAGGCAGTTTTTGCTGGATCTTGTGTTTAGCAGATCAGCAAATGCATCTGGGATTTCAGTCCTTAATTAGGAACCAGAAGCCAGAGTATTAATCAGTACAGAGTCCCGTTACTGACAATGGGAGGATGTCCTGATGCAATCCCAAATGATTGGTAGAGAAGTTCTCTTGGTATTGTGTCCAACATAGCTGGCAATAGCGATATGTGACACTAATATGGTTTTTGGAAGACAAGACGACCTAGAACTTTTCGAACCATATGGTCCGATTTAGAGAACAGGTCTCAATGGGATTGTCGCTGAAGCGGGATTAGAGTACTTACCATCTGTCGTGGATCGCAGAAGGACGAGCCGGTGAAGATCGATGGCTCCGTGGATTTCAGGAGCATCGAGGAACAGCCTGAAGGACGTAAACGTCCGACTCAACTCTGTAACCTAGTATGGTAGCGCAGGTACAGAGGAGTCAGGCTGAGCATGTCTGGCGCTACCACAGTAATTTGTGGAGGGTCAGAACCCCGCACCGGTGTTGGTGGGGAACGCCTCGGGTACAGGGGCGCCATTATGACTCATGAACCCGGCCCTCTTTGCAGTGGGTCGATGTATCGTGACCCCAGTGCAGAATTCCTCGGAACTCGGTCCGGTCATTCTGGAGCACCGAGGACTGCCAGCACTGTGTGGAAGAGTGGCGGTGGCAGTAGCGATGTTGCTCGGCCTGGGCATTCTCCAGCACCGAGTAGGATAGCACCGATGTCTTGGATGGCGGACGGTCACCGTGCCAGTGACAATGAGTACCACGGTGCTCGGCCCGGTCTTTCCCCAGCGCCGAGGTGGATGCCCTCGCTGTCTTGGATGGCGAATGATGACGGACTGTCAGCATGCCTGCACTGCTCCTGGCACTATGTAGTGTCGTAGGCTGATACGGGGCTTTAGTTAAGAATCCAAAGCATGGAGCACTGTGTTTAGGCGAGGGGATTGCGTGTAGGCGCTATGTCAATATTGACGGTATTGATGGCGGCATAGAAGCGGCCTTGAGGGTATCGTCAAAAATATAGATGAAAAAATGTCGATGGCCCGGGCAGAGCAACGATAACAGTGACGGAGGCACCGATGGCATCGGCGTAGGTATCGATGGAAACGGTGTGGCATCCAAGAATTGAATAGACATTGATGGCATCGGGAAATTGATACCGGCATCGACGGAATCGATGGCCGCATCAATAGGAACGACGAGGACACCGATGGAAACGACATGGGCGTCAACGGCATCGGTAGATGGAGACAGGCGCCGACGGAATGGCCACAGGCATCGATGACATCGACGGCACCGACACGGGTATCGACCCGGGCATCGATATGGGCGTCGACGGCATCAACCCAGGCATCGATATGGGCGTCAACGGAACCGATGATGGCATCGATGGCACTGACACCAAGGTGTGCATCGATGGCATCCATTTGGGCATCAATGACATCGATGGAAAAATCAGCGCCATGGATGAAAACATGGATAGCACTGAAAGAATCGATGCAGGGCTCGATGGCATCGACGGACCGCGGGGGGAGGGGTGTCAATGGCATTGAAAAAGGCAGGACGGCCTGGATGGGGGTACCGACGGTAGCGATGGGGGGATCGACTGCACAAAGGTACCGAGGTATGAATTTGACAGAGGCCCTGGCGGCAACGGTAACCGTGGAAGTCCCTATCCCACTAGCGCTAATAACCAGGCAGAGGGTCACAGGAGGACACTTGCAGGCTATGTGGGGCTAACTGTGAAAACATAGGGAGAGGGAAGGCCGCAATTCGGTTGGTAGGC
Organism: Rhinatrema bivittatum; assembly: GCF_901001135.1. NCBI lineage: Eukaryota > Metazoa > Chordata > Amphibia > Gymnophiona > Rhinatrematidae > Rhinatrema > Rhinatrema bivittatum. Next base: position 202,833,795 of record NC_042621.1, read on the forward strand.
CAGGGAACCGTGGTGAGGTGACAGGAACAGACCGAAAAACAGGGCATAGTACTCACCGAGCATCGATTAAATGTACGCGAAGGGAGACCCGTGCAGGGAAAACTGTAAGAATTTCTCAGAGCTCCTAACCGCTATGCTTACTGCAGAGTGGAAAAAAGAAGACTGAGGGGAGACACCTGTGGTCACAGGGATAACTGCAGGCTGAGCATGCTCAGTGCACTCAGTGTGCCAGTGTCAGTCGAAGCTTGTCCTGTGAGAAAAAAGGTATCCTTCAGGACCTGATGGTATTTACATTTATTATTGTTTTTTTACTTGGTGATAAAAAAAAGAGAGAGTGTTCAGTATCAGAGACAGTACAGGGCCAGATTGGAAAGTTTAGAGATCCCCACAACTCGAGACCTGGGCTCTCTGAATTCCCCAAGGACCAATTCCTTACCCCGCAGCCGGTTCAACCTGCCTGTGTTTTAGGGGCTAGATCAGGACTCAGTACCAGAGGATGTGGATTCTTCTGCTCTGTTAAATGCTTGCTTTGGCGTGAAAGACAGTGTGGATTATCAATACAGAACACCCTATGAGAATCACCTCTTTTTGATAATCCACACTGTCTTTCACGCCAAAGCAAGCATATAACAGAGCAGAAGAATCCACATCCTCTGGTACTGAGTCCTGATCTAGCCCCTAAAACACAGGCAGGTTGAACCGGCTGCAGGGTAAGGAATTGGTCCTTGGGGAATTCAGAGAGCCCAGGTCTCGAGTTGTGGGGATCTCTAAACTTTCCAATCTGGCCCTGTACTGTCTCTCCTTGAATCAAACTGTGAACCGGATGGTTGGATCCAGCATGCTCTATAGAGAAAGATGTTCAGCTTGAATCAATGGGTTCAGCTGAGACATAGTGCTGGTACCAGCTCTATCTCCAGCCCCTTCCGAATATCTGACCCAGTTACTTTGGGCTCCTCCCCCACCCAGCCCAGCTACTCTTCAAAGCCTGTACACCTGTTCAGAGTGAAACAGAAGCCATCTCAAGGACCCCTGGATTTGGCTTTTTTTTTTTTTAACTTTACTTTGCCTGTTCTACCCCCCCCCCCCCCCCTCTTATTTTATTTTTTAGCATGGATTTTCTCTTTAACGACATGAAAATAGCACGTGAGTAAAAAACACAGGATGCTTTCTATTTAGCGTGCTTTTTTACTCCAGGTCTATTAGCAACTTATTTATTAGCTGAGTGGAATCCACAGTACCATGGGTTCCTTGCATGTGAGTAAACTAAAACTTGAAGTAAAATTTAAAGGAAAATTAGTTCTTACCTGTTAATTTTCGTTCCTGTAGTACCACGGATCAGTCCAGACAGTGGGTTGAGCCTCCTTTCCAGCAGGTGGAGACAGACTAAAACTTGAAGGATGCCCTATATCAGGACAGAGCCTATCCTCTAACCCTTCAGTATAACGTATGTCAAAGCAGAAAAAACAACAAACCCAAGAATAGGGTCAAGCAAGTAACCATAAAGCTCAAAGGAGCAACTATAGAAAAAAGTAGAAACATGGTATAACCATATACTCTTGCATAAACTTGGTATAGAAACGACCAAGGCTTCCGGTGTAATTGCTCAGTAATATTGCATGAAATATGAAAATCTGCAAACCTGCAAGAAAACAAGCTTCGAGAGGACAGAAAAAACAGACAGGGAAGGGTGTCTGGACTGATCGTGGTATTACAGGAACGAAAATTAACAGCTAAGAACTAATTTTCCTTTCCTGTACGTACCCGGATCAGTCCAGACAGTGGGATGTACCAAAGCTTCCCTAAACTGGGTGGGACCGAGACAGTCCCGCTCGAAGCACTTGCCACCCAAAGGAACCGAAAACCGGAGCGTGCACATCCAGACGGTAGTGCCGAGCAAAAGTGTGCAGAGACGTCCAAGTGGCGGCCCTGCAAAACTCCTGCGGGGAGACAGATTGACTCTCCGCCCACGAAGTAGCCTGAGAACCCAGAGAATGGGCCTTGAGACCCTCAGGAAGCGGCCGACCTTGACAAAGATATGCCGAGGAAATGGCTTCTTTCAACCACCACGCAATCGTGGTCTTGGAAGCCTGTTTACCCCGGTTGGGACCGCTCCAAAGGACAAAGAGATGGTCTGATACGCGAAAGTCATTGGTGATCTGGAGATAGTGAAGCAAGACTCGTTTGACATCTAGCCGACGAAGGTCGCCACCAGCCATACCCGCAATCTCCTCCGGAGAGAACACGGGCAGTTCTACCGACTGGTTGACATGAAAAGCGGAGACAACCTTAGGCAAGAAGGAAGGAACCGTCCTGAGAGAAACCCCGGAATCAGAAAAACGCAAGAAGGGCTCCCGACAGGACAGCGCCTGGAGCTCGGAAATCCGGCGAGCAGAGGAGATAGAGACCAGAAAGACAGTTTTGAGTGTTAGATCCTTGAGCGTAGCGTGGCGAAGAGGCTCAAAGGGAGCAGTGCAGAGAGCATGAAGGACTAGGTTAAGACTCCATGACGGACACGTGGCACGAGAGGGGGGACGAAGGTGCCTAACACCCCTCAGGAAACGAATCACGTCCGGGTGAGCAGCTAAGGAATGACCGTCCACCCGACCCAGGAGAGAGCCGAGCGCAGAGACTTGAACGCGTAGAGAACTGTAGGAGAGGCCCTTAGAGAGACCCTTCTGAAGAAAAGAAAGAACCAGAGGAATCGAGGCGGAGCGTGCCGGAACACCAGACTCCGCACACGAGGACTCAAAAACTTTCCAGATGCACACATAGGCCAGAGAAGTCGACTGCTTCCGGGCTCACAGCAGGATGGAGATGACCTCCTCCTTATAACCCTTGCGCCTCAGGCGACGCCGTTCAAAAGCCAGGCCGCTAGACAGAAGCGATCGGCCTGATCGAAAAATACAGGCCCCTGCCAGAGGAGACGAGGAAGATGACCGAGTCGCAGGGGCCCGTCCACCGCTAGATTGATGAGATCAGCGAACCACGGTCTTCGCGGCCACTCAGGAGCAACAAGAATCACCGGTCCCCGGTGGAGCTCTATTCTCCTGAGAACTTTCCCCACCAGTGGCCATGGGGGAAACACGTACAGAAGGACGTCCGCTGGCCAAGGTAGAGCCAGAGCATCCACGCCCTCTGCGCCGTGCTCCCTCCAGCGGCTGAAGAACCGATTTGCCTTGGCATTGCGCAGAGTCGCCATGAGGTCGAGGTGAGGAGGACCCCACCTGTCCACTATCAGAGCCATGGCCGGGTCCGAGAGCTCTCACTCTCCCGGATCGAGCGACTGCCGGCTGAGGAAGTCGGCTTGAACATTTTCTTTGCCTGCTGAGAGGCCGCAAGGCACTGTAGGTGACGCTCTGCCCAAGAGAGGAGACGGCTGGCTTCCAAGGCTACCAGGGGACTGCGAGTGCCCCCTTGGCGATTGATGTAGGCCACTGTGGTGGAGTTGTCGGACAGGACTCTTACCGCCTTGCCGCGGATCAGGGGAAGGAACTCCTGAAGAGCCAGGCGGACCGCCAAAGTTTCCAGTCGACTGATGTGCCAGCGCGACTGAGTCTGCGACCATGTTCCCTGGGTGGATTGAGAAAGGCAGACCGCACCCCAGCCCAGGAGACTGGCGTCCGTGGTCACTATCGTCCACTGTGGAGCTTGAAGAGGCATCCCTTGCAGAAGATGAGGAAGAGACAGCCACCACTGTAATTCGTTGGCAGTAGAATCCAAGAATGGAAGGACTACGTGAAACTGCTCCGACACTGGCTGCCAACGGGATAGCAAAGCTTTCTGCAACGGACGCATATGAGCAAAAGCCCAGGGGACAAGGTCGATGGTGGAAGCCATGGATCCCAGGACTTGAAGATAATCCCAGGCTGTCGGAGAGGGTAGCGCGATCAGATTCCGGACCTGATCGATCAGCTTGAGGGCGCGCGCCCGTGGTAAGAAGACCTTGCCTACTCGGGTGTCGAAGTGGGCTCCCAGGAATTCCAACTCCTGGGAGGGCTGAAGCTTGCTCTTGGAAAAGTTCACTATCCACCCGAGGGAGGCAAGGAGCTCCAAGACGCGATCCACCGCCCATTGGCAAGAGGTCTCCGACTTGGCCCTGATGAGCCAATCGTCCAGATAGTGGTGGACGAGAATCCCCTCCCGGCGCAGGGCTGCCGCTACCACTACCATGACCTTCGTAAAGGTGCGAGGAGCGGTCGCGAGGCCGAAGGGGAGAGCTCAAAACTGGAAGTCCTGGTTGAGGATGTGGAATCGGAGATACTTCTGGTAGTCGCGGTGGATGGGAATGTGGAAGTACGCTTCTGTGAGATCGAGAGAAGCAAGGAACTCTCCGGGGCGGACCACCGCAATGACCGCACGCAGGGTTTCCATGCGGAAGTGGGGGATCTTGAGGGCTCGATTGACCCTCTTGAGGTCCAGAATGGGGCGGAAGGACCCGTCCTTTTTGGGCACGGTGAAGTAAATAGAATACTGGCCTGCGCCAATCTCCTTTTCCGGAACTGGGACCACCGCTCCCAGATCCAGGAGTTTGGAGAGAGTCTGGACCACCGCGTCCCTCTTGGCCCATCCGCAAGGTGAGAAAAGAAAGAGATCCGGCAGGTCCCTGACGAGCTCGAAAGCGTACCCGTCTTTGATAATGTCGAGGACCCACTGATCCGATGTGATCTTGACCCATTCCTCGAAGAACAGGGAGAGGCGTCCGCCGAGGTAAGGAACCGAGGAATGGGTCAGCTGAACTTCATTGAGTGGCAGGTTTAGAGGTGGCACGCACGGGCTGGCCCTCATGAAAGGGCCGCCTGCCACGAAAGGACTGCGACCAGGACTGAGCACGAAAAGAACCCCTCGCGGAGCCGCCCCGCCCCCAAGAAGCGAAGCGACGCTGGCCCCTGAAGCGAGAGCGGGAGGGCACGAAGGACCGGGAAGACTTAGGGCAGTCCTCTGGAAGCTTATGGACCTTGTTGTCACCAAGGAGTCCATAAGCTTCTCGAGATCCTCTCCAAAGAGCATCTTACCTTTGAAGGGCAGCGTGCCCAGCCGAGTCTTCGACGACTGATCAGCCGACCAATGGCGTAGCCAAAGGAGCCTCCGGGCAGCCACCGCCGAAACCATCACCTTCGCCTGCACACGGACCAGGTCGTAGAGGGCGTCCAATACGTAGGCGGTTACGGCCTCCAGACGTTTGGCTTGCTCTGCCTCTGCTGGCGGAAGATCCCGGGCGCAGAGTAACTGTTGAACACACTGAAGGCCTGCCCGCATCATGAGGCTGCTACAGCAAGACGCCCGGACCCCGAGGGCCAGAACGTCGAAGATGCCCTTCAAGTGAGCCTCCAACTTACGATCCTGTGGATCCTTCGGAGCCGTGGAATCTTCCACCGGAATCGTGGCGTGTTTGGCCACCGCAGAGACATAAGAATCCACCGAGGGATATCGCAGCAGCTCCAAACCCTCCTCTGGAAGGGGATAGAGCTTATCCATCGCACGTCCCACCCGGAGCGCACCCTCGGGGGCCTCCCATTCCCGCAGGATAAGGAGCTTGAGCATGGGGTGGAAGGGAAAGGCCGAGGCCGGAGCCTGAAGACCCCCAGGATCGGGTTCATATCCTTAGGAAGTGAGGCCATGAGATTATCCATGGAAGGACTCTCCAGACCCAGCTCCTGCAGAACAAAGGGCAGGAGGGGCTCCAATTCCTCCTTACGAAATAGACGAAGGGCTCTGGGGTCATCCCCCTCTAGGGGGGGGGCATCTGCCGAATCCGAGGATGCGGCGGGGTCAGAGGACCCAGGAGACACGGGGGGGGGGGGGGGGCATCCCCGGGACCACCCGCAACCGAACTGGTCCCTGGGGCTCCGCAGCCGGTCCGGCGGACAACGGCGCTGAGCGAGGGATTTTTGGCGGGGGGGGGGGGGGGGGGACAAGGAGGGGGGGGCTTTCGTCCTGCTCATGCAAGCTAGCTAATAAGATTTGTGCATGAGGAGGACGAAATCCGCTGAAAAAGGGACCCTGGATTTGCTGGGGGGGGGGGGGTCAGGACCCCCCTCCTGGGGACCCGCGGAGGCCAAATCGGGGGTTAAATCAAAAAAATCCGGCCCCCCTACTGAAATCGGCCCCGATGAAAAATCCAATATGGTTGCCGTTCCCGGGTTCTGCCGACCCGGGAAAGGCCTGGCCATGCCGGGAGGAGTAGAGCCCCGGGCTAAATTTGTTTGTCCTGCCGAGGAGGGACCTTCCCCGCCCGGTAGGCAAGCAGTGCAGAGACCCTACCGCGAAAAACGCAAAGAGGGCAGCCCACAAGAAAGGCAGGCAGGCTGCCTGCCGGGACATAGCAGAGCCGCGGCTGAAGAAAAAAAAAGCAGAAAAAAAGGTTTGATTGACAGCCTGCACAGCAGGAGAGAGCAGGAGGGAAACCTGCTGCCTCCTGCTAGTCTGGCTGCCGGTTCAAGGCCTGCTCTGACCAGAAAAAATAAAAAATGCTGGTCAACTGCTGCAAATAAGTTAGAGGTAGGTGAGTACCTGCAACTTATTTAAAGTTTAAAACTTTTTTTTTTTTTTTACTGAGCGCAGCAGCGGGTTCAAAAACCCTCTCGGCAGCCAGAGGGGGGAACGAGACCCAGAGAGACTTGGTCCCCACACCTGGAAGCGTCTACGGACTCAGGCTATGCAGGGAATCCCCTCCTGCAAAAGGGGCAAAGCCCCCCTGAGCCGGGCAAGAGCTGGGAGACGGAATAGTCTCAAACACACAGAAAAGGAAAAAGCACTAAAAATAAAAGGGCAACTTCCCTTCTCTGTTTCTTTTTTTTTTTTTTTTTAAACAAGCGAGAACCAAAAGAAATACTTGCTTGAGCCTAGCAAAAGACAGAAGGAAAAAGGCTGACTATCCTACAGCAGAGAACTGAAGGGGAGATGCTGCACCTGCTGGAGACAGACAAATACTGAAGGGTTAGAGGATAGGCTCTATCCTGATATAGGGCATCCTTCAAGTTTTAGTCTGTCTCCACCTGCTGGAAAGGAGGCTCAACCCACTGTCTGGACTGATCCGGGTACGTACAGGAACTCCAATTTTAGCTTGGGCTTTATTACATCGGCTCCCCACCATCTTTAAGAAAAGAAGCAACAAAATATTTGAATGCTATAAACACTTGAAATTATCAGAATCAAATATTTGAGCATACTTTAATTCCACGTTCATTCAAAAAAGTCTACCCTTAAAACCTTTCCCAGTAATCAGTAAATTCAGAAGATTTCATGTAACAAAATGTATTTTTCCTTTTAGATGTAACAACTGAATTCCTGTATTCAATGCAAAAAGAGATACTGTCATATACACCATTTCATTTACTTACACTATAAATAAACATTATTTATCAAGTTTGGGCAGCTAAGGAATCTTTAAATGTAAATTCTTTTTGATTACATACAAGCATACCCATTAAAGATCTAAAAAATTATAACATAAGATGGGACATTCATAAAACTTGCCTCATTTGTTTCTTTTGATAAGACCTTATAATTTCAAAACTTAAAGCAGAAATAAAGCCCAATAAAGAAATTGTAGATAATACCTTTAAATTATAGACTAAATTAATGCATTTGTGATTACCTTTCAACTTGACAGGATGAAGGTCACAAAGACTAGTCACAAATATATAAAGTCACTCCAATAAGTGGAGTAGTAGTCGAGTGCTTAGAACAGTAGGCTATGAGCCAGGATAACCAGCATTCAAATCCCACTGCAGCTCCTTGTGACCTTAGGCAAGCCACTTTACCCTCTGCTGCCTTGGGTACAAATTTATATTGTAAGCCCTCTGGGGATAGGGAAATATCTACAGTACCTGAATGTAATCTGCTTTGAAGTGCCAAAAAGTAGAATATAAACAATAAAAATATATCACCTACAGTTTCTTTATTCCTATGCATCCAAGTAGTCAACTACAGCAATCACACTACTTTATATAAAGAAGCAAAATCTGCACACCTTAAAGACTAGCTGTTTTTATCCAACAATATATTAACAGCTACCTATCAATGTACCAGTAGGCAAGTTTACATTTATTAACATTTGTGAATCGCCTAACACTAAAAAGGTCTAGGTGATGAACAAGAGTACAATCATAAAAAATACCACTAAAACAGCAAACTAAGATTAAATGAAAAAAATATATAAATCATTAATAAAAACGAATCATAAAAACAGGTATCACACGTTTCATTTGCCCAGCTAATCCCAGGCTATACTGTTGTTATAAACTTTACCTTATGTTTAAATTTGTTGGAATTCTTATTTTCTTTCTTGTTTAGATCAATAAAATAGTGAGTAATCCGATCCTTGGATTTTGAATCCATGTCCCACAAAATCTTGAATGAATCACAAGTGATGTTACAAATTCTGATGTTGTGTGGCACAGGGAGTTCTTCCATTTCTGCAATCCCACTATCCTGTGATTTATTTCCTGCAAAGAAATGAAAAAATGACATTGTCAATATACAACAAATTCTACATTGTAACATCTATAAGTTTCCCTAAAATAGAAGCAAGTTTGTCGTAAGGAGTCAGTTTTGATGTACATCATCTTTTAATGCAACCCAATTCATGTATTCACTAGACATTTTAAGTAAGAGCAGTAGCAGGCATATCTCTGGTGCTGGTTGGTGGCTAAATCAGACTTTATGGCATCCAGTGGATAGCCTAGGAGTTAGAACAATCGACTGAGAACCAAAGATCTAGATGCAAATCCTGCTTTTGCCATTGAAATTCTTTAACATATTCTTCTCTCTTAATATGCTTGATGAGCATTGGTAATCAAAGGATGGTAGGGGTCAGGGGTGCAGGATTACTGGGGTAAGGAGGAAAAGATGAATACAGAGATGGGGCTCTTTCTCTCTAACCCCCTCCTCCTTTCTGCCTTCATGCTCCTGATACTCCATCCCCAGTCCACTCTTAGATTCCCCAGACGTCCTAAAGCCCCTCCTCTCTCCTTAGAAAATCACTATCTCTCCAGCAACTCTCCGCCAGTAAAATACAAGTCTCCTTTTCAAACCAGAATCAGCTGGTTCTCCTCTGCTTTGGTGAGTGGGAGGAGACTGATATGCACTGTCTGTTTTCCTCAGCCTCCTTAGACAGGAGTGTGGGACCTGGAATTCAAAAACATGACATGCTTTTTGACTCCATGGGGGTGGAAGGAAGGGAGCAAGGCCAAAGGCTCTCCTCACCCATTCTCTTTCTCTCTCCTTCCCCCATTACGCACAATCCTATCTCCTACCCTCCTTCACTCTTTCTCCATCTACTCTGATAAGTAAGTTTGTTTTACCTAAACGGTGTTTTCCGTAGATAGCAGGATGAATTATGCATGCTGCCTGGGGACGTCCTTCCGGGACGGCTGAGCAGTCCTTTGCTGTGTACAGCTGCACATCCTTTCCCACGCAGCGCCATCTTCTCCTCAGTCTATTCCAAAGCGTGTCTGCAAAGTGTGAAGTAGAGACTATCCAGGGAGGCAGGTGGGTCAGCATTGCTAATTCATCCTGATATGTGTGGAAAACACTGTTTATGGTAAGCAAACTTTTTCCCCCCCCGCAGATAAGCAGGCTGAATTAGCCATGCTATCTGGGAGTCCCCAGCTGCAGGTTGTAAGCGCAACGAGATGGGTCCTTGTCAGAACATGGCGCAGTTCCCAAGGATGAGTGCGACATCAGCATTCAACCTGGTCCAGAGCTGTGGACAGTCTCTTTACTGTGTTCCTGACGACAATAGACCTGCCTAACACTGCATCCGCAGCTGCTTGCTGCTCGAGACAGTAATGGGAAGTGAAACCACGAGGACCACGTGGCAGCTTTGCATATGTCTATGATTGGAACCTCACGCAGATGGGGTACTGATGCTGCCATCACTCTTACTTGATGTGCCTTCAACAACTGGTCAGTCTCTGATCTTTTACTGTAACAGTACTGAATGCATTGTGATATCGAAGTCGAGAGAGTTCTCTTAGAGACCGGTAGACCAAAGGCATTTCGATTGAAGGAAACAAATAGATGTGAGGCTCTAGCCTCGGAGTATGTTCTACGTTTATAGTAGGCTAAGGCTTGTTTGCAGTCTAGTGTTTGAAGCCGCCTCTCCCTCTTGTTCTTGTGCAGCTTCAAGAAGAAGGTCGGCAGGATGATAGTTTGGTTTATGTGGGAAACCGAGACCACCTTAGGCAAGGACGAAGGGTGTGTTCGTAAGGTCACTTTGTTGTGATGAAATTCCAGGTATGGCGAGTAGTGAACCAGGGCCTGTAACTTGCCTATTCTTCTTGTGGAGGTCAGGGCAACTAAGAACAGAACCTTCCAAGAGAGATAACTCATGTGAGTATTTTTATTATTTATTTATTTGAAATTTATTTATTTGAAATTTTTGTATACCGACATTCGTTAGGCAAACATCACATCGGTTTTCATGTAACAAAAAACTGGCCAACATGGCTTTACAATGAAACTGATAATGGAACTAGGTGGAGGTGAGGGAGGGGAAACAAAAGGGGAATTACTGAACGAAAAGAATATAAGCTATAAACATGATGATATATAAGCAATAAAAATTATATACAACGGATTATTTACAAGTAAATTGTTTACAATGAATGCGTTCAGGGTTAGGGGGGAGAGGAGGGGGGCAGGGGAGGGGTTTGGGGAGGGTGAGTGACAGACAGAGGGGTTCATGTGTAGGCTCGTGAGAAGAGCCAAGTCTTGAGATTTTTTCTAAATTGTTTGGGGCAGGTTTCATGGCGTAGGTAGGTAGGGATAGAGTTCCATAGTGAGGGTCCAGCTAGGGAAAGTTGCTTAGCTTTAGTGTCGAGGCGGATCTCTTTGGTTATTAGAGGACAGAGTTTGTTGGCTGTTTCTTTATTGATATGGTTCCATGTTGTTATGGCCGTTTGTGTGTCTGAGAGGTCTAGGTATTTGAGGTTGACGGAGAGGGTGTCAATAAGGTCATCTCTGGTACAAGCTCTCCTGTATTGAATTGTAGTTTTTGTGTTAGATTGTTTGGTGAAGTTTTTGATTGTGCATGAGGTTTTAATGAGAAAGTGGTCTGACCAGGGAACGGGAGTATATGTGGTGGATTGTGGAAGGAGGTGGGAATTCATGAAAATGAGGTCAAGGGAGTGTCCAGCTTTGTGTGTGGGGCTAGAAATAATTTGGTGGAGGTCCATCGCATTAAGAGCTGAGAGTAAGGATTGACAGCTGTGAGAGAGTGGGAGAACATCAATATGGAGGTTAAAGTCTCCAAGGACTATGGCGGGTATGTCTCTGTTGATGTTTGCTGCAATGCATTCGATGGTAGTCTCCAGAGTAGTCTCCAGAGGTTCGAAAGGTGGAAGCATCAGTTGTTACAGAACTAGGTTGAGATCCCACAGGACCGGTGGTTTGTACACCAGTGGTCACAGATGTAGAATGCCCTTCATGAAGCGGGAGAGCAGTGGATAATTGGTCAATGGTAGGCCATTGTGGGAATGATCATGTCAGTGCAATCGCACTGACATGAACCCTCACTGAAGCAATCACCAGTCCCGCCTGATAAAGGGAGTGGAGTTATTCCAAAAGGCACTCCGGTGGGCAGGAGAAGGGGTCTATACCCTTGTCATCACACCAAGCAGCATTATCTCAGCCTTTTGCCTTGGTAATTATGCCTGGTGGAGAATTTTCAGGATGATAGTAGCACTTCTTGGACTTCCGAAGGCAAGCACAGGTGATTTAATACCGTCCTTTCAACCTCCACATTGTGAGATGCAGCAAGGAATGCATCGGGTAAAGCAGGGTGCCCCGTCCTGTGACAGTAGATCTGCACTGTGGCCGAGGGGAATGGGCCAAGCCGGAGTGACCAGTTAGGAGCCGGCTGTCATGGTACATGTGGGCACCAACGACATAGGAAAATGTGGGAGAGAGGTTCTGGAAGCCAAATTTAGGATTTTAGGTAGGAAGCTGAAATCCAGAACCTCCAGGGTGGCATTTTCTGAAATGCTTCCTGTTCCACGTGCAGGTCCCCAGAGGCAGGCAGAGCTCCAGAGTTTCAATGCGTGGATGAGACGATGGTGCAGGGAAGAGGGATTCAGCTTTGTAAGGAACTGGGGAAACTTTTGGAGAAAAGGGAGACTTTTCCGAAAGGATGAGCTCCACCTTAACCAGAGTGGAACCAAGCTGCTGGCACTAACTTTCAAAAAGGAGATAGAGCAGCTTTTAAACTAGAACAAGGGGGAAAGCCGACAGTCACTCAGCAGTGCATGGTTCGGAGAAATGTATCCTTGAAGAATACTAATGAAACAGGAGAGTTAGGGCATCCCAACAGAGAGGTTCCATTAAAAGCCTTGAACCCTGCGCCATCAAATTCAAAAAGAAACTAAAAACATTCCTGTTCAACCAAGCCTACACAGAATAGACCCTCCCTTCCCTCTATTGCTCATACCCCCTAGGTGACCGCCCTTTTCCTTATATTAAGGAATCTAATCACAATGTACATTGTTGTCTTCTTGTTATGACCTCTTGTTGATTTCTTGTTGTTTAATCTATTTTCCCTACTGCTCTAGGTTAACCCCCTGCCCAGTTCGCCTCCCCTGTTGAAATGTACTTCTAAATCTTTTGTTAATATGTGAACCGGTATGATGTCCCCACTAATACCGGTATATAAAAGTTTCTAAATAAAAGTTTCTAAATAAATAAAAAAGCAAACATAGTCCATGTGCTTATATGTAAAAAATCACCGAAGCTAATGATTTCTGAATTATCCCTATCAACGGAAAAGCAGGTTGATAATACAAACAAAAAACACACTTTGAAATGTCTGTATGCCAATGCCAGAAGTTTAAGAAGTAAGATGGGAGAGTTAGAGTGTATAGCAGCAAATGATGAGATTGACATAACTGGCATCACAGAGACTTGCTGGAAGGAGGATAACCAATGGGACAGTGCTATATCAGGGTACAAATTAAATCGCAATGATAGGATCAACTTAGTAGGGGTGTGGCACTTTATGTCCAGGAGGGTATAGAGTCCAACAGGATAAAGATCATACAAGAGACTAAATGCTCAGTAGAATCTATATGGGTAGAAATCCCATGTGTTTTGGGTAACAGTATAGTGATAGGAGTATACTACTGTCCACCTGGACAAAATGGTCAGACAGATGATGAAATGCTTAAGAGAAATCAGGGAAGCTAACCAATTTGGCAGTGCAATAATAATGGGAGATTTCAATTACCCCAATATTGACTGGGTAAATGTAACATCAGGACTTGCTAGAGACAAAGATCCTGGATGTAATAAATGACTGCTTTATGGAGCAATTGGTTCAGGAACTAACAAGAGAGGGAGCTATTTTAGATTTAATTCTTAGTGGAACGTGGGATTTGGTGAGAGAGGTAACAGTGGTGGGGCCACTTGGCAACAGTGATCATAACATGATCAAATTTAAACTAATAACTGGAAAGGGGACAATAAGTAAATCTGCAGCTCTAACACTAAACTTTCAAAAGGGAAACTTTGATAAAATGAGGAAAATAGAAAAAAAATGAAAGGTGCAGCTGCAAACGTTAAAAGTGTTCAACAGGCATGGACACTGTTTAAAAATATAATCCTAGAGGCGCAGTCCATATGTATTCCACACATTAAGAAAGGTGGAAGAAAGGCAAAACGATTACCATCATGATTAAAAGGTGAGGTGAAGGAGGCTATTTTAGCCCAAAAAACATCCTTCAAAAATTGGAAGAAAAATCCATCTGAAGAAAATAGGATAAAACATAAGCATTGCCAACTTAAATGTACAAAATTGATAAGACAGATGAAGAGAGAATTTGAAATGAAGTTGGCCATAGAGGCAAAAACTCAGAATAAAAGCTTTTTTAAATATATCCGAAGCAAGAAACCTGTGAGGGAGTCGGTTGGACCATTAGATGACCGAGGGGTTAAAGGAGCTCTTAGGGAAGATAAGGCCATTGCAGAAAGACTAAATGAATTCTTTGCTTCCGTGTTTATTAATGAGGATGTTGGGGAGATACCAGTTCCTGTGTTGGTTTTCAGGGGTGATGAGTCAGATGAACTGAACAAAATCACTGTGAACCTGGAAGATGTAGTAGGCCAGACTGACAAACTAAAGAGTAGCAAATCACCTGGACCGGATAGTATACATCCTAGGGTACTGAAGGAACTAAAAAAATGAAATTTCTGATCTATTAGTTAAAATTTGTAACCTATCATTAAAATCATCCATTGTACCTGAAGACTGGAGGGTGGCCAATGTAACCCCAATATTTAAAAAAGGCACCAGGAGCGATCCGGGTAACTATAGACCAGTGAGCCTGACTTCAGTGCCGGGAAAAATAGTGGAAACTATTCTCAAGATCAAAATCGTAGAGCATATAGAAAGACATGGTTTAATGGAAAACAGTTAAATCTGCTTCATTTTTTTGAAGGGGTTAATAAACATGTGGATAAAGGTGAACCAGTAGATGTAGTGTATTTGGAATTTCAGAAGGCGTTTGACAAAGTCCCTCATGAGAGGCTTCTAAGAAAACTAAAAAGTCATTGGGTAGGAGGCGATGTCCTTTCGTGGATAACAAACTGGTTAAAAGACAGGAAACAGAGAGTAGGATTAAATGGTCAATTTTCTCAGTGGAAAAGGGTAAACAGTGAAGTGCCTCAGGGATCTGTACTTGGACCAGTGATTTTCAATATATATATATATATATAAATGATCTGGAAAGGAATACGACGAGTGAGGTTATCAAATTTGCGGATGATACAAAATTATTCAGAGTAATTAAATCACAAGCGGACTGTGATACATTACAGGAGGACCTTGCAAGACTGGAAGATTGGGCATCCAAATGGCAGATGAAATTTAATGTGGACAAGTGCAAGGTGTTGCATATAGGGAAAAATAACCCTTCCTATAGTTACACGATGTTAGGTTCCATATTAGGAACTACCACCCAGGAAAAAGATCTAGGCATCATAGTGGATAATACTTAATCGTCAGCTCAGTGTGCTGCAGCAGTCAAAAAAGCAAACAGAATGTTAGGAATTATTAGGAAGGGAATGGTTAATAAAACGGAAAATGTCATAATGCCTCTATATCGCTCCATGGTGAGACCGCACCTTGAATACTGTGAAAATTCTGGTCACCGCATCTCAAAAAAGATATAGTTGCGATGGAGAAGGTACAGAGAAGGGCAACCAAAATGATAAAGGGGATGGAACAGCTCCCCTATGAGGAAAAGCTGAAGAGGTTAGGGCTGTTCAGCTTGGAGAAGAGACAGCTGAGGGGGGACATGATAGAGGTCTTTAAGATCATGAGAGGTCTTGAACGAGTAGATGTGAATCGCTTATTTACACTTTCGAATAATAGAAGGACTAGGGGGCATTCCATGAAGTTAGCAAGTAGCACATTTAAGACTAATCGGAGAAAATTCTTTTTCACTCAACGCACAATAAAGCTCCGGAATTTGTTGCCAGAGGATGTGTTTAGTGCAGTTAGTGGAGCTGGGTTCAAAAAAGGTTTGGATAAATTCTTGGAGAAGTCCATTAACGGCTATTAATCAAGTTTACTTAAGGAATAGCCACTGCTATTAATTGCATCAGTAGCATGGGATCTTCTTAGTGTTTGGGTAATTGCCAGGTTCTTGTGGCCTGGTTTGGCCTCTGTTTCAAATAGGATGCTAGGCTTGATGGACCCTTGGTCTGACCCAGCATGGCAATTTCTTATGTTCTTATGACATCCACTTTACACTTCTGTATAGTTCTCGAAAACGAGTGCGATTGGAGGATAAGTGTAGAGAAGTTCCCCCGTGATATGAGAAATGCGTCCTGTGCTAGCTTTTTCTGGCTGGGGTATACTGAACGGAATGCCTGCACCTTCCTGTTGCAGTCCGTAGCGAACAGATCTATGCGTGGGAGGCCCCAAGTTTGGAAGAGAGATTCCACTACATCCTGGCGAAGTTCCCACTCATGTGGACGGAAGATCCTGCTTAACTTTTCTGCTCTGGAGTTCTCCACCCTGGGTAGGTAGGTTGCCTGAAGGATGATGGAGCATTCCTCTGCCCACTCAAGGATGTGCACCACTTCCCTACACAACGTCCAGGAACCGGACCCTCCTTTGTTTATGTAGAACATTGCAACCTGATTAGACCTGTGGACCATGATGGTTTTCCCTTATAGGAACCTCTCGAATGTGCATACTGCATTTCCGAATGCTTGGAATTCCAGGAGGTTTATCTGCTAGAAGTTCTCCCAGTGGGACCAGAGTCCTTGTGTCCGCACATGAATGCAAATGAGCTCCCCAGCCTTTGCTTGAGGCGTCCATACTGAGGATCATCTGATGAATTGGTGGGCAAAGCGGGGCCCAGATGGAGAGAGCTGCAGGGCATAGCCAGCAGTTTAGGTCTGATGTCATGCTTCGGGTTAGACGTACTCGTCAGGATAGTGGGTGTGAGAACTGTGTCCATTGAGACTTGAGCCCCCATTGCAGGCACCATATGTGCAAATGCATACAGGGCACCATGCCGATGGCTGTCGCCTTGTGACCCAGGAGGGTCAAGACTGGCAGGCCAAAGTGTGAGCAGAATCTCTTAGCTGTATGGTCAGGGTGCATAGCGCATGGGCCCTGTCCGTTGGAAGGAATGCTCTTCCCTGAGCTGTATTTATGCAGGCACCAATAAACCGTAGGTTCTGCGTTAATTAGAGGCTGGACTTCTCATAACTGATTATTAATCCAAGCCCTTCCAGGCACTGGATCGTAGTCTGTAGGTTGCTCCGAAGGGTGATGGGTTGCGGTGCCACTAGCAACCAGTCGTAGAGGTATGAGAACAATTGGATTCCCCGCTTCCTGAGGTGGGCCACTGCTACCGCTAGACATTTGGTGAAGACTCTCAGGGTAGACGAGAGACTGAAGGGAAGCTCTTTGTACTTCTGGAGGATGCCCTTCCGGAGGATGTGGTGAAGACCAGAACTGTGAAGGACTTCAAAGGGGCGTGGGATAAACACTGTGGATCCATAAAGTCAAGAGGCCACCAATGAAGAGTGGGTGACTCGCCAGAATGATGGCTACTGCCTGGAGACAATACCCTTATTCAATAAACGTACACATGCTTACTGTGACTCCAACATCGTTCTAGCTTCAACAGCAAGAGGAAATGTGGAATAAAGGATCTGCACTCACAAAGGGGGGAGTAGCTGGCTTGTTACGGCGGTTACTACCCCAAACCAAATAAGCCTGTTACTTCAATTTCTATGCATATACAGCATAGTTCTCTGCTTCAACGGCAGGGGAGAAGAAAAAACTGATACCACACAATTCCAGCAGAGCTCTCTGCTTCAACGGCAGGGGAGAAGAAAAAAGGGTTCACACTCACAAAGCGGGGAGTAGCTGGATTGTTACGGCGGTTACTACCCCAAACCAAATGTGCCTGATACTTCACTTTCGATGCATATCCAGCATGGCTCTCTGCTTCAACAGCATGGGAGAAGAATAAACTGATACTTCAAGCATATCCAGCATAGCTCCCTGCTTCAACGGCAGGGGAGAAGAAATACAACCAATAAGGGCTGTATAACATACTCTGAGTAAAACAAGCATAGGGGTAGCTTGCTTATTGCGGCGGTTACTACCCCTACTACCCCTAACTAATCAAGCTAGATATTTCACTTGGATGCAGCTCCATCACTGCTTTCTACATTAATGGTGGGGATGGAAGGGAAATAGAACCAAGAGCTAAGAGAAACAGATAAGTGTGGGAGAAAAAAGTGTGTGAGGCTTGCTGGGCGGACTGGATGGGCCGTTTGGTCTTCTTCTGTCGTCATTTCTATGTTCTGATAGTAGTGACTCTTGACCTGAAAGCAGGGGCACCGCCAAGAGGAATGGTGCATGGGAATATGGGAGTAAGCATCCATGAGTCCAGCAAGCACATCCAATCGTTGGCTGTAGGAAAGGAAGGATGGACTTGAGAGATGTCATCTTGAATTTCTCCTTCTCAAGGAACTTGTTGAGAGCTCTAAAGTCCAAGGTCGGGCAGAGTCCTCCCAATATTTTGGGAATGGAAGTATTCGGAGTAGAATCCCTGATTCAGCTGCGAGCTGGGGACCTGCTGGATCAAATGCTGCTGAAGTAGTGAAGAGACCTCCTCTTGCAGCCAGTGAAGGTTCCCCGAGGTGGACCAATGCAGGCTCACTCGGTGGGGAAGAGTCGGCGTGCTCTTGAAATGGAGGAAATAACCTTCTTTGACAATGGAGAGTACCCAACAGTCAGAGGTGATCGCTTCCCAAAAGTGGTAGAAATGGGAAATCCTACCCCCTACATGTAGTGGTAAAAGCAGCCCAAGTGTTCCTAAAAACCCTGCTGTAGTTGGTGGAAGACGCTGTTGCCTTTGGTTCCTCTGCCTGCTTCATGTTTGTTGCGGCTGTGGTGGTTGAGGCCGTGCCGGAGGATAAGAAGCGGGCAGTACGCAGGATATAGCCTATACGGCCACCTCTGGAAATAGGCCTTTCTGTACTTCGGGTAGTACTTTTTAGTCGCCGATTGCTCTGCCGGGGATACCAGTGACAATGCCGCAATGTTCTGTTCTTTTAACTGTGCCACCATCTTGTGCAGCTCTACCCCAAAGAGGTTGTCAGGGAGACAAGGGAGATCCGCCAACTTCTCCTGGACGTCTTCACGAATGGCACTGGCAAGAAGCCACGCCATTCGACGAGCGGCTATGCCTCCTGCCATAGTACGAGCTGATATCTCAAAGCCCTCGTAGATTATGAGTAGCAAGTGTCCTAGACCTTCTAGGTTGTGGAACTGTTGCAGCGGGGCTTCGTCTGGCGAAGGGACCGCAAAGAAAGGCTTGAGTGACTGAAAACACTCATAGAGGTACTGGGTGATATAAAATTGATGCTGTTGAATCTCGACGTTCAGCATCCCCACCTGGAACGTCCTTCTGCCGAAGTCATCCAGGTACTTAAGAGTCGCACCTGGAGGAGTGTTGGAATGAAGGCGTAATTTCTTGGCCCTCTTCATGGCTGATTTGACCACCACGGATGCATGTGGTAGCTGGACTGTGCTATAGAATGGAGATTGCCTCATCCTGAACTTAAGGTCCGTCTTGCGAGAGATCGCCAGCCCTGAGAATGGAGACTCCCAAGCCTTTGTCATAACCGCCATCTACTACAGCGTGTGAAGGCAAGGCAGTTGGCTTGGCTGGTGTTTCGAAGATCTTTAGAATCCTAAGATCTCTGCACGGGGGTCTGGTACCTTTTGTGCCTCAATGTTCAGTTTGGAGCCTATCTTTTCTACGAACCACGATTAGGAAAGGTCTTCTGGAGGGGAAGCCGGCTCAGGTTGCCTTTCTGGAGGGTCCGATGGATACCCCGTCGAGGAGCCCTGGGGTGTGGGAGAAGAGAGAGGGAGTACCCCGGAGCTGGACTGCTGGATCGGGGGTCAGGACTGACATCCTCTTGCAGAGGCAAAGATGGTTCGCCTTGGGAGGAGTCTTCCTGTGGAAGAGGACGAGACGTGCCACTCCCTTGCTCCTCTATGGAGGAGAGGAACTGGGTTAGGATCTTAGAAATCTGAGACATCGCTTGAGAAGCCAAAGTCCGTCGCCCCTGCCCCAGTGATGAGTCCTCTGCCGGCGGGTTCCTTGGTGGTAGTACTGCTAGAATGATATCCAAATCAGGACCCCAGGACTGGATCTTTACCCATTCCACTGAAGCCAATCTCCTGTGACACTTTCAGAGGAGCTCCTGCAAACATTGTGCCAATCTTTTGCACCTGGATACTGATGATAGGTCCGAGTAGACCCAGTCGGAGGAGCAAGAGGACCTTGTGAACCCCAAGACAGACACCTGTTCCTCGTCCGAGAAGACCAGATCCAAGTCAGGGAGGATGGCCCCTTTTGGTTTTCCAGCCAGGGCTGGAACCTTAGAGGATTTTGGATCAGTGATATGTGGGGGGTTTTTTACATAGCCGCAGCGTGGGCTTGTATCGACGTTCTTTCTGATGAGTCATGCCGAGTTGATTCTGGCGCCTTACTATGACAGCACGTCGATTCCTCCTTGTACTTCGATTTTGATGCATGCATTGACTGCACTTTGACCACATGATACTTTGGCAGGCGATGCACTGGGGGGGCATGATGCATTGGGGAATTGGGCTGGTGCTTCCATGCCAGATGACGCAGGGTCCCGTGGCAGATGCATCAGTGCATCTTCTGACTAGGAGCACTAAGGGGCGGGAGTTTGCCCCCCCTGGCTCTGTTGCTTGTCCGGAGGTCCCACGGAGAAGTCCCTCTTGGACTTTATAGGGTGGTCCAGACGGGGCCCTAGAGAGGAATGGGCCAACAAGCGCTCGCTGGGGGCATAGGACCCCGAATTACCTTCCCGTAGTCAGGTGATCTTGGCGGCGAGTTGGGGTTGGGCCTGGGGGGACATGCAGCCGCAGTCCTGACATGCCGCTTGATTGTGAACCAGGCTGAGGCACAGGTAGCAATAATTATGCCCGTCCGTGGCTGACATTATTTTGCCACACTGGCAGAATCTGAAGCCAGGCAGCCACGGCGGCATGATCACGATCATTTTTCTTTTTTTTTTCGTAACAAAACACGACTCTCTGAGGATAAAGAAGCTCCATGTGCAGCCTGCAGCGCAGAAGAAACAGACTGAGAAGATGGCGCTGCTTGGGAAAGGATGCACAGCCGTACAGAGCAAAGCATTGTCAGCTTGGTCAAACTCCGCCCAGCCTTCCCGGAAGGACATCTCGGACAGCATGGCTAATTCAGCCTGCTTATTTGCGGGGAAAACACTTCACAGACTGCCCCCCAGTCTGATCATTTTACTCAAATTTCATAGTCCCTCTGATCCCCTTATTCTCACCCCTCATCACCTCTGATCCTGATTCACTCACTCCTTTTCCTCACATAACCCACAGCCTCTCCGATTCCTTCACTTACTCTTTTGCCCTCCCAGATCCCATCATTTACTCTCTTTCCCCTCCCTTCCTCCTCCAAACTCCCTCGTTCATTTTCTTGGCTCTTTCATTCTCACCAGTGTGGTCATCAGCAGCAGAGGTTGCAGAGCCTGGGATTATGGTGTGATAAGCAGGAAGCCAAAACACCCAAGAGTGGCAGAAGCAGTGAAGCTGACATTCAAATTATGTCTTTTTTTTTTTTTTTTTTACCTTGGCTGCTGTTCCTCATGGCTTCATAAATTGTGCAGAGAAATTGCACAAAAATCAAAGCCATATGGCTGCCCTTGTCTCAGGATAAGCAGCTCCAACATGCTCTGTTCTTTGTTTCCTCCAAAGGCTGGGGGCCATAAATAATCCGGACACTTAATGGCTCTGTTCTGTTTCCTCAGGGGATCCAGAACTGATATACACTGCCAGCAATGCTCCGCTTTCTTAGGTCCCAGAGAAAAGGTGGCTGAACACTGTTCTGCATTGTTCTGCCAGAAACTAAGTCCTTGTTAGATAATGGACACAAAAAGGAGATGAATTAGCACTAGTTTCAAAGTTGTGAGCAGTAGTACCTTTCATCAAGGCCAGAGTTGAAGCCTTGACAATTGGTACTAATGCTTACAGGTTTCAAGCCTGTGCTAATTCAAACCCTTTTTGTGTCCGTTTTTTGCTCTGTAATGTCTGCTTCAATATCTCCTCTTCCACTTCTGTTTCCTGCAATATAGTAATAGAGGTGGGGTGGAGAAAGGGGAACAAGAAAGGAGGGGCTGGATTAGGGAGCAGGGTAGCTATTCTGTTCTTTGTGTGCTCCAGGTTCATCTCCTCCCCTTCTCTTCCTTGTAGGCTGAATGGATGCGAAGGGCTGGAGAAGAAAACGCCTGCTGCTCTGCCACTTAAGCCTTAAAAAGAAATGCTGGACCTGCAATCCCGGCTGTTCATCTACAAATTAAATCCTGGTCTTATTCAATATTTCCAGTCAAACCTGAGTCATGTCCTGCAGGGACTACTAGCTGAACATAGATTGCATACTAGAAACCCATGATTCCTAAATTGCGACTGGAGGTCCCTAAAGGGTACATAACAAGAATAAACAAAAGAGGTGACAATATGGAGTCTTGAGGGACTTCACACTCAATCTAAAATGATTCAGGCAATTTACCCCTCACAGAAACCAGACTACCTGTTAGACAGGAAAAATATCCATTTAAGCACTACCCACCCTCCACCCCCAATCTAACCTGTCTGCAATGTTTCAACAAGATCTTGTAATTCACTGGCTCAAAAGCACTGGGAAGGTCCTGCAAAATTTTAAAAAGTCTCCTCGATCTCTACAACACAATGTCTCCTCAGTCTCCATGCAATAAACCCTTCTAAACCTGGACTAAAGGCATCAAGCCCATTTACCTCTTCTGTACAAGAAGTCAACTGGAAAGTAACTGCCTTCCCAATAACCTTGGCTAGAAAACTAGAGCAGCCTGATGCATCTAAAGAAGGTTTCTTCAATAAGGGCATTACCACATTGCATTTAAGATCTGTCAGAAGTCACTCCTCTTGCAAAGAAGAATTTACAACCAGATTTAACCATGAAAACAAATCATCTGGAAGTGATTTTATCAAAAAGAAAGACATGGATCATACAAACATCCTGTGGGCCTACAACCTGAGAAAAAAGATTTCAAGTCTGCCAAGCTTAAGGAAGAAAACTCTTCCAAACCTTGTTCCCACTTCAGCAACTCTCCTCCCATTCCTTCCTACTAACCCCCAAACCTTTTCTATCCACAGCTCTATTTTCCACTTGCTTACAACACTCCCTGATTTTACGCACCCAATA
Source organism: Rhinatrema bivittatum (assembly GCF_901001135.1). Classification (NCBI taxonomy): domain Eukaryota; kingdom Metazoa; phylum Chordata; class Amphibia; order Gymnophiona; family Rhinatrematidae; genus Rhinatrema; species Rhinatrema bivittatum. The sequence goes on from NC_042621.1 coordinate 202,856,576, forward strand.
ATTAGTAAACCTATTCCCATCTAGTGTCTCAGGGATGCCAATGACAGATTTACTATGTTTCCCTAAAATGTTCTGAACTGTTTAAATAGCTTTCTAGATCTATTTTCTGCTCTCTAAATTTGTACTTTTTTTTTCACCTATGTAGTACTAAAACAATACAGATTTATTTATTTAAAAATCTTGTAGCTCGCTACCTCCTATAAAATAGTTTGGTACATATAACACTTTAATATGCATAATAAAACATTTAAAAGTATATATGTCATACAATAAAGATCTAATAAAATAAAAACACACTTAAACAGCATCAAAAACCACATCTCACCTAGGCATACGTTTTTGAAAAAGAAAGGATTTTAGTCCTTTTCTAAATTTTATCAGATCTTGCTCTAATCTCAATACTTTAGGGACTGAATTCCAACATGCTGGAGCTGCATGTTACTGCCTACTTTTGTATAAAAAGTGATCTGCACTCCAGATTTGATGGAATCTTCAATTGACCTGCCCCTTCAGATCGTAATGCATGTCCAGGTTCATATCTCTGTAATTTATTTACTGAGCAAAAATTCACTGAATCTAGCAATTTGTGTGTGAGGACCAGCTGTTTAAAATGTGAATGACTCTTTATTGGAAGCCAATGCAATTCCTTTAAAACCGAGTTTATATGGTCGCAGAAACCCCTACCGCTGATAAATCTAGCGGCGACATGTTGCACAAGTTGAAGTGCCTGAATTAGTTTATCTGGTAGGCCTTCCCAAATGCTGTTACAATAATCTAGTCGCCCTATAACTAGCATCTGAACAACTGTGCAAAACAGTTGTAAGGGTAAAAGTAATTTCAGTGGTTTTACTAACTTTGCCACCTGTCTAACATGGGACTGTAAAGTAAGCAAAGTTGCTTACCTATAACAGGTGTTCTCCGAGGACAGCAGGAGCATGTGTAGCTGTAGTTATCACCCTGCCCCCTAGGCAGAGTCCCTCAATCCATGATATAGCTCATACATGAAAAAAACAACTCCCAGGGGAAGTAGGTGCGTTTCGTGAGGACTAATATCCTACTGTCCTCAGAGAACACCTGTTTCAGGTAAGCAACCCTGCTTTTCTGAGGACAAGCAGGATGGTAATCCTCACACATAGGTGATTCCCAAGCTGTAGGCTGCCCGGGCAGGGCAAAGTGGGAAATCGCGCAGTGCTGAAAGCACCTCCTCTCTCACTTTTGCCTGTGAGACAGCTGACCCACAAAAGGGTCTAGGCGGGAAAAAAGTTGGATTCTACAAAGAGAAAACCATAGAAAAGGCAGGGGCATGATGTGAATGCCAGCAAAAAACATACTCCACATCACGGAAAACATTACAAGCATTACAAACATTACTGACAACAGTAGGTCTAGATCCTCCTGAATACAGGAAAAAGTCTAGAGAAGTAAACAAGAGAAGAACTCTTGAATGAAGACTGCATAGTTTCTTTTGGTGTTACAAGACAACCAAAAACCAACTGGGGCCCAAGAGCTCTCCAGAAAGAAACTATGGTCCACTGGCATCTGAAGGACAGAATGTATCTGCAGAAGTGTGCCCCATGTTTGGCTGATAGGCACAATGGGAGGAAAAACTCAAGCAATGCTTGGAAGAATAATCAGCAACAGCGGCAGGGTCTGTGACAGGCTCTTCGAGCCAAAGCACCAGATATAGCTGACCATGCAGGACAACATTAAGAGTTTCAGGCATCTACCACCCTTGCACCAGTCCCTAAGAGTGTGCCATAAACACAGACTCCCATTCACTGACTTCTCACATCCCCAGGGGCAGATGCTGGGGAACAATGGGAGGCAAACCACAGGAAGTGGAGTAGTAACCTAGTAGGTAGAGCAGTGGGCTGCAAACTAGGGAGGCCAGGGTTCAAATACAACTGCTGCTCTTTGTGACCTTGGGCAAGTCACTTCTCCCTCCCTTGCTTCAGGAACAGATTGTAGACCTTCTGGGGAAAGGGATATACTACAGTAGCTGAATGTAATTTACTTTGAAATGACTGAAAAGCAGAATAGTGTCAAATAAATAAAATAGGGTTCCCAAGAGTGTGACAGGGTTACCAGAATGAGTATCAGTGATATCTGCTACTCCTTTGGGACCCATAACTCCTGCCACCCTTCCCCAGTATTACAAATCACCAATAGAGCTAGGTTCCAAAGGAGATACCTCTCTCAACTCTTTTGGTGATTATACCTTTGCTGCACCATCCTTCTCCTCAGGGAGATTGCCTTGAACCCCACCTGCCCATCCTGTCCCTATCATGGTTGCTGCCAAGTACCGACTCCCAACTTGCACTACCACAACGGGCAGAGAGGGGTTGGTGGTGTGCAGCCAGAGATTTGTTTTGCACCTCGTCTTCAGTGTCCAACTACATGGGACACGCATACGTGCACACCGTCAACCCACTACAGCCAGAGCCCATAGCTCCAGATCTACAGAGAGATTTCTGATCACCCACAGTCTCTTGCATTGGTTGCCGGTGCACCGCATGCTACAGCCTGCTACAGTGGTAGCTGCTACAGCCTGCAGCAGCTACCCCTCTCTTTGCAAGTCTTGGGCTGGCCTAGCCATCGCTTCGAGTCCACTCCTGTCTTCTTAAATTACAGCCATCTCCAAGTCTTGCGTGGGCGATGCCATTGTTGCAGCCTTCAAAATTTAAAGTTCCTATCAGATGCATGCTGGTCTTGGCAAATCAAAGGTATGTATCTGCCTCCTTGTGCTGCATATTGACTACCTGACTCCCTCCTCTGGTTTCCCAGTTCTTGCAGGTCTCGTGTAAAGTATGTGTGCATGAGAGAGACAGAGGAAGTGTATGCGAGAGAAACAGAGGAGGCATGTGGGGGTGTGTGTGTGTAGGTGAGTGAGAAACAGAGGAAGCATGTGTGAGAGATACTGAGGAAGAGTGTGTGTGTGTGTGTGTGTATGAGAATGACAGAGACGGAGGAAATGTGTATCTGTCTCACACACACACACACACACACACGAGCTCTCTCTGTCTCTCACCAAGCTTGTATGTGTGTATGAGACAGAGGGAGCATATTTCGTGTGTGTGAGTGTGTTCGTTCCCCCCCTGTCCACGACAATCTCAGGGTGACAGCTATGGAGAAAGAGGGATTTTTAAAATCCTTATTAGTTTTAATTATTGGTGTGATTTGAGGTCTGCTGTTTTGAAATATTTTATTGATGTTTAGGAAATTTTTTAAAATTTGTACAGGAGCTTCTTTATTGGATATTATTCACCAGTTGTTTTGATATGTATATTTTTTAAATATGGTTTTACTATTCTGATTGATTTATATTTCTTGATTGTATTGTTTTGAAGAAAAGTGATGTTCTGCTTTTCCGTTGTTGACTGCATACAGAAATCTGGCTTCTTGTAGTTTCCAGTTCAGTTTTTGTCTGCATGTGTGTGTTAGTGTGTAAGAGAAAGAGACATGGAGGAAGCATGTGTGTATTAGTGTCTAAAAAAGACAGAGGAAGTGTGTGTGTGTGTGTGTGTGTGTGTGTGTGAGATGAGAAACACACAGGAAGTGTGTGTCTCTCTCACATATACATACATGCTCCCTCTGTTTCTTATCAAGTGTCTAAGTGTGTGTGTGTGTGTTATAGGTTCTTTCGGGTTCTGCTAGTATTTGTATTTGCCCTGTGGCCTGTATTAATAAACTGACTAAGAAAATAACACTCACTATGTCTTGTGAAACGACAAGCTATATTTCCTCTATAATATATGTACAGAATAGGTACTTTTGAGAACACCTGAGACAAATAAAGCAAAATATATACAATATATCAGCACAATAAGAAAAACTAATTACCCCAACTAATAGGGTATAATTATATATAAAAGCCTAGCGGAAGCTGTCACCTTTTCTGAAAGGGTGTCTCCTTGCCCCCAGATGGGTGAATCAGCCAAGCGAGTTCTCATTTTTGATACCCGTCAACACTAGAGACCCCTAACCTCGGTCCTCTGCATGGAATATGCCTGGGCTATGATGGATTGGGGTTTTATACTTTTTGGGATAGGACATGCGCAGTCTGGACTTTGTAGACCTTCTTGATATACTGCCAACTGCTGATAAGAAAAACTTACTTCAGAAGTATCAGGACCACTCAGAAAGGTGAAATTCTTATGTTTGTGCATATTCTCTATTTCTCATGTGTTACCATGTGACTACAATCTAAAATGTTCAACTTCCATAATCTATATTCAACATAATATCAAAAATATCTGCATTAGTATAAATGAAGCAAGCATATAGTAAATCAGGTAGAAAAACAACCATGAAATCACAATAAAAGTACCTGTGAGAACTGTATGCAATAATATATACAAAATTTTACTGAAACTAGGCTGGGCTCATGCCAGGTGCTTTCAGCCTCAGCTCTTTGCAGAGACTACTGATACAACCGGCCAAGATCAAGGTTTCACTCCCAATAAGCTGGCTGGCTTTAAGTAAGTAGCAATCTTATGCTGTTAAGTCAGGTTTCCATTTTGTGTTCAGTCATGCTCATGACCTTGGAGCTTTGCAGACAAGTTAGAAGAAGGGAGTATTACTATGTGAAGGGGGAGAAGGTGGGCAATTTGACAGAAGGGTGGCCATGGGGGAATCTGTGAAGGGGGATAAGGGAGGGTGACTACTTGTGTGCATGCTGACCTTGTAATCATGAAGCAAACTGTTTCTTAGTGAACAAAACTATATGCAATCATATCTATATGATAGTATTTTTCTCTAAAAAAAAAAAAAAAGACAAAAATTTTTACAGTAATACAGTTTGAGAGAGAGGGAGCATATTGTGTATGTGCATGCTTGCCCCCAGTTTATGCCAATCTTAGGATGACAGATATGGAGAGTAGGAGATTTTTTAAATTCTTATTAATTTTAATTATTGGATGTTATTTGTGTCTGCTGTTATGAAATATTTTATCAATATTTCAGGAAATTTTAACATTATATATGGGGGGAGGGTGCCAAAAGAAGTATCCGCCTCGGGTACCAAATACTTAAGGTACGTCACTGGCCAAACCCTTTTTACAACTCCATTGGCTACCAATTGTTGATCGATGTAAATTTAAGAACTTGAATCTGGCTTTTAAGATCCTTAATGGTTTTGGCTCCCCTCCATTGAAGTATTCTCTGGAATAGTACAAAGCTAAAAGAAATCTGCAATCTGTGGGGAAACTTCGTCTTCAGCTTCCTCCAGTGAAATGATTTTACCATTCTCGTTGGGGTAACAGATCATGTTCAACTGAAATTCCAAGCTTATAAAATAGTCTTCCATTAGAATTTAAGAAGCAAATCTAGCATAATTCCATAAAAGTTGAAAACATGGTTTATCTCTGTTAATTATATCTCTCTTTTTAAAGGATTTTGTGTCTGGAGTTCATGCCAATTGCAGAGTATCCTACTAATGATTAATAATCATTTTTGGATTGCTGCAGATGAGGATGTGTGGGGATTCATAGTTTCTAACTTTTCTATTATTTAAGTCACTTTTTTTTTAATTTTTAATTTATCAATTTAACAATTTCACAATCAAGTAAACCTTGAAATAACAGAAATTCACATGGCATAGGACATTTAAACATCTCAGTTTCCATATATATGTTACAAAAAGAAAAATTCATAACCCATGTTTCAAAGTCCTCAAATGGGAGTATCCAGTAATATAGGAAGGCTTTCAATTCCACATATTCAAGTAATCAACATTCCAAGAAATTAAGGCTATCCCAACTGTTTGGTGTTACCAATTTTTCTATATCAGGGAATATCATAACTACTAAGGTATCACAACCACTTGCCCTTCACCAGTAGTTCTATCTATAATAAATTTAGTAAGTTGAGATGGTTGAAAAAAAGCAATATTTTACATTCTGATATGTAATAAAACATTTACATGGGAACCTCAATGTAAAAGAGGCTCCCAATTGCAATATTTTTGGTCTCATAATTAAGAATTGTTTTCTTCTCTTTTGAGTATCCTTAGTAACATCAGGAAATATATGAACATTAATTGACAGAATTTTTCTTTGTGATTTCTAAAGTGCAATTTTCACACCCAATCCTTATCAGTATTCAATAAGAAAGAGATAATCATAGTAGCAGATTGTGCTGATATAGAGTCCGAGGACTCTAATATCTCAGAAATATTCAGTGGATTTAATACATGAAAATCCTGACCTTCTATTGGACTTATCTTCCATGAAGGAACATAATAAATTTGCGTTAATGGTGGAAGTGCTTGTTGGGGAATTTAAAAAACTTCCATGGCATATTTATTCCACATCTCTTTTGCTGAAGTTAATAGAAGTTTCGGGAAATTTACCAATCTCAAATTCTTCCCGCGTACCTGATTTTCAATTTTTCTCATTAAATACTGATTTTCCTTTATCATTGTTATATTTTGCCCACTCAATCTTGATATATCTTGTCTGGTAGACTCTAATTCCCGGTCCCTCCTTTTTTCTTAATCTAACATCTTCTTAACTTTGGTTTCCATATCCACCACTTTTGCTTTTAAAGGCATTAACCAAAATGTAAGATTACTATTAATAACTACCAAAGTCTCCCAAATTGCTTCTAATGAAAAATCCGGTGGCCTTACCAGTGGTAGTGCTCCCAACTCATACTGTAATAAACCTGACTCAATATTGCTGACAGTAGCATGTGACTGGGACAGTCCTTCTATTATGATTTCTTCGGAGATGCCACACAAGTGGCATCCATTGCGGCCAGCTTCAAGGATGTTCCTGGGTCCCCTCCTACATCTCTAATCTCACCAGGAGGCCTCTGTATCGCTCCATGGTGAGACCGCACCTTGAATACTGTGTACAATTCTGGTCGCCGCATCTCAAAAAAGATATAATTGCGATGGAGAAGGTACAGAGAAGGGCTACCAAAATGATAAGGGGAATGGAACAACTCCCCTATGAGGAAAGACTAAAGAGGTTAGGACTTTTCAGCTTGGAGAAGAGACGACTGAGGGGGGATATGATAGAGGTGTTTAAAATCATGAGAGGTCTAGAACGGGTAGATGTGAATCGGTAATTTACTCTTTCGGATAGTAGAAAGACTAGGGGACACTCCATGAAGTTAGCATGGGGCACATTTAAAACTAATCGGAGAAAGTTCTTTTTTACTCAACGCACAATTAAACTCTGGAATTTGTTGCCAGAGAATGTGGTTTGTGCAGTTAGTATAGCTGTGTTTAAAAAAGGATTGGATAAGTTCTTGGAGGAGAAGTCCATTACCTGCTATTAAGTTCACTTAGAGAATAGCCACTGCCATTAGCAATGGTTACATGGAATAGACTTAGTTTTTGGGTACTTGCCAGGTTCTTATGGCCTGGATTGACCACTGTTGGAAACAGGATGCTGGGCTTGATGGACCCTTGGACTGACCCAGTATGGCATTTTCTTATGTTCTTATGTTCTTATGAGGCAGCGGGGAGACCAACAAAGAAGCAATTCTCATATCTTCTGAGGTGTTCTCTGATCCGGGGACAATGAGATCACTGAGTCAAGAAGAGAGATTGATGTCTTACCTTCCTGACTCTCTTCTAGCGACACTCACCCGGATTTATAATTCCACGCCTGATGTGGGCATCCATCGGCCCCCAACACCTGGCCTACTGAAGTGCCTTCCATACTCAGTCTCTCACGGGCCTGACATTTTCGGCCCGAGTGAGGCATTATTACAAGGAAACTAAACCGAAAGAGGAATAACAAGAGCACTCAGTTCAGTTGGTTCAAACCTTCTTGGATTCCCTCCACCAGGGAGACTTTAGTTGGATCAGGAGAGACAGTCAAAGTTACCCGAAAAAGTTCACAGCTAGGATTTCCAGACTGAAACAGAGCCGTGTGCCACTTTGGCGCGTGCGGCTTCGGCGACACACCAGCGGTGACTGCACGCCGCTGAGGGGCCGATTTTGAGGCCCCCCCGACGTCCCACGCTGATGACAGGGCACGGGGAAATCCAGCTGAGTCCCCATCAGAGCCGAAATGCTCTCCCCGCTCCCAAAATGGCCGCCGGAACAGGTCTCACCTCTCTCTCCTTCTCCTCCCCGGTATCAGAGGAATGCAACTGAAGGGCTGATTTTGAGGCCCCCCCCCCCCCCCCCCGATGTCCCATGGCGATGATGTCAGGGCACAGGGGTTTCCGGCTGAGTCCCCATTGGAGCCGAAATGCTCTCCCTGCTCCCGGAATGGCCACTGGAACAGGTCTCACCTTCTCCTCCCCGGTCTCCTATTTAAGTCACTTAGGGCCTCATTTTCTAATCGGATAGCACGCGATAAGGGATGTTTTGCACGCAAAATGTCCCTTATCGCGTGCGATACCAAAATGGGGGCGGAGTCGGCCCTGGGAGAGGAGGATTCAGGGCGTCATCGGGGCCGACTCCGCGAAGATGCTGCGGACGACGAAAAGGTAAGGCCCTTTTCGTGTCCGAGTTCACGCCCAATAGCTACACCTTCTATGGAGGCGCTATTGGGTGCGAAACTGGCATCGATCGCACCGCGACGGTGCGATCACTGCCGGCTAGCGCAGGCCCGCCCCCCATTTCGGCCCCCCGCCCCTCATTCCCTAAAGTATCGCAGGCCTGCGATACGTTAGAAAATGAGGCCCTTAATGTTGTGATATTCTTTATATTTTTTGTTTGCCCTTTTTATCACTTTGGGCAATTGTTTAAATCTGTAAAGCAATTCATAAATACTGCTAAATAAAATAGACATGCCACCTTCCTTCTGGTGCTGGAAGAATTATTATACAATCTCATGCAGAAAAGTTTCTAGAGACACTGGGGAAGAAAAGATTTCTGGAAATCTGGGAAGTGTACATTTTTTCACAATCACTTACAGCTTGTCATGAAGTACTCAATTTTCCATAAATATGGAGCTTTATTTCTAGATATGTTTTATTCACAGAAACACTGAGGTGAATTTTCAAAAGAAGCGCATATAAAAAATAACACGTGCGCATGTAAAATAATATATACTTGCGTGCATGCTATTTTAAAAACTGCAACATACATGCATATATCTGGGTCAGCGAGTAATAAAAGGGATGGGCCAGGGGTGTTCTGGGGAGGGGCCAACAGTTATGCACATAAATTGCTATTTTACAACCTGCCAGAGTGTAGTGTGTCTTTTACTTGCATATGTTTACTCTTTCTCAATAACTGGTTCAGTGACTGGAAACATCTTAAAAGTGAAAAAATGACTGGGTGGGGGGGACTTCAGGCTGAAGAACCAGAAGGATCTTCATAAGCTGCAGATAGACTGGGTGAACTGGTAGACTAATTGGTAAACCTGGTTATTTTACTGCCACAAGCATTTTAAAAAATTCACTGATACACATGTAAAAGCTGACTTACTAGAGGGGGGGTGGGTTTAAATGTGTCTAAATAACAGTAAAATATATTTGTATATCCCTTTAAAATTCAAAGCACAAATATGTGGGTACATCATTTGCGTACACTTATCTACCTAAATTCCGATTTATCTGGCTAAGCAGCGCCTTTGCCACTACTTACATGGTCAAATTTGTACATATCTGTATAAACAGTGTTTTTGTTTTAGACTTATCTGGCTATCTTACATATCCGCATAAGCCTGAAAAGTGATAATTAGATGGTCAAGTAGTGCTTTTCAGACTTATACAGCTAAGTGCCGCTACTTAGCCACATCAATTGGAACTTATCTGGATAAACTGCTGCTACTTTTAAAGATAACTCCAAACTTGTGCTGATTGTGTTTTCTACATATGCAAGCATGTGTGCATGCATATGTACTCGTATTTTATAACCTGCACATATCATTTGCGCACAGGTTACAAAATACAAAGGTAAATTTGTGTGTGCCTGGACATGATATGCCTATTATGTAACTTTATGGGCATCAGAAATGTGCATCAGGTAGTTGTTTATACTTCTCTTTATTCTTAAAGGTTTTATACATAAAATGATTAGCTGGATAAGTCAGAGGAGAGGGTAGATGTTCCAAGACAGAGTTGGCTATCTGGCTAAGTTAACTGGATAAATGCCAATATCTTCCAACAGACAAGAATGAAACCGAGGAGCAACAGGTTCAATAGCATTGTGACAGGGATGTCACAATACAGGACCCAGGAGCACCAGGAGTACCAAGTAGCTGTAGCAAAATCAGAGCAAAGTAAAATAAAGAAGGGGAAACTACAACTCACATCAGCTCTAGGGGCTGGGAAGTTGAAGGAAGCTCTGAGGAGAGGACCTTAGGGAGATATGCAGAACAGGGTGTCTCCCACCTCAGCATAGGTTGGGCAATAAAAAATGGAAAGGAAGTGTAATTTTCTTCAGTAGAACAGCCACAGAAAGGAAGCAGGAGAGGAGCATGGCCACAAGCTAAAGCAGACTACTTTCCAGAAGCTAGGCTACATGGAGTTATCCCCATGGGTGAATGATATGGGAAGAAGATCACTGAATCCTGATTGTGGGGTTGGGACAATGCAGAGCTGCTAAAGAAAGAGACAGAATCTTGGCAATTAAAGCAGCAGATACTATTTGAAACTGTTTGACTCTGCCACATGGGAGGTGAGGTGGATCCATCCAAGTAGGATGGGGACATTGCAGGAATATTGTTTTTGTTTCCCTTCTGAACAGTTGCAGACGGTGATGAGGATTTTAAAAAGCTAGTGAGGACCCTGAATTGTGATACAAGACTAGGAGCCAATGCTGCACCAAGGTACTTTCAGCATTATGGAAGTCAGAGTATATGCTCCAGAGACATTGGCATTAGAGGTTGAGGCCTGAGTGCTCAATGACACTATGGACTGAAGCCATGCCAGTCCATTAAGAATCATAGTGAGGCATAATTGCCCTCATCTCAAAAGAGCCATGGAGGAACATAAGAAAATGCCATACTGGGTCACACCAAGGGTCTATCAAGCCAAGCATCCTGTTTCCAACAGTGGCCAATCCAGGCCATAAGAACCTGGCAAGTACCCAAAAAACTAAGTCTATTCCATGTTACCATTGCTAATGGCAGTGGCTATTCTCTAAGGGGCGGATTTTAAGAGCCCTGCTCGACGGTGCGCCTATTTTACATAGGCCTACCGGCGCGCGCAGAGCCCCGGGACTCGCGTAAGTCCCGGGGTTTTCCGAGGGGGGCGTGTCGGGGGGCAGGCCCGATCCGCGTGGCGTTTTCGGGGCGGGACGTAGCGTTTCGGGGGCGTGGTTACAGCCCGGGGCGGTCCGGGGGCGTGGCCGCGCCCTCCGGACCCGCCTCCAGGAGGCGTAAATCCCCCGACAAAGGTAAGGGGGGGGTTTAGACAGGGCCGGGGGGGTGGGTTAGGTAGGGGAAGGGAGGGGAAGGTGAGGGGAGGGCAAAAGAAAGTTCCCTCCGAGGCCGCTCCGATTTCGGAGCGGCCTCGGAGGGAACGGAGGTAGACTGCGCGGCTCAGCGCGCGCCGGCTATACTGAATCGGTAGCCTTGCGCGCGCCAATCCAGGATTTTAGCGGCTACGCGCGTATCTACTAAAATCCAGCGTACTTTTGTTGGCGCCTGATGCGCCAACAAAAGTACGCCAAATTGCGCTGTTTGAAAATCTACCCGTAAGTGAACTTAATAGCAGGTAATGGACTTCTCCTCCAAGAACTTATCCAATCCTTTTTTAAACACAGCTATACTAACTGCATTAACCACATCCTCTGGCAACAAATTCTAGAGTTTTAATTGTGCGTTGAGTAAAAAAGAACTTTCTCCGATTAGTTTTAAATGTGCCCCATGTTAACTTCATGGAGTGCCCCCTAGTCTTTCTACTATCCGAAAGAGTAAATAACCGATTCACATCTACCCGTTCTAGACCTCTCATAATTTTAAACATCTCTATCATATCCCCCCTCAGCCGTCTCTTCTCCAAACTGAAAAGTCCTAACCTCTTTAGTCTTTCCTCATAGGGGAGCTGTTCCATTCCCCTTATCATTTTTATAGCCCTTCTCTGTACCTTCCCCATTGCAATTAAATCTTTTTTGAGATGCGGCGACCAGAATTGTACACAGTATTCAAGGTGTGGTCTCACCATGGAGCTATACAGAGGCATTATGACATTTTCCGTTTTATTCACCATTCCCTTTCTAATAATTCCCAACATTCTGTTTGCTTTTTTGACTGCCACAGCACACTGAACCGACGATTTCAATGTGTTATCCACTATGACACCTAGATCTCTTTCTTGGGTTGTAGAACCTAATATGGAACCCAACATTGTGTAATTATAGCATGGGTTATTTTTCCCTATATGCATCACCTTGCACTTATCCACATTAAATTTCATCTGCCATTTGGATGCCCAATTTTCCAGTCTCACAAGGTCTTCCTGCAATTTATCACAATCTGCTTGTGATTTAACTACTCTGAACAATTTTGTGTCATCTGCAAATTTGATTATCTCACTCGTCGTATTTCTTTCCAGATCATTTATAAATATATTGAAAAGTAAGGGTCCCAATACAGATCCCTGAGGCACTCCACTGCCCATGCCCTTCCACTGAGAAAATTGTCCATTTAATCCTACTCTCTGTTTCCTGTCTTTTAGCCAGTTTGCAATCCACGAAAGTACATCGCCACCTATCCCATGACTTTTTACTTTTCCTAGAAGCCTCTCATGAGGAACTTTGTCAAATGCCTTCTGAAAATCCAAGTATACTACATCTACCAGTTCACCTTTATCCACATGTTTATTAACTCCTTCAAAAAAGTGAAGCAGATTTGTGAGGCAAGACTTGCCCTGAGTAAAGCCATGCTGACTTTGTTCCATTAAACCATGTCTTTCTATATGTTCTGTGATTTTGATGTTTAGAACACTTTCCACTATTTTTCCTGGCACTGAAGTCAGGCTAACCGGTCTGTAGTTTCCCGGATCGCCCCTGGAGCCCTTTTTAAATATTGGGGTTACATTTGCTATCCTCCAGTCTTCAGGTACAATGGATGATTTTAATGATAGGTTACACATTTTTACTAATAAGTCTGAAATTTCATTTTTTAGTTCCTTCAGAACTCTGGGGTGTATACCATCCGGTCCATGTGATTTACTACTCTTCAGTTTGTCAATCAGGCCAACCACATCTTCTAGGTTCACCGTGATTTGATTCAGTCCATCTGAATCATTACCCATGAAAACCTTCTCCATTATGGGTACCTCCCCAACATCCTCTTCAGTAAACACCGAAGCAAAGAAATCATTTAATCTTTCCGCGATGGCCTTATCTTCTCTAAGTGCCCCTTTAACCCCTCGATCATCTAACAGTCCAACTGACTCCCTCACAGGCTTTATGCTTCAGATATATTTAAAAAAGTTTTTACTGTGAGTTTTTGCCTCTACAGCCAACTTCTTTTCAAATTCTCTCTTAGCCTGCCTTATCAATGTCTTACATTTAACTTGCCAATGCTTATGCATTATCCTATTTTCTTCTGTTGCATCCTTCTTCCAGTTTTTGAATGAAGATCTTTTGGCTAAAATAGCTTCTTTCACCTCCCCTTTTAACCATGCCGGTAATCGTTTTGCCTTCTTTCCACCTTTTTTCATGTGTGGAACACATCTAGACTGTGCTTCTAGGATGGTATTTTTTAATAATGACCACGCCTCTTGGACATTTTTTTACTTTTGTAGCTGCTCCTTTCAGTGTTTTTCTAACAATTTTTCTCATTTTATCAAAGTTTAGCACAAGAGCCGTGGATTTGCTTACTGTCCCCCTTCCAGTCATTAATTAAAATTTGATCATATTATGATCACTATTGCCAAGCGGCCCCACCACCGTTACCTCTCTCACCAAATCCTGTCCTCCACTGAGAATTAGATCTAAAATTGCTCCCTCTCTTTTCGTTTCCTGGATCAATTGCTCCATAAAAATGTCATTTATTCCATCCAGGAACATATCTCTAGCATTTACCTATGATGCATTTACCCAGTCAATATTGGGGTAATTGAAGTCTCCCATTATTACCACACTACCAATTTGGTTAGCTTCCCTAATTTCTCTTAGCATTTCACTGTTAGTCTCACCATCTTGACCAGGTGGACGGTAGTATACTCCTATCACTATAGTCTTCTCCAACACACAAGGGATTTCTACCCATAAAGATTCAATTGTGCATTTAGTTCAGTGATGGCTAACCTATGACGCGTGTTAGAGGTGACACGCCGAGACGTTTTTGCTGACACGAGCAGAGTTTCGTGGACTATCGGGAAATTATTATTATTATTTTTTTTTTTTTTTTTATCGGCTGCGCCGAGCCAATAACCCAAAAACACAGCCCGACCCTTTAAAATTAGTTTTTTAGTATCCCCCCCACCCTCCGGACCCCTCCACCCACCCCCCCAATGTCCCCGGGCGCAGGGAGGCTCATGCGGTGCAGCGACAGGCAGATGGGCAGGGCAGGGCAGTGGTGAGGCTCACGTCACCACGGCCCGAAAAAAAAGATCGCGTTTAAAAGCGCTAATGCTCCTCCTCCTTCCTGCCTATGCGGCCCCAGAAGTAAACATTGCCTGAGCCGTGTGGGCAGGAAGGAGGAGGAGCATCAGCGCGTGCAGAAGAGGAGCAGCGCTTACGGGCCGCTGCGGCCCGAGAAGATCAGGGCCACTGCAGAGCCCATCCTGCGGCAATCCGCGAAGAGGAGGCCCAGAGGTGAGAGAGTGGCTGAGGGTCTGTAGAGGGTGTGTGTGTGTGTGTGCGAGTATGAGATGAGTTGAGAGATTGTGTGTGAGAGTGAAGACCTGAATGTTTGCAGAGACAGCATGTGAGAGCCTCTGTGTGTGTGTGAGAGAGACTGCATGTGACAGTGAGAGCCTGTGCTTGAGCAAGACAGCATGTGGGAGTGAGAGAGAGCCTGTGTGTGTGTGTCAGACAGCATGTGCCAGTGAGATCCCGTGTGTATGAATGATTGTATGAGAGACAGCATGTGACAGTGAGAGCCTGTGTGTATGAATGATTGTATGAGAGAGAGCATGTAACAGTGAGAGCCTGTGTGTGTGTGAGAGAGAGAAATGCATGTGAGGATGAGAAACTGACTGTGTGTTTGAGGGAAGAAGATGGAGAGAAAAGAAACAGAAAAAAAAGACAATATAAAAGGAACTGGCAAAAAAAATAAGAAAGGGAAGGTGGGAAAAAAAAAAGCCTGTGACCAACCAATTAGAAAACTAAGATCAGACAGCAAAGGTAAAAAAAAACAAAACATTTCTTTTTAGTGATTGGCACATGTAATCTTTGGGAATGTGCAAGAATAGCACTTTCTCTATGCGGATCTCACAATGTACGAGATCAGCATGGAGAAAGTGGAAGCCCACAGGGCCTGCACAGAAGAGGCAGCAGAATGGGCTTCAGTGTCAGTAGCAGCAATTGGCACCTCCCCAATAGTCATGTGGCAGCAGTGACAGTGGCAGCAGAGGAATGAGAGAGGTTCCGAGGTTGCTGGCAAAAGAGAGGGAGGTCTGCCTTTAATGTGTGCATGTGTATGAATGGGACTCTGCCTGGGGGGGTGTGTGTGTGAGAATGACTGGGAGCTTGCCTGGGTGTGTGTGTGTATGTGAGGGAGCCAGTGAGTGTGAGAGCATGAGTGTGTATGAGAAAATCCAAGGGAGTAAGAGTTTGTGTGTGTGTGTGGGGGGTGTGTGGAGGGGGAGAAAGTGTCTTAGAGCCTGAGAGTGTGTCAAGTGTCAGTGAGAGCGAGAGGTTATGGCGGATATAAGAGCATGAATGTGTATGTATGTGACAGTGTATGTGTGAGAGAGAATGGACTTGTGAGTATGTGTGAGAGAGAGAGGATAACCTCTTAATCCTCGACAATATCAGGGTGACTGGAAATCAAGAGCTCCCACAGAAGGGGACAGCAGGAGCTTTTTAAAATCCTTATTAGTTTTAATTGAAGATTTAGCCAATGAAATTCAGCAACAAAAAAGTCACTAAGCACGTAAGGTGAAGAATTATTTGTTTTTGCTTTATTAATAAATACAGTACATATATTAAAATTATAACTTTGTTATTAATTAGAGCTACAAATATCACAAAATTATGGATTTTTCTAGAAGTGCACACCACCCGAGTTATGCTCGGTTTTTTTATGAATGTTGACACACTGAGCTCAAAAGGTTGGCCATCACTGATTTTGTCTCATGCAGGATGTTTATCCTGTTGGACTCTATGCCATCCCGGACATAAAGCGCCACACTGCCTCCCGGGTGCTCCTCTCTGTCATTGCGATATAATTTGTACCCCAGTATAGCACTGTCTCATTGGTTGTCCTCCTTCCAACCATGTCTCTGAGATGCCAATTAAGTCTATGTCATCATTCACTGCTATACATTCTAATTCTCCCATCTTACTTCTTAGACTTCTGGCATTAGCATACAAACATTTCAAAGTTTGTTTTTTGTTTGTATTTTCATTCTGCTTTTTAATTGATAGGGATAAGTTAGAACTTTTTAGCTCAGCTGAGTTTTTACTTACAGGTACTTGGACTACTTTTCTTATAATTGGAACCTCACTGTCGGGATGCCCTAATTCTAATGCATCATTAGTATCCTTTGAAGATACCTCTCTCCGAACCATGCGCTGCTGAGCGACTGTCGGCTTTCCCCTTTGTTCTAGTTTAAAAGCTGCTCTATCTCCTTTTTAAAAGTTAGCGCCAGCAGTCTGGTTCCACCATGGTTAAGGTGGAGCCCATCCCTTCGGAAGAGACTCCCCCTTCTCCAAAAGGTTCCCCAGTTCCTAACAAAACTGAATCCCTCTTCTTTGCACCATCGTCTCATCCACGCATTGAGACTCCGGAGCTCTGCCTGCCTCTGGTGACCTGTGCGTGGAACAGGGAGCATTTCAGAGAATGCTACCCTGGAGGTTCTGGATTTAAGCTTTCTACCTAAGAGTCTAAATTTGGTTTCCAGAACCTCCCTCCCACATTTTCCTATGTCGTTTGTGCCCACATGTACCACTGTCTAAAATCTTATCTAGGTGACGCATGAGGTCCTCCACCGTCGCACATATTACCAGGTGATCCTCACGCCCACCAGCCACCCAGCTGTCTACATTCCTAATAATCGAAGGCATATTACCAGGTGATCTTCACGCCCACCAGCCACCCAGCTGTCTACATTCCTAATAATCGAATCACCAACTATGACGGCCGACCTAACCCTTCCCTCCTGGGCAGTAGGCCTAGGGGAGATATCCTCGGTGCGAAAGGACAATGCATCACCTGTAGAGCAGGTCCTTGCTACAGGATCCTTTCCTGCCGCATCAGGTTGATACTCTCCAGTCATGAGACCTTCTTTCTCCAAGGCAGCACCAGGGCTGCCAGTCTGAAGTTGGGAGTTGGCTACTATGTCCCTGAAGGTCTCATGTATATACCTCTCTGTCTGCCTCAGCTCCTCCAGGTCTGTCACTCTAGCCTCCAGAGATCGGACTCAGAGAGCCAGGAGCTCTTTGCATCTCATGCACATGTACAATTTCTCACCGGTGGGTAAAAAATCATATATGTGACACTCGATGCAAAAGACTGGGAAGCTCCCTTCTTGCTGCTGGACTGCTGCCTTCATCTCAAATTTGTTCAGTTCCTACTTAAGTTTTAGGTTGCTATGGGAGTAGGACTGTGTCTAATTAATGTCCTTTAGTTTTATTAGTGAATTCACTATATGTCTGGTAGTGGCCTACACGGGAATGATCAAACTCTCAATAAGGTGTTGTGTTTTTTTAGTTTTTTTTTTAAAAGTGGCACCTGCCTATAAATTAAAGGATGAGCTAGGGGTGGGAAATACAAACAGTCTAACTTCAGTTAGTCAGCCAGAGTGACTCACTGCTTTCTTGATTAACAAATGTTGGTACCTAATCAAACCAAATCACACTACCTCAATACTTTTCCAAGGTGAGTAACTGAACTGAACTTTTCAACCTTTTTACTTAGGTATACACTGCTCTTAGCTTATTTCTAGCTTCTGGCTACCTTTTTTTTTTTTTTTTTTAGTATACAAACACTCTAACTTCTGCTTACTGGCTGCCTTACAGACTTTTAAAAATAAACACACTAACTACTGCTTACTAGCGGCTTTTCTGACTGACTATTAAAAAATACAAACAGTCTAAGACATGTCATACTGAGTCAGACCAAAGGTCCATCAAGCCCAGCAGTAAGGTCACAAGTATCTGTCAGGATCCCAAGGGTAGGTACATTCCAAGCTGCTTATCCCAGGAATAAGCAAATCTACCTTAATAATGGTTAATGGACTTTTCCTCCAGGAACTTGTCCAAACCTTTTCTAAATGCAGCTACACTAATAGCTTTCACCACATCCTCTGGCAACTAATTCCAGAGCTTAATTATGTGTTGAGTAAAAAAAAATTTTCTTTTATTAGTTTTAAATATATTACCTAGTAACTTTGTGTGTCCCCTGATCTTTGTACTTTTTGAAAGAGTAAACAACTGATTAACATATAGTGGTTCCACGCCACTCATTATTTTATAGACCTTATCATTTCTCCCCTCAGCAGTCTCTTCTCCAGGCTGAACAGTCCTCACCTCTTTAGCCTTTCTTCATAGGGGACCTGTTCCATCCCTTTTATCATCCTGGTCGCCCTTCTCTGTACCTTTTCTAATTCTTTATATCTTTTTTGAGATGTGGTGACCAGAATTGCACACATTGCTCAAGATGAGGTTGCACCATGGAGTGATTCAGAGGCATTATGATATTCTCTGTTTTATTCTCCATTCCTTTACTAATAATCCTTAGCAATCTATTTGCTTTCTTGGCCTCTCCTATACACTGAGCAGAAGATTTCACCATATTATGAAAGATGTTTATTTGCTGCCTTACTGACTATTAAAAGCACAAACACACTAAATAACTTTCAGCTACCAGCAAGGTGATCCTCTCCTCTCAGAGCTCCCACTGGATCTACTTCTGGATCTATTTCTGTTACCTGTAGAAGGGCCTGCTCAGCTCAGGCTGGGAAGACCTTTTAGAAGCCGACAGAGAGGGCGAGACAATGGCCGACAACTGCTGGAGGGTCTCAAGGTGATCCTTCAGCTATGCGACTGCATCTTTCACGTCATCATCGAAAAGGTTACCCCTGGTGCAAGGCAGGTCAGCCAGCCGGTCCTGAACCTCAAGGCGAATTTCTGAGGCACGGAGCCAAGTGAGACGCCTTGCTGAGATTCCAGTGGCAGCTATAAGACCTGCCTTCTCGAAGATGTAGGCCCCATGCACTTCGCACTTCCCATACTCAAGGCCCTACGGACAATAGCAATAAAGGCTTCTTGAGGCTTCTGGGCAAAGCCATCCACAACCTCCTGGACTTGCTTCCAATGGTTACGGGTGTATTGGGTCATGTATAACAGGTAAGAAGCAATACAGGGGACCAGCATGGAGCCCTGGAACACCCTCCTATTCATGGCATCCCATGCCCTATTCTCCTTGCCAGGCAGAGCCAAGGCATGAATCTTTGATCTCTGATTTCTTCAGTACAACTCTACCATCACAGATTGGTGGGGAAGCTGCTGCTTATCGAAGCCCACAGCTTGCTGAACGAGATACACCCCATCAGCCTTCCAGTTCACCGAGGCCATGGAGAGGGGGGTCCTCCCAAAGCCGAAGGAGCAGTTCACGGAGAATCTCATGGACGGGGACCGCCCACTTCCTTCAGGGCAACCACAAACTGGAGCATCTCCAGCATTTTGTGGAGGGCATCCTCCTCCATCATAAGTTGGAAGGGTATGGCTTCAGCCATAGCCTGGACAAATCCCGTAAAAGTCAGGTCCTCTGGTGGGGACCGACGCCACTCCTCCGAGGGAAAGGATTCCAACAGAAGACTATCGGAATCCACCGACGAGGCATCGGAGGATGTTAACCCCCAGGTTCAATGTAAACCAACCTGATATGACCTGTCATGAAGGCCGGTATATAAAATAAATATATAAATAAATAAATCCCTTCCCCAAGGGTCATAAGGGTCCTGAGGCTCATCGAGGCCACCTGAAGGGGGAGGCCAAAGAGCACTGGGCAGATTCCGGGGCGGAGGCACCGATGAACCAAGGGTGAAAGGTGGACCCGAGGGACCAGGCACCTGCCCGGCAGCATGGGGTGGGGTATGGGAGGTTCCAGTGGTGTGGAAGGCACCGATGGTCCTTCATCCATGGAGGAGTCCCCGACAAGGACTGGCTCGGACACTTTATGCTTCAGTGCCTGCCAGGTCACCAAGGAATCGTGGGACACCGGCAACAGTTGTGTCAGGAGGATACCGCCGAGGACATCGAGACAATCCAACAACAATTCCAAGCCAATTACCACAAGCATCAACACTGGCACAGGCATCTGCGATTCAACCGGAATCGGGGAAGGTACCAGTATTGGTGGCGGGAGCACCGTCTCCTTGTCCTGCAAAGCGCATTCCACCACTCCAGCTCTGCCTCGAAAGCCACTGTTAAAAGGGTAGGCTGAGGGGAGAGGAGAGGCCAGCTCCTCCTCGGGACACCAAGGGGGGGGGGGGTGTTTCAAATCCCAAAACCGGGATCGATGTGGACCACCAGGGGCCACCAGATCAAGGGAGGATGGGCCCTCCTCTCGCCGGATCGCTTCGGGGGCAAGGTGGCAAGCACAGAGACCAGCTTGAGTCTGGCACCGTGTGAGGACGGAGACCAGTGAAGTGTTTCTGAGACTTCCCACGGGGCTTGGTGCGGTCTTTCCCCGGTGCTGAGGATGAGGACTATGATCCAGAAGTCCGTGATTTCAAGGAGACCGATATGGGTCGATCCCCGGAGGCCTTTTTCCCCCCGAAAGTCTTGGGGAAGGAGTGAAGACCAAAGGATCGATGACAAAGGGTCCCCCCTGGTCCTTGTGTGTCGATGGTATTGATGCCGGGGTGGAGGGGGGGTCAGACTTACCCGAACCAAAAACCTTCTCCATCTGACCCAGCCTGGCCCGACAGCCCTTTGGAGTAATCTGTGTGAACAGACTGCAGCCCCGAACATCATGCGATAACAGAAGTTTTCCGTGCCGGGCTCCATCTGATGATGTCACCCATATATGAGGACTACCATCCTGCTTGTTCTAGGAGAAGTAAAAATTTCAGATGGAGAGCTTGCTGGCAATAGTCATGTCAAGAAAAAGCACAGGCTAAAGATGAAACTTAGAAAATACCTAAAACCTAAAGATTTTTGTTCAAAATCAGAAGTTAAAAATAAAGAGAAAAACCTCTTCAGCAAATCTGTGGAGCCAGAGAAAAAACCTTGTCCAACAGTTTTGGTAAACAAAAATGAACTGAGAAGAACCGCAGGACTGCAGCACCATGGGAATTACCATGTATGGGCAATAAATACTTGTAGGCCTTTTCACAAAGTTCTGGAAGAAACTGCTCATTCAGCACAATCACATGACCCATGTGTATGGGTATGGTGAACTGCTTGTCTTCAGAGCAAACACTATTTAACAAAAATCAGTGGAGTACATCAATATCCCTTAATAGAAAGCATTGCTAATGAAAAGATACATTTCTCTACAAAATCCTCCTAATCAATTTAAATAACATTAAGGTGTCCTTCTCCATACATTTTTATTCACTGTTGCCTTGTCCCTCTTTTTCCAAAGTTCAGCTACAGCTACCCCATGGATCTGTCTATTCTTTTTGAAAATGGAGTAAAAAAAATTTAAAAGACAAATATTCTCACCAGTGGTAGCAGCGGGGTACTCTGAGGTATGAGTGACAGGTTTTTCACTAAGAACACAGGGTGCATATTACAAAAAAAAAAAATGCCAGAAATTCACTAAGATGCTGTCTAAACTATATTCTCCCCCAGCTGACTTTGGAAATTTTCCTGTATGTGGTGAGCAGTGCTGACAGGATGTGCTTAGAGCATGCTTCTGCAAGTAACTGAGGCAGTAGACAGGAGCAGGCAGCGTAAGGGAGAAAAAGGGAGAGGGAAAATTACAGTGGTTACTTTTCTAAATTAAAATGATTACACTAGTGTAAGGAAAACTGTCCATTTTATAAATATTACATTTCAATTTCATTGTTAACAACCCATCTTTGAAGACAATTTGATTCTTCTTCCCTTTCCAATCTCATATGCTGTACTTTTTAAATCTGCTCTCCTTTGTTAAAATTAGATGCTACTAATGTGAGCTGTGTCACAAATTGTCTTCAACCGCAGCAGAAAACAGTACATGATTTGAATCTTTAATGTGAAGTCTTAGCATGTGTGATGTGTACAGTTTTAAATGAAAAACTGTTTTTGAAAATTTTCAGAGAATATTTAATACTAAATAACTGATCCCATATAACACTATTTTTTAGTTCTTCATTTAGTCTCATTTTAATGTTTATATATTTTATTTGTAATAAAATATCTAACTATTCAGATCAGTTTTGATCTATATGTTGTACTTCTGAAATATTTTAACTTCCACACTATATTTATATGTCTTTTCAGTTTTATTACCGCTGATACTCCTTATTTCACTTTCCACTCATACAAGATATTCTTTTGTTACTGAAAGTGAAAGCTAACTGGATTCTGTATAGGTTTTGATATAGACAGACAGATCTTTTCCTAAACTGTGTAGTTGATTAGGAATATTTTAAAGATGTCCTATTTTGTTAATCTGTTAGGAGACACAATCCTGTCAAAGCATTCATACAATTGTGTATGTATTTCAAGGCAAACATACTGTATTAATTTAATATTATGAAAATTCACAAAATCCAAAGCAAGCATTAAAGTCCAAATGCAAAGAAGTCAAATGAAAATTTGTCAGTTTCCCAACATTTTAAATTCATTTTCCAGGATATAAGTAGTCTTTACAATTTATTGAATGTAATGCTATAGACCTGAGTTATTATACCATTACCTGCAATCAATTTTTACTTGCTGGATTGCCTCTTAAAATTTAAAATTTTTAAATTGATAAAACAGTATGGCTATATCTGTCAATTAGGCAATAAACACATATTAAAGTCAGCTCAAGCTGAAGTTCTCTACAGAGCTCCAGACTCGCTGTGATCATTATTAAAAATCAGATCACGCATTCACTCCCATGAATCCATCTCTAATGGTAATAAGTTCAGCTTACACGACAAAAGCAAACTTTCAAAGGCAGTGACTGTGGTGCCGGCTGGACTGTGTAAGCATGAAGAATTATCTAACAATCAATAAACAAATTCATTAAAATCAGCATCTGTCGATGAGTGAATGAAATTCTAGAGTTTCTATGAGCAAGTGAAAAACATTGCACCACAAATCATTACTACTTGTAAATCTTCATACTGATCATTTAAATATTCAAAAATCTACTGTTGATCATTAATGAAAAAGACAATTTAAGTTAATGGTCATTAGAAGCCTTTACATATAGGACCAGATTTTCGAATCTACGCCCGATTTTATAACATGCGCACTCAGCGGAGCAGCCTCGGAGGGAACAGGGAAAGCCATTGGGGCTCCTCTAGGGCTCGGCGCGCACAAGGGGGTAGATTTTATAAAACAGCGCGAGCGCGTACTTTTGTTGGCGCACCAGGCGCCAACAAAAGTACGCTGGATTTTAGTAGATACGCGCGTAGCCGCGCGTATCTGCTAAAATCCTGGATCGGCGCGCGCAAGGCTGCCGATTTTGGGCAGCCGGCGTGCGCCGAGCCGCGCAGCCTGTCTCCGTTCCCTCCGAGGCCGCTCCGAAATCGGAGCGG